>NC_143557.1:121595000-122199000 GCF_054136105.1 Typopeltis vanoorti | reverse complement strand
TGTTTTTCATCAACATCTTAGACAACTTGTTGTCTAAGATGTTGATGACTTCAAACACTGGAATGTTAGTAAACAGAGATGTAATGTCCAGGCTTGCTAGTATATCCTCTTCAAAAATAGGGATGTTTTTTATTTTATCTATAAAATGTTTTGAGTCTTTAATATAAGTATCAGAGATGTGAATGTGTTGTTGTAAAATCTTCGCAAGATACTTTGACAGTTGGTAAGTGGGAGAATAGATTCCATCAACTATTGGACGTAATGGTATACCTTCTTTATGAATTTTTGGAAGGCCATACAATCTAGGAGTAAGTGGGTGCATAGATTTTAGTTTTTTTATAATTTCTATAGGCCAGTTATTCATTCCACGTAATAATTCATTGGTGTCATTATGGTTTTTAGTGGTAGGATCTCTACTGAGAACTTCATATACAGACCTGTCAGATAATATTTTTAATTTTTTCTTCGTAATCTGAAGTATTTAAAATAACTGTATTATTACCTTTGTTGGCTTTGAGTATGATGATATCTTTATTATTCCTTAATTTGAGAAGCGTTCTTTCCATTTGGTTAGAGTTGGTGTTAGGAGATCTTGACTGAACTGAAAGCATTATGCTACTTTTTAATCGTAAATCATTAGCTATTGGAACTGGTAGTAATGAGAAGGCTTTTTCTAAGTTGCAGATGAACTCTATTTTAGGAATGACAGTGGGTTTTAAAGCAAAATAGAATCCTTTTTTGAGGATAGAGATCTCAGGTTTACTTAAAATGTGTTTAGATAGGTTAATTATCACTTGGTAATCTGGTAGAGACAGTTTGCAGTTGCTATGATTATCATACAGTATATTGAATTTATCAATTTGTGTCTTTTTGCTGTAATTAAATGTTTTGGTAAAACTGTTGCTAATCATATTGCCAATAGAAAAAGATTGGCGAAACATGTAGGAGGATAAAATAAAGCTACTTGACAAAGATTGTAAAAAAAGTGTAATAGTCTTATGAATAATTGTCAAGAAAAAATTCAACACAAAGAACATATTGGGTGTTGTTGATGTGTTATACAAATTTAATTTTTTTTTTTTTTTGAAAATCCACTCAGTGAATTAAGTCTTATTTGTTCATGCAAGCCCTCAAATATTTCAAGAAACTCAATTCTTGGAAGCAAAAGGAATCGGGTATTAAATTAATAGCCAAAATTTTAGTGGAGAATATTTCACGTGAAAGACAATTTATTTATTATATTCTGTAGATACCTCCAACAGACTACAAAAAACAGTCGTATTGAAAGTACGACTGTTAGAATTTGGTTATTTTACAGAGAGACATTAGATATTAAAAACAAACACGTTACTAAAACTCTTAAAAATATTGCTGTAGAAAAAAGGTATCGTAGTGTGCAGATAAAATCAAGTGAATCAACATGCATATATCAAATAATACTCGTCATTGGAAGAGGAAAAAAAAAAAACATTAACGAACTTAATAGCCAGACCCGTTCTTCATTTAAATTATACCAAATGATGAAAACAATATTTGCAAGAATTTCAAAACTTTGAAAAAGCTGATGAATTTCTTGTTTGCTGTGATCATAAATATTTATTTGAGGGTAAACATTTTTTTTTTCTTACTTTCTTTCTGAGCTAATTTTCATTTGAAATAAGAATAAATAATTATTTATTTGTACTGGAAAGAATATCTAATATAATAATTGTGTTAAAATCTTCAATATTTCAGCAATGTCACGTTGCCATTTTCAAGAAACTTAAGAACAAGACACGTGCATGCAGGCACAACAAACAGTAAGTGAGGAAGAAGCAGGAAGCTATTATTTCTCCTAAAGTCCTGATGGTGCCCGCTAGCAGACAATGTTGGTATTCTTGGGCGATTGGGCTGAAGGTCTTCTGATGTAGGTTTCCCAAATTTGAGGCAGTCTCATGCAGCCAAATTTGTTGAGGTTTGGATTGTTTCTTAAGGCTGAAGCTGATTCCATGAAAAGCCTTTCATATTTGTATTTGCTACGGTGTATTATCCTGGCTTTCTTCCACCATATTCTATGGCAGGTATCCAGCGCATGGTCAGCAAGACCAGAGTGGCTGTATTGGTGAAACCGGATGTAGTCCTTGTGTTCTGAAATTCTGATATTTGCTGTCCTGTCTGTTTGGCCAAAGTAGGACAGCTTACAGCTGCAAGGGACCTGGTATACACCAGGTAGGTCTAGGGAGGGGGGGGGGGAGGTTGGTCTTTAGTAGAGCAGATAAGGGATGCCAATTTTTTATATGGTCTATAACAAGAAGTTAAGTCATGTTGTTTTAGGATTTTTGTAATTTTTTCTGAGGTGCCTCGGGTATAGGGTATGGTGATGAATTTAGAGTAATCCTTGTTGTGAGGGGGGGGGGTTGTGGCTTACTGGTTTCAATATTTTTTGGATTTGGGGGGGGGGGATTAGCCATTGGCTGAGAAAGTGTTGAAAATATGGTTTAGTTTCTGTGGTTAGGGCATTGTCATTTGGACAGATAAGTTTGGCCCTGTTGTGTAGTGTCTTAATGACTCCATATTGTTGCGAGGAGGGGTGGTGGGATTGTTGGTGAATGTATCTGTCTGTATGGGTGGGTTTTCTATAGACTGAGAAAAAAACAAGGTTCCATCAAGCTGGCGAGTGACTAGTGTGTCTAAGAAAGGAAGGCAGTTGTTTTTTTTCTTCTTCCAGAGTGAATTTGATTCTGGGGTGTTGATTGTTTAAGTGTGTTAAGAAGGAGAGGAGTGTATCTGAGCCATGTGGCCAAATAGTGAACACATCATCAATGAAGCGAAGCCATATGGTAGGTTTTTGTGGGGCAGAGTTTAAGGCTTTCTCTTCAAAAGTCTCCATAAAGAAGTTGACCAAGGGTGGGGAAAGTGGTGAACCCAAGGCTGTCCCCTCTATTTGTTTGTAGAATTTTCCTTGCCAAACAAAATAGCCTGAGTTCATTGTAAATTGAAATAAGGCTGTGATATCGGGAGGAAATTTAGCTTCAATTAGCTCTAAGGATTCTTTGAGTGGGAGATTTGTGAATAAGGAGGAGACATCAAAACTGACCGTTATGTCAGTGTGTTTGAGTGTAAGGTTTTCTATGCTGGCTTTGAAGTGGGCTGAGTTTTTTTATGTGTGAAGGTGTGTTGCCAGTATAGCATGAGAGAGCTTTGGCCAAATGTTTAGCTAGTTTGTATGTGGGGGAATCAATGCCATCCACTATGGGACAAAATGGCACATTTTCCTTACATATTTTTGGGAGTCCATATATACGGGGGAGGGAGGGGTATGGAGTTAAATGGTTTTAATTTGTTAGTGATTTCCACAGGCTCCTTCTTAAGGAGCCTGTGGAGTTTTCTAATTTGTGAGTTGGTGGGATTGTACTCGATAGGGAGATAAGTAGCCTGATCTAACAATAGAGTTTTCAGCTTACCTGTGTATTCTTTTTAGTTAAGCAATACTGTGGCGTTCCCTTTATCAGCTTCAGTGATCATTATTTTCTTGTTTTTCTTTAATTCTAGTAGAGATTTAATTTCCTTACTAGGCATGTTGGCTTTTGGTGGTTTAGCTTTGGTCAAAACACAAGCCACATCCAGTCTAATATCGTTGGTGACGTGGTTTGGAAGGTGTCGTATCCCGCGTTCAATTCGTATCATAATATCTTCAGCAGGTATTCTTCTGGGCGCAATGGCGAGCGAAGTTGTGGCCATGTGCGAGGGTGTCGAGTGCTTCAGGTTTCACACTAAATGACGAAAGGTTGACTACCATTTCGGCAGGAAGTTGTGGTTTCGAGATCGAGTTCTTTTATAAATTTTCAAATTTTTTGATGTGTCAATCTCGGACTTTTTAAAATTCTTTCTCCGCTGCAGTGCACGAGATGTCGTATAAAATAGGCCACCTTTAAAGCACCTTAAGCCACCAAATTTCGTGGCTTAAGGTGCTTGAAAGGTCATCTTCGAGTGCCTGGATAGCTAAGTTAGCATCATTCAGGAAACGGCGAGTCATGGTGATTTGTTCCCTGAGCAAGGCTTGGCTGGCACGGTTATATTACGAAGAGCCTTTTGCAAAGAGAAACAGTGCTTGAATTTGACACAGTTAAGAATTACCTGGTTATCCCGGCAGCGTTTTAGGAAGGTGAGACTCAGTTGTCTTGATAGCTTTAACTTCATTTTACCGTAATGGCGTGCTTTATGTGCGATATCATCTCCGTGGATTATCGTAATTCTCGTGAAAAGGCTTACACATTGGTTATGCATTTTTTACTAAATAATTTAAGGAAATTACAATGTCAACTAGGATATACATTAAAATAAATTTTAATATACTTCAATATTTGCAATGCCCTAACCACAGAACTAAACCACATTCTCAACACTTTCTCAGTCAATGGCTAACCCCTCCCCCCCCCCAAAAAAAAATCCAAAAAATATTGAAACCAGTAAACCACAACCCCCTCCCTCACAACAAGGATTACTCTAAATCCATCACCATACCCTATACCCGAGGCACCTCGGAAAAAATTACAAAAATCCTAAAAAAACATGACTTAACTTCTTGTTACAGACCATATAAAAAATTGGCATCCCTTATCTGCTCTACTAAAGACCAACCTCCCCCCCCCCTCAGACCTACCTTTTGTATACCAGGTCCCTTTCAGCTGTAAGCTGTCCTACTTTGGAAAAACAGGCAGGACAGCAAATATCAGAATTTCAGAACACAAGGACTACATCCGGTTTCACCAATACAGCCACTCTGGTCTTGCTGACCATGCGCTGGATACCCACCATAGAATACGGTGGAAGAAAGCCACGATAATACACCATAGTAAATTCAAATACGAAAGGCTTTTCATGGAATCAGCTTCAGCCCTAAGAAACAATCCAAACCTCAACAAATTTGGCTGCATGAGACTGCCTCAAATTTGAGAAACCTACATCAGAAGACCTTCAGCCCAATTGCCCAAGAATACCAACATTGCCCGCTTAGGTGCACCATCAGGACTTTAGGAGAAATAATAGCTTCCTGCTTCTTCCTCACTTACTGTTTGTTGTGCCTGCATGCACGTGTCTTGTTCTTCAGTTTCTTGAAAATGGCAATGTGACGTTGCCGAAATACTGAAGTATAGTAAAATTTATTTTAATGTATATCCTAGTTGACGTTGTAATTTCCTTAAATCATTTAGTAAAAAATTAATTTCTGTATGTTAGATTCAGTAAATACAATTTCTTAATAATATTACAGTCAAATAAAAGGTAACACAGAAAGTAACAAAGTATATATTACAGAGCTAATATTCATTTGAAATAATAAGAAATAACTATTTATTTGTTGTGCTGGCAAAAGAAGTTTCTAAAAGAAAATGCGGAGAGTTCAAAACCTTGTTTGTCTCATATCTGTTACTTAAAATTACTAATGCTAAAGAAAAAAATAAATTTCAGTTACAGAAATAGGTTAAGAGCACAAGGAATCGAAGGTTAAATTAATAGTAATATTGGTTTTTAAAAAAAATAAATATAAGCATTCATTTACTACAGCAATAATTTCACACAGGAACGAAGAGTTCCAACCTAAGCACACAAATTCTCACCTACGTACAACAAATTGGCGACCATATCAGAGAGATATCTTTAAGATAAGACTTAATGAGAAATCTACAGTGTTGGAAAATAAATTCACATACATTTTATTTATTTATTAATTTTGCTCAGTTATTCACTGACAAAGAACTAATGACCACCACAGGCAGTCCATTCCACTCATTCACCACCATGGCAACAAAAAATTTAGAGACCTCACATCCTTGCTAACGAAAGCCTTATTCAACTTCTAACGATAACCTCCTGTTCTATCCCCACCTGCATATAATGAATAATTTCTACCACTTCCATTTTATAAAACCCTTTCAATATCCCGAATGTTTCTATGATGACACCTCTCTTTCTTCTGTCTGCCAATTTTTGTAACTAACAAATCTTAAATTTCTCTTCATACGGAACATTCCATAGGCCCAGAACCATTTTGGTTATCCGGCTGTGAATCCTCTCTCTCACCACCTCCAAATTCTAAAGTGAATCTTAAAGAAACCTAGCTACCAAATCTGAGCGCAACAGTCCAGATGGGAACGTATCAGGGACTTATAAAGAAGAATAATGACTTTTTTGTCCCTACTAGTCAACGTATTTTTCTTCTTCTTCTTCGTCTATGATCTCTTATGCTTTTAAGCGTCGAGATTTTGCCAAAGAGATTTCCATGCCGTCCTGTCCAAGGTTTGTTGTTTTGCTTCTTTCCAGTTAATTCCCTTCTTTTCTAATTTTTCTTTAATTTCCTTTTGCCAACCTTTCCTGGGTCTGCCTATGTATCTTTTTCCTATTTTCTGTCTTTTGTATACAGTTTTTGCTATTCTTCCATTCGATTGAGATGTCCAAACCATCTCATTTGAGCTTGTGTTATGAATTGATTCAGAGGTGCAACTTGAAGGCTGTCTCTTATGGTTTGATTTCTTATTCGGTCTAGTCTTGTTTTTTGTGCCACTTTCCTGACATATTTCATTTCAATGGTTTGTAGTTTATTTGTGTTTCCTGTTGTTAAACACCAAGACTCACAACTGTATGTTAATGTTGGTAGAAACACTGAACAGTACACTGCCATTTTGGTATTTTGAGTGACTTCTTTCTTATCTAGGAGTGGGCCTTTCATTGCATAGAATAGCTTTGTTCCCCCTCTCATCCTGTTGTTAATTTCTGTGTCTAGTCTGCCATCTTCTTGTATATATGATCCCAAGTATTTAAAGGAGTGGACATGTTCCAGTTGGTGATTCTCTATTTTTATTATGTGTTTTTGTTGGTTTCTAGATATGATCATTGTTTTAGTTTTATTTATATTTATGGTCATATTCCTTTTCTTTGTTTCTTCATACCAAATGTTGATATTGTACTGCAGATCTTCAGCTGTATTTGCTAGAATCACTACATCATCTGCAAAAGCCATATGTGAAATCCTGGTTTCTTTCAGTTTCCTGTATCCTAAGTGGAACTTTTTTGTTTTTGTTTGGCATGCCTTTAAAATTTCATCCATTACTACGATGAAGAGAAGAGGGCTGAGGATACAGTCTTGCCTCACTCCTACATTTGTTTCAAATTCTTTTGATCTATTATTACAGGTTCTTATATAATTTCTATTACTTTTGTAGAAGCTTTGTATGGCTGCTATTAAGTTATCTTGTATCTTGTTTTTCATTAATGTTTGCCATATTAAGTGTCTGGGAACTCGGTCAAAGGCCTTTTCGAAATCTATAAAACATGCATGTAGTTCTTTTCCATATCCCAATGTTTTCTCTGACATTTGTCTAAGACTGAAGATAAGATCCTGTGTGCTTCTATTTTTTCGAAAGCCATATTGCATTTCATCCAGTGTGTCCTCTATTTGATTCCTAAGCCTTGCTTCTAAAATGTGGGTATATAATTTTCCTGGAACGCTTAAAAGCGAAATTCCTGTATGGTTTTCACATTTGCGGTTGTCTCCTTTCTTAAATATAGGGATTATTATAGCTACTTCCCAGTCTTTGGGAATAATTTTCTTTTTCCATACAACATTGAATAGGTGTATAAGAAATTTTATAGCTTTCGTTCCTAAATTCTTTACCATTTCTGGTGTTATTTGGTCATGGCCTGCTGATTTGCCCAGTTTTATTTTATTTATTGCTGCTAACAGTTCATTTGCATGAATTTCTTCACTCTGATCTTCTATTTTGCTTGTGTGTCTTGCTCTTAGGGTTCTATTTTTTCCGTGTCCTGCATCTACCAATAATTCTTGAAAGTACTGTTTCCATCTTTCCATGATGTCTTCGGAAATTGTGAGTAACTTTCCATCCTTATTTTTGATAAACTTTATGGGGCATTCTTTCTCTGACCTCATTCTTCTTAAAACATTATAGAAGAGTTTTTGGTTTCCTTTAAAATTTTGTTCTAAAGTATGTCCGAAGTCTTCCCAGCATTTTCTTTTCTCTGCTTTCACTAAGGTTTTAACTTTATTTCTTTGGTTGTTGTATAGTTCTCTATCAACCTGCAGCTTTGATGTTATATATCTCTTCCATAATTGCTTTTTCTTTTTAATTTCTTCTTTTAGTTCTTCAGTCCACCAGGGTGTTTTATGTTTCTTCTGTTTATTATTTAATGATACACCACAAATTTCTTTGCTTGTTTCTAGAAGAAGTGTTTTGAACCTGTACCATAGGTTTTCTACATCTTGGTCTTCATATATCTCTTTTTCTACTTCTTTCATCTTCTCTTCTATTTTACTTTTATACTCAATGGCTGTTTCTTCTTCCTTTAGTTTGTAGCTCTTTATCTTAACATTTATTCCCTTGCTACTTTTTCTACATTTTTCAACTTTTATTTTATGGATTGTTTCCAATACTAATAAGTAGTGGTCACTACCTATTTCAGGACCTCTGTAGACTCTTGCATTTTTTGTATACTTCCAGTACGATCTGCTTATGATGGCGTAGTCGATTATAGATTTTTCGTTTCTATTGGGCTCTTCCCTGGTAAACTTATGGATTTCTATATGCTTGAACATAGTATTCACTATTACTAAATTATTTGTAAGGCAAAGATTTATTATTCTTTCTCCATTATTATTCCAGGTTATTTCTCCTTGTGTTCCCAACACATGTTTCGTTTCTTCATCTACTTGATTCCCTACCTGGCCATTAAGGTCTCCTAGTAGTATGATATGCCCTTGAACTTCTTCAATTGTTTTTTGTAAGAGTTCGAAGAATTCATCTTTAATTTCTTTATTGGCATTATCGTTTGGGCCACATGCAACAATTACAGTGAATACTTGGTTGTCTGATTTAAAATCTATAGTAATTGTCAACAACCTTTCGTTTATTAGTTGCCATTTAGTAATATATTCTTTGAGATCTGGTTTAATTATGCAAGTTACCCCTTGTTTTCCCCATTCTCTTGGGTTTACCCCTGAATAGAAAAGTATATACCCATCTTTCATTTTCTGGCAACCTTGACCTTTCTTTTTTGTTTCTGTGACTGCTAGCAAATCCAATCTTGATTTTTTAAATTCATCTATTAATTCTTTTTCTTTTCCATGTAGACTTTTAACGTTCCATGTTCCGTATCTCATGTACCTTTTTCCTCACTTTGTTGTTAACCATTTAGGCAGTTCGGCTATCTCTTTGTTATTTCTTTTAATGAGTGAAATTATACGGTGTGCAGGGGATTAGCCTTCAGCACCCGAGTCTGGTGGTGGGGCTGCCATCTTCGAGGCCCCCAGACCGGCCTATGAGGTAAGTGCTATCCTGTTAGTCCGCGGGAGGTATTTTATTTCCCTCCTACCCTTCATAGTAAACTATGACGAGCATTCCCCGATCCGCCACCAGGGGACGCGCCTGATGGGGTTACAGGTGTCCCCACATGGGCAACGTATTTTTGAACATCGAAGTATTGTGAATTATTTTGCCCCCATTTTTGCAATATGATCTGGAACTTCAGTTCCCTATCGACAATACAGAATCTGTTGACTTCAATCAATTGCCTTAGTATCCAATAATGCAAAGCACACTACCTTTCGAACATGGAGGTCTCCTCAGTAGGAGCGAGATGCAGGAAGTTACTGAAGTTGAATCAATGTAGAAGTCATATATTTTCCATCTCCCATACATCCAGAAGGTGTCAACAGAGAAGCAGCTCAGCAAAATCACAGTGAGGACCATACTAAAATGCTTTATACAGTCCCTCACTTATATATATATATACACACACCAAGCTATTTTAAATATAAACCTGGTTTTTTACTCCATTTCCCAAGTAAGCAAACAGACAAGTCAGTCAAGTTTGCGCCTGCAAGTGTTGCAAGTCTAGCTGACCCTGCTGGTAGTGCAAGTCAAGGCAACTCGTGGTTAAGGTAGAATAAGCTCTGATCACTATTCTTAATATTTACCCTTAATGCAAAGCACATCTCCTGGAGGAGATGTATGATGCTATGTATTAAAGGCAAGGAGCCACTACCCAGACCGGTTTCGACCTTTATTGAGGTCTCATCAGTGGGAGCCAGGCTAAGAAATACTAAGTTTTAAGTAATACAGAGCTTATAAATATTTTACCAAAACAAGTTACCATGAGGTGCTTTGATCTTATTAAATAAAAATCTCAGGATGAGAGATAGATGAAGAGTTTTTTACCTTGGGTATAATATATGTTAAAGATACCAAGCTATTTTAAATATATTTTAAATAATATTTTAAACCTGGTTTTTTACTCCATTTCCCAAGTAAGCAAACAGACAAGTCAGTCAAGTTTGCGCCTGCAAGTGTTGCAAGTCTAGCTGATCCTGCAGGTGTTGGTTTATTATGTTTATAAAGAAGCTAATTCTATTCCGAGAACCAACTTCTACATTTCATCAAAATTACAAAACAGTATTCACTGATGAAATTATGCTAAAATTGTGGCATACACTATTTCAAACGGCTATCGAAATCTATTTTATTTATTTCATAATCAGTTAAACATCTGGAAAAACAGAAAGGGGGGAAGGTCTTGTGATCTTGAAATTATTAATTAGTAATCTCAAAATCATGTGATTTTGATCATGCCATTATTAACACTAATAACTGTTAGTTAACAGTGGATAGCCATGCAAAATGAATGTCTTCATCTTTTCCACTTCCTTCTCTCCAGTTCAGAAACTAGCTTACTCCTAACCAAAGATGAAGTACACTGCTTGGAAAGAAGTCAACAGGCAGCCGCATGAGCAAGGTTCATCATGCCAGGTAATGAGTCACGTGTTTGTAGCCGGTATAAATTGGAAGAATATGATGCTCACAAGTTAGTGCAACTGTGTTCCGATGAAATGCCGAACCATGGACAAACTGAGGAGAGCAATAGTAGATAAAGGTAATATAAATATCACCTTTATTTAAATGTAAATTTTTAAATGCCACAATGCCAATTTATTTAAATCATCCTGCGGGATGATTTAAATAAATTGGCATTGTGGGCAAAAGATAATGATTATAATTTAATGTTGCAAAATGTAAGATTAATTGAAATTAATTGAAATGTAAGATTGAAAAGGTTACATACAGTATATTTCATGCGATCATATTGATGGTACTGGATTGCCAAAAAATTGATGAATCTAGAGAATTGGGGAAAATGATGGACAGAGAGTTGAAGTCCAAAGAGCATATTGCAAAAGTGGAAAAATAGCTGAAAGGATTACTTGGATGTTGAAAAACATGCTAACAAGTAAAGATAGCAAAGTTATTATTGCTCTTTATAAGGATATGATTTGGTTGCATCTTTACTAGTGTGCACAGATTTGGTCACCTGGGTTTCTTAGGGAGATCAGGAGGTGGTAGTGAGGATTCAGAGACAAGTGACTAAGCTGGTGACAGGTCTGTGGAATTCTTACTATGAGGATAGGTTGAAGGTGTATGGGTTACAAAGTTTAGTTGATAGGCAGAAAAGAGGGGACATGACAACAAATTTATAAGATATTAAAGGAATTTTATAAAACTGATGCAAAGGAACTTTTTCAATACATGACAAATAATCAGATAACTAGGGGTCATCTGTGGAAGTGTGTAGTTAGTAAGGGTGTGTGGACTAGATTTTTTGCATGGAGAGTGGTGAATGAGTGGATGTATTGTCAGAATTAGATGCAAGTTCCCTGACAGTGAATGAGTTTAAGGAGAGGTATGTTAGGGTGTGTGTGTGTGTGTCTTTTGTTTAAATGGCTAATGCCAAAATAATCATTGCTGTGAACTTTAGCAACACTACCAAGAAGGGAGTTTGAATATATCTAATTGCATCCTTTAAACAATGGACATAATCAAGTACAATATGCAGAGAAGAAATGACTCAGAAAAACAGAGAATTAAACATCACAAATATGAGAAGAAAGGCACAATATTGAAAATTGTTTTGTGTGATCTGTCATTGTTGAGCTTACATACATGGTCTCATTTATATATTAGCTGAATCACAGATGAGTAACAGTCTGATGAGTAATAACTCAGGTTATAACTCGCCCATGAAAAGTTTTAATAAGCCTATAGTACATTTGTACTCTGAGTGAACTAAGGATTTTTTTTTCTATTTTTATTTTATATATAAAATATATAAATATAAAAATGCAATATATATTGCAATATATATATATATATATATATATATTGCATTTTTATGGGTAAACATATGAGTCTGTGGAAAGCACGATGTGTGTGTGTGTGTCCAGCTAGAGCTGTGGCACTGGTTGTCTTGTTATGTCTGTTCTTGTGTAGAGGCTTAAGTGCTGTGAAGACATTATGTTGGAGGGTTAATGGATTTTTTACAACACTCAAAAAGAATTAAAATAGAATTTAATACTTCCTATATTTCGTCCTAGTCACTAGGACATCTACGGGGATTACAAAGACAATTAATGTAACATGCACACAAAAACTTACAATACTAAGCCCAACCACGTGGGTGACAATAAAGTCCTATCTAGGTGGAGCGCCCTCTAAGGGCAGTAGTAGGTGGCCTGGAACGTAAGGTGGGACCTCTGGTGATGACTGTTTCCCAAATCTTCGGAAGCTTAATGCAACTGTATTTGTTAAGATTTGGTTGGTTTCTGAGATCTGCTGCTGCTTCTAAGAAAAGTCTCTCTTTCTTGAATTTGCTGTGGTGGAGCATGGTGGTTTTCTTCCATGATACTCTGTGGGTGGTGTCCAAAACATGGTCAGCCAAGCCTGAATGGCCATAGTTGTGTTTAACGATGTACGACTTGTGTTCCTCCAGGCGGATGGATGCTGATCTGCCTGTCTGTCCAAAGTACGCAAGCTTACAGGAACAGGGTACTTTGTAAACTCCAGGCAGAGAGAGAGAGGAGGGAGCTGATCTTTCGTAGAACGGATAAGGGTAGCCAGTTTGCGGTACGGCTTATTCATATCAGAAAATAAAAAACAAACACGTCAAGAAATACAACAACCTGGTTAAAGACAAACCACAACCACAAATTCAACCGCTCCAGACAGTAATAAACCTCTCGTCCAAAAGGCTCAACGATGATGCCGTCAGCGCCCTTTGCCTCGGCCGTAATTTTGCCGTCGCCCCGAAAGAAGTGCTGGTGCTCAATGTAATGGTTAACGTTGAACGGGGGATCGGTCGCTTACCGTCGGAGGTAGCCAACAACATCAGACTCGATATAGCCAACATCCTCGTTCACTCTTCGCCTCCAAAAAGTAACTTATCTTATTCCCAACGCATGGCTCTCCAGAAACTACGCAAAGAAAAAAGTATCGTCATCACCAGAGCGGATAAAGGTAATGCCACAGTTGTCCTTAATACCAGCGAATACAATCGTAAAATGAACATTATTCTCCGCGATCGCGCTACCTACATCCCGCTAGAACACGACCCCACAAAAACGCAAGTTAAGAAATTAAAAATCTTACTTAAAAAAGTAACCTCCTGGCCCCCCGACGTCATGAAAAAACTTAAACCTTTCCGTTCCCGTCCCCCCTGAATATACGGTTTACCAAAAATCCACATAATTCCCCACTCAGGCCTATAGTAGATGCCACCAATGCACCTTGTTACAGACTGTCTAAACAGCTGGCCAACTCTCTGTCCCCCCTCACCGGAAATTCAGCTTCCTATATAAAAAACTCGACCCACTTTAAAGCCCTCACAGAAAATTTAACCTTGAATAATACAGACATATTAGTAAGCTTTGATATCTCCTCCTTGTTTACCAATATTCCCTTAACTGACACTTTATCTCTCTTAGAAAACGTTTTTCCCTCTGACATCTTAGATCTCTTTTCCTTCGCCATAACTCTGCGTATTTTGCTTGGAATAACAAAATCTACAAGCAGATAGAGGGAACCGCCATGGGCTCCCCCCCTCTCACCCCCCCCTTGCCAATTTCTATATGGAAGATTTCGAAAAATGAGCCATAGACTCAGCCCCACTCAAACCTTCTATCTGGCTAAGATATGTAGATGATGTGTTCTCTATTTGGCCTCATGGCCCAGACACGTTAGACTCCTTCCTCGGTCATCTCAATAGCCTACATCCAAGAATCCAGTTTACTATGGAAAAGGAAAAGAACAATTGTTTACCCTTCCTAGACACCTTAGTCACGCGCCTGCCTAATGATACACTTGCCTTCACTGTATACAGAAAACCCACACACACAGGCCAATACATTCACAAACTCTCCCACCACCACCCCTCACAACAATATGGCATCATTAAAACCCTTACCAAGAGAGCCCACAATCTTTGTTCCAGTGGAACCGCCCTCACTACTGAGCTTAACCACATACACAGAACTTTCCTCTCCAATGGCTACAGCGAACACAGCATCAAAAAAATAATCAATTCCTCCCCCATTCCCCATCCCTCTCGTCAACAAGAATTTAAAAATGCCATCACCATACCCTACATCCGTGGCACTTCGGAAAAAATAGCCAAGATACTAAAAAAGTATAACCTACACACAGCATATAAGCCCTACCGCAAACTGGCTACCCTTATCCGTTCTACGAAAGATCAGCTCCCTCCTCTCTCTCTGCCTGGAGTTTACAAAGTATACCCTGTTCCTGTAAGCTTGCGTACTTTGGACAGACAGGCAGATCAGCATCCATCCGCCTGGAGGAACACAAGTCGTACATCGTTAAACACAACTATGGCCATTCAGGCTTGGCTGACCATGTTTTGGACACCACCCACAGAGTATCATGGAAGAAAACCACCATGCTCCACCACAGCAAATTCAAGAAAGAGAGACTTTTCTTAGAAGCAGCAGCAGATCTCAGAAACCAACCAAATCTTAACAAATACGGTTGCATTAAGCTTCCGAAGATTTGGGAAACAGTCATCACCAGAGGTCCCACCTTACATTCCAGGCCACCTACTACTGCCCTTAGAGGGCGCTCCACCTAGATAGGACTTTATTGTCACCCACGTGGTTGGGCTTAGTATTGTAAGTTTTTGTGTGCATGTTAGATTAATTGTCTTTGTAATCCCCGTAGATGTCCTAGTGACTAGGATGAAATATAGGAAGTATTAAATTCTATTTTAATTCTTTTTGAGTGTTGTAAAAAATCCATTAACCCTCCAACATAATGTTATGTCTGTGTTCTTTATCTATAGAGAAAAAGCATCCTATAATAAAATTATAGGATGCTTTTTACTATAATAAAATTATCTATAGAGAAAAACTGCCTAAGTCAAATATTCCTGTTGTAGAAATCAAAGCACTTTGTTCACTTAAATACATCTCTGAAGTTTATATAACTTTAAAGAATCCAAGGAACATAACATCAAAACAAATCCCTTCCTCCTAAGAAAGTATTTATATAGACAACAGGCATCCTACCGACAATCACCTTAACATGCATTAAAAACACTACTGAATCTCTTAAAAGAATAGAAAATAACGGATCCTTCTGAAAGCATGGCAAGTTTTACAATGCCTCTCTTTTCACAAATATCCTTTTGGTTGACACTCTTGAATATTTACTTAATGACTTTTCAGCACATATTTTAAAATTATGTAGTGGCAAAATATTTCGTTGATGACAATAAACTACACTAGTTTCCATAAATTAAGGAATTAAAAAAAATCACAATAGCTCAAGGATAAGAAAATCATGTGAAAGCCAAGTAAATTATGTAGTTTTTCATGTCTGGAGTGAGAACAAGACATTTAGTGATAGCAAAATTCTTGGATATGGCTAGCTGCAAGATGACATTTAACTGATGAATTCAGGTGGTGAGACATCATAAGACTAGAGGCTGGCCAAAGTCATGCAGAAGTGGCCAGATGAGTTGCATGTCAGTTATTTCATGGTTCACAGACTGCAGAATCAATTTCAGCAGTCGCAACCAGCATCCTGGAGATACAGTGAAAGAAGGCCATGGGCTGTGGTTTCACAAAAATGAGAATATCAGAATTTGCTTCGTTTATTTGGAACACAATGCTGTTTAATTGGGCAAGCCAGTAATCTCTACCACATGAATTGTTAGAAAAAGTATGTAATATTGCTTCAAAAATTTAATGCTGATAACATATGTAATGCTCACAAAACAAGGCTAATTTATCATGCCACATTGGATGGTTCCATGCTATAAACATGCTACATTGTTTGGATCAATGAAAGCAACAGATTGTGTAACAGCGTTATGCTACTGAAATATGTCAGGAACTAGTAAATGAGAGCTGTTAGTAATTGGAAAAAGGTCTAAGCCTTGATGCTTTAAAGGAATTAGAATGGAGTGCTTACGAGTTCAGTACCATGTAAACAAAAATACGTGGATAACATCCAAAATTTTTAAGAATTGGGTAATGAGTCGGAACATGGAAATTACACTGGAAGCAGAAAACTTGCTCAGAACAAAAGTTAATCTTTTACAAGCAATACAGCTCAGGGTGGCCAATAGTTGCAAGGAATAAGCAACATGACTATTCAAAACTGTTTTGCTCACTGCAATTTTAAGCATTCAGTCATGGATGTGCCATGGCTGACAAGTGAAATGACATCCCATTATCATGTTGGAGGTTTAATGGAGTACTCACAGCACTAAGAAAGGATTAAAAACTATTTTAATGCTTCCAATATTTCATCTCGGTCACTAAGATATCTTCAGGGAGTACGACACTTGTAAATCACACACATGCAACACAATACTAAATGAAACATGTGGATATAACTAAGTTGTTTCCTGTTTCATTTAGTATTGTGTTGCCTTTGTGTGTACATTACAAGTGTTAGTTGCACTCCCTGAAGATGTCTCAGTGACAGACAAAATACTGGAACCATTAAAATAGTTTTTAATCCTTTCTTAGTGATTAAAAGAGACTTTAAAGAGATTTTAAAGAGAATAAAAGCACATCTGAGTTGGGATGACATCATGTTGGATGTTTAATACTCCATTAAACATCCAACATGATGTCATCCCAGCACTTAAGCTTTAACATATGGCCATCCCATTAGATGTGAACCACATCTAAACTATGAAGAATTTGCATCCATTGACAGTAAGTCTTCAATAGTGTAATAAAGATGAAGGTTTTCAGGAGGAAATGGTGGAGGATATTGCAGCAAAACATCAGAGGCCATTAGAATAAAAAAAAAAAGTGATGAAGATGATATCCTAAGTTTGAACAAGTGATTACCCAGGACTTTATAATATTATTATTATTACGGGTATCTCCATGGAGTCAGTAGATTCATTGCGGGAGACCCAAACTATCAAAACAATATCTATCATATCTCTTCTTAAATTCATTTACAGATGAAGCACTCACAACTGAGACAGGCAATGCATTCCACTCATTCATCATCCTCTAGGCGAAAAACCTTTTTCTCACACCCTTGTTAACCACACTTTTCCTTAATTTCCAGGGATGACCTCTTGTTCTTCCATCACTATCACACAGCTGAAACATTTCCCCTGCAATCTTATGAAAACCTTTTAGTAATTTAAATGTTTCTATCATATCCCCTCTTCTCCGCCTATCAACCAACCTCTGCAATCCACAAGCTCTCAATCTATCAATGTAGGGAGCATTTTTTACAACATGCACCAGCTTAGTTACTCTCCTCTGAAAACCCTCACCACAACTTCATCTCCAAGGAATCCAGGCGACCAGACCTGAGTACAGTAATCCAAGTGTGCAAGTATCATTGCTTTATAAAGGGGAATAATAACCTCTTTATCTCTGGATGTTAGTGTGTTCCTCAATAACCAAGTAATCCTATGTGAAATCTTGGACACCTTAGCAATGTGTCCCCTGAACTTCATCTCCCTATCCACCAACACCCCTAAGTCTCTAGTCTCATCAATCTCTTGGAGCACCATTCTATCAATGTAGTACATAGTTCGTAATCTTTTAATCCCAAAATGCATAAATTTACACTTTTCCACATTGAATTGAGATCCATAACCTTTTGCCCATTTTGTCAGCTTATTTAAATCTTCCTGCAAGCTCTCAACATCAGCTTGATTTTTTATTGCGCTACCCAACTTTATATCATCAGCAAACAACTGAATATCTCCCTTTAACTAATTTCCTATATCATTTATGTACAAATTAAACAACAATGGCCCAAGCACACCACTGGTCACCTGCCTCATCCTGGACTCTGCTCCTCCATACACCACCTTCTGGTATCTTTCCCTGAGCCATTCTACTATCCATATCACCAGTTTAGTATCCATCCAGATTCGCTCCAATTTGCGCAACAGTATTCCATGGGGTATCCTGTCAAACGCCTTAGCAAAATCCAGAAGTATCACTGTGTAGCCATTTCCTTTGTCCATCTCAGATGTCATTCTATTATAAAAAGTTAATAAATTGCTAAGGCAGGATCGACCTTTAACAAAACCATGTTGGCCTCTATAGAGTATCATATCCTGATCCACCCATTCTTGAATTTTGTATTTAACCAACTTTTCGAATACTTCTACCACCACTCTCGAGATGGTGATTGGACTGTAATTAACTACCGCAGTTTTAGAGCTGCCTTTATGAAGAGGAACTACTTTGCCTTCCTTCCACTCCCTAGGGACCATACCAGAGTTCAAACTTAAGTTAAATAACCAAGTGAGAGGCATTGACAATTCCTTTGCACGTTCATGCAACACCCGAGCAGATATTCCATCTAAACATACAGCAGTGTTTACATTTAAATTTTGCAATATACTAAGTACTTCTGATTTTTTAACTTCAATTCTCACATTAGTTATTGCTACAGGTACAGGGATATCCTAACTTAGGTAATAGACTTTCGAAAAGTGATCACTCAGTAACTCTACTATTACATCTGAATTTGTCACCTCAATACCATCAGCACCTACTAAAGTTATCCTTCCGAAGTTATTCTTCCTTTTACTTGCCACATAGCGGAAGAACTCTTTGGGATTACCCTTGATCTCCTTGGCTAGGGTCTTCTCATAATCTGATTTAGCTTTTCTTACTATGCTGGTAACCTTCCTAGCTTGAACCTTATACTGCTCATGGGTGTACTGATTGCCTTCCTCCTCGTAAATTCTCCATAACATTTTCTTTTTTTGCAGATCGAGCTTGATACTACTACTCATCCATCTAACATCTACCTTGTTTGTCTTCCTGACCATGGGGACACAATCTGATATTGCCTTCTTCAGATACCTGCTGATTTTATCCCAAGCACTGCTAATATCTTTCCCCTGCAATATGCTCTGCCATGGGACAGCTGCAAGCTCACTCCGAAGTTTGTTATAATTGCATAACCTCTAGTTCCGTATATACCCCTTCTTAAGAGAGAAATCCACAAATTTTGCAACCTCCCAAGTCAATACCACATGATCACTCTCACCAATTGGAGGTAACGAGGACACCTTACTTATGCATATATGCTCTGAACCAATGACCAGGTCCAACACTCTCACACCACGTGTCCCTTCAGTTATGTGCTGTTTAAAGTAATTATCTCGTAGAAAATGTATGAATTCCATTTCCTTTTTGCCATGTGATATTTCCTCCTTCCAATTTATATCACCATAATTAAAATTCCCCATAATAATCACTAACCCTGCACTCATTGCACTAATTTGCTGGTGTATGAATTCAATATCACCTTCTGGCCTATAGCAGCAACCAAGTATATTTGGTTGCATTGGTCACTATTTCACACCAGACTGCCTCAAATGAACTATCATTCACATGTCTATCATCTTGATATACTACTTTCTTTGGCTGCAACTCATCAGCTATCATCAACAGTACTCCTCCCCCAGATCTATCTTCTCTATCCTCCCTGAAAATACTGTACCCATCACATTCAATTCCAGTGACCACATCTTCTGCTGACAGCCAAGTTTCACTAATGCCTACAACTTTTGGAGAGATTGCACTGACTAATGCCAAAAATTCTTCCCTCTTATTTCGAATGCTTCTTGGATTAGTATACAAAAATTGCAGATTCCCTTTAGTTCTTGTAGATTTGGGAATCTGCAAATTGAAATTTGCAGATTCCCAAAATCATTGGGACATGGAACTACTGAAATTGGGAATCTGCAAAAATTGCAGATTCCCAATTTCAGTAGTTCCACGCCCCAATTTTTATCCACTCTGTTCTGCAATTTATGACACACATAAGGATCAACAAATATACAATCACTGCTTAAGTTTCTCCCTCTTACACTCAACCTTTTCAATTTTAGTTTTCCTACCCAATTACTTCAACTTGTTCAGAAAACAGTAACTTCTTTAATCGCTTATGACCTTCCATGTTCAGATGCAACCCATCTCTTGCATACAGCTGTCTTTTGCATTCAAACACTCCAGACGTCAACAAATTCCAGACCTCTTTTTTTTGCACATTCTTGCAATCATATCATTCATTATCATCGCTCGTCTACTTAACTCATAATTATCAAAACTAGGCAGCACACACACACACAATCCTCCCATGTTCCCTCTTAAGTTCCCAAGAAGATGGCAACATGACATTGCCATCTTGATGATGACTTTAATATATACTTTCCAATATTTCAGCAATGTGACGTTGCCAAAATATTGGAAAGTATATATTAAAGTTTGATTTAATTTATATTCTAGTATACGCTATCAATTCCTTAGGTATTTAATAATCATGTTTAACCAGTGTATAAGCCTTTTTACAAGAATTACTATCATCCACGGAGGTTCCATCACATGCAAGGCCCGCCAATAAGGCAAAATGAAGCTGAAGTTATCGAGAAAACTGAATTGTCTGACCTTCCTAAAATGCTGCCGGGATAATCAGGTAATCCCAAATTGTGTGAAATTTAAGCACTGTTTCTTTTCACAGAAAGCTCTCCGAATCTTTAACCATGCGGGCTATGCTTTGCTACAGGAATAAATTAACGCTACACGCAGTCCCCTAGTTGATGCAAACAAAGCCATTTTAGCACTAAAGGAAGAGCTTTCTAATACGCTAAATCATGAACTTTGGTCAATTCTACATGACAACTTGTGCACTGCAGCAGATAAAGAATTCAAAAAAAATATGGAGTCGACATATCAACAAGTTTCATAAATTAAAAAAAGAACGTCCAAACCAAAACTACAAACCAACACGGTAGTTAACCTTTCTTCAGTTATTTTAAAGCCTGAAGCACTCAATGCTCTGTCAAGTGGTCACAACTTCGACACTGCTCCTAGGAAAATACCAGCCGTGGAATTAATGATCCAGATTGAATGTGGGATTCGCCACCTTCCAAACCACATCGCCAATGATATTAGTTTGGATGTAGCCTGTGTTCTCACAAAAGCAAGACCACCAAAAACCAACATATCCAATAGCTAATACAAGTCTCTACAGGAAATGAAGAAAAACAAAGAAATAGTTATCACCAAAGCAGATAAGGGGAATGCCACTGTGATACTCAATCATACTGACTACACAGGCAAGCATAAAGCTTTACTATTAGATTAGGCTACTTACCTCCCCACTGAATACAATCCCACCAACTCACAAATTAGAAAACTCCATAGGCTCCTTAAGAAGGTCACTTCTTGGCCTGTGGAGATTACTAACAAACTAAAACCATATAACTCTAGACCCCCCCCCGGTACATATGGGCTCCCAAAAATACATAAAGAAAATGTGCCATTACGTCCCATAGTGAATGGCATCGATTCCCCCCCCCCCATGTACA
The DNA here is from genome assembly GCF_054136105.1 of Typopeltis vanoorti. NCBI lineage: Eukaryota > Metazoa > Arthropoda > Arachnida > Uropygi > Thelyphonidae > Typopeltis > Typopeltis vanoorti. The sequence goes on along the minus strand of NC_143557.1, from coordinate 122,177,292 downwards.
AACTAGCTAAATATTTAGCCAAAGCGCTCACACACTATACTGACAACACACCATCACACATAAAAAAACTCAGCCCACTTCAAAGCCAGTGTAGAAAACCTTACACTCCAACATACTGACATAATGGTCAGTTTTGATGTCTCCTCCTTATTGACAAATATCACCCTCAAAGAAACCTTAGAGCCGATCCAGGCTAAATTTCCTCCCGATATCTCATTCCTATTTCAGTTCACAATGAACTCAGGCTATTTCGTTTGGCAGGAAAAATTCTACAAACAGATAGAGGGAACAGCCATGGGTTCACCACTTTCCCCACCCTTGGTCAACTTCTTTATGGAGACTTTTGAAGAGAAAAGCCTTAAACTCTGCCCCGCAAAAACCTACCATATAGCTTTGCTATGTTAATGATGTGTTCACTATTTGGCCACATGGCTCGGATACACTCCTCTCCTTCTTAACACACTTAAACAATCAACACCCCAGAATCAAATTCACCCTGGAAGAAGAAAAAAAAACAACTGCCTTCCTTTCTTAGACACACTAGTCACTCGCCAGCTTGATGGAACCTTGGTTTTTTTTTCTCAGTCTATAGAAAACCCACCCATACAGGCAGATACATTCACAAACAATCCCCCCCCCCCCCTCACAACAATATGGAGTTATTAAGACACTATTCAACAGGGCTAAATTAATCTGTTCAAATGACAAAGCCTTAACCACTGAACTAAATCACATCCGTAACACTTTCTCAGCCAATGGCTACCCCCCCACACAAAAAAAAATCCAAAAAATACCAAAACCAGTAATCCACAACCCCCCACCCCTTCATAAAAAAGATTACTCTAAATCCATCACCATTTCCTACATCTGAGGCACCTCGGAGGAAATCAACAAAATCCTAAAAAAACATTACTTGACTTCTTGTTTTACAGACCATATAGAAAATTGGCATCCCTTATCAGCTCCACTAAAGACCAACCACAATCCCTAGACCTACCTGGTGTATACCAGGTCCCTTGCAGCTGTAAACTGTCCCATTTTGGCCAAACAGGCAGGACAGCAAATATCAGAACACAAGGACTACATCTGATTTCACCAGTGCAGCCACTCTGGGATTGCTGACCATGCTCTGGATACTCGCCACAGAATAAGGTGGAAGAAAGCCACAGTTATACATCGCAGCAAGTTCACATATGAAAGACTATTCATGGAATCAGCCTCAGCCCTTAGGAACATGCCAAACTTTAACAAATCTGGATGCATGAGACTGCCCCAAATTTGGGAAACATACATCAGGAGAACTTCAGCCCAAAGGCCAAGAACACCTAATATAGCTCGCTAGGGGCACCATCAGGACTTTAGGAAAACGGTAGCTTCCTCGCTTCGTTTCTCATTTGGCACTCTTCTTCTTCATTTTTGACAATTAAGAAATGGGCTGCCGAGTTAAAAGTAGCCGTACCAGTCTTGAAGATGATCCACATGAAGGACATTCAAAAAGTGTAACACCACCAGAAATCATTGATCAGTGCACAATATGGTATTGGATGACCAGCGAATCTAAATGCATGAAATTGCTGAGACTACAGGCATTTCAAAAGAACATGTAGGATATATTTTGCATGAAGAATTGCAAATGAAAAAGCTTTGCGCAAGATGGGCTGCACTGATCAAAAATACACTGAACAGTGCTTGGAGCATTTTAACAAGAATAAAATTGATTTTGTGCATCAGTTTATTACTATGGATGAGACTTGGATTCACCATTATACACCAGAATCCAAACAGCAGTCAAAACAGTGGCAGAAGCCAGCTGTTCAGCACCAAAGAAGGCAAAATTGGTTCCATCAGCAGGAAAAATCATGGCATCGGTGTTTTGGGATGTAAAGGCATTTTGTTTATTATCTTGAAAAGGGTAAACAATAATAAGGAATATTATTCTGATCTTTTAACCAGACTAGATGAAAAAATTCGTGAGAAAAGACCCATTTTTCAGAAGAAAAAAAATCATCTTTCATCAGGACAATGCACCAGCCTACAAAGGTGTTTTGGTAATGGGAAAATTAAGGTATCTGCACTATGAGCTGTTGGAACATCCACCCTATTCCCCAGATTTGGCTCCCTCTGACTTCTATCTCTTCCAAAAACTAAAAATCTTCCTCACTGGTCAGTGTTTTTCTTTGAATCAAGAGGTGATTGCAGCTATTGAGGAGTATTTTGCAGATCTTACTGAGAACCACTACAGGGATGGGATAATGGAACTGGAGCATCGCTGAAATAAATGCATTAATCTTAAGGGAGATTATGTTGAAAAATAAAAATAATTTTGAAATTATAAAAATACATTTTTTCATTGTTAGGCCGAGAACTTTTCAGACCACCCTTGTACCTGTACTGATTTTGTACACTTGATCAATTCCCATCAATGCCATTAACAATAGCTATATGCATGTTTAATACACATATAAATGAAAATATCTTTATAGCAAATATTTTACTTTAATTAAAGCCAATTGTGTAAGTACATCTATAAGTCATTAATTTTGCTACTCAGTAAAATGAAAACTTATCTTTTGTCTTATGTATTGTACACCTGCACTTCATAGAACTGAGCTTGGCAATATGCCAAGAATAGTCAATTCATGATAAAGGATGTACGAATTGGTCACCAATATGCGAAATCACGTGCTTTATACTTAAATTTTCCAACTTTTGTACAAGCAAAATAGTTACTACTTTAAGAACTAGAATTTACATAAAAAAGCTAATTATCTGACATACAATAATAAACACTCATCCCACGAAACATATTGAATACCCTAATATTGGAATGGATCCCCCTTCTTCTGACTTGCACAGAAGTGTCGAAGGGTCTCGAATCTGTGGGCGTACAGTACATATTATACCTTTTTATACAAATTTACATGTCTAATTGGGATAGCTGCCTAATTGAGCCAAATTATTCTGTTCCTAATGCGGCTCAATTTACTGGAATCCACTGTATTTCTAAAAGAATCATAATAAGAATTATTATTTTATATGCACCTCCATGGAGTCTGAGAAGGTGTCATTCATACACTTCGAAACACTTCTTTTTCATTCATCTTTCTTAGATGTTCACACTCAATATGAAATTGAACTGTTTATTGTGCATTCACGTTCTTGTATTGGTAAATATCAATTCTCAGCACATCATCCTTCTCAAAAAATATCATTAAACCCAGACCAGTGTGTTTCTGAAAACTTTTTAAGACTGTGGAACCAACCATACACAAAAGTTTCTTTTTCAAGGAATTTTTTTAATCACGAAAAGATATGATGCATAACATTACAAATAATAAAATAACATAACTGTTTTTTTAAGTCAACTCAATAAAAATTAGTAATTTCCCCATTCGCTGAAGGGTTTTTTTTTTTCAGAAACCACATATAATACAAGTCATAAATGTCCAAACACTATAGATAACCCCAACATGTTTTCACACAACCATAAGGGTTATATGGAACACTATTTTAAACTATTATCAAAGTTCATGCTCAACAACTCATTTCGCAGTCAAACTGGCCATTTAGAGATGTGGGTCTTTGAGCATCATGACTGTATTAAGCTTCTAAAGCCACATAAGTCTGGTATGGTTCAGCATGGAGCTGACACCAGACAAACGGTGGTTGACTCTATATGGACATACAGAGTCAGCCACACTTTGGCTAACTATAAACTACTGCATTGAGATCTTCAAATATAAATGTTTATTCAAAGAGAGTTCCAAAAACTTCTTATATTGGATGAAACTAATCCTCTGATATCAAAAGTCCATAGGGTTTTTTAACCATATAATGCTCAACTGTATTTTTAACTCAAGTTCCTGAGAGTGCTCGGTTTCGCTTTAGCATATACAATGGCATAACCAGTCCAACCTTGCTGGTATGGTTATGTCAATATGTTAGTTATTTAATAACTTCTGAATTCCTGCAATTTTCAGTTTATATGCTGATGGTGATGCATGATATTTAATAATAAAATATTTTAATCAACTTTATTTAGCACATTAAAACTAAATTATTATTAGCTAAACATTTGGCCAAAGAGCTCACACACTATACTGGCAACACACCATCACACATAAAAAACTCAGCCCACTTCAAAGCCAGCATAGAAAACCTTACACTCCAACATACTGACATAATGGTCAGCTTCGATGTTCCCTCCTTATTCACAAATGTCCCACTCAAGGATACTTTAGAGCTAATCCAAGCTAAATTTACCCCTGATATCTCAGCCCTATTTCAGTTCACAATGAACTCAGGCTACTTCGTTTGGCAGGGAAAATTCTACAAACAAATAGAGGGGACAGCCATGGGCTCACCACTCTCCCCACCCTTAGCCAATTTCTTTATGGAGACCTTTGAGGAAAAAGCCTTAGCCTCTGCCCCACAAAAACCAACCATATGGCTTCGCTACGTTGATGATGTGTTCGCTATTTGGCCACATGGCTCTGAAACACTCCTCTCCTTCCTTACACACTTAAACAACCAACACGCCAGAATCAAGTTCACCCTGGAAAAAGAGGAAAACAACTGCCTCCACTTCCTAGACACACTAGTCACCCGCCAGTCTGATGGAACTTTGGTTTTCTCAGTTTACAGAAAACCCACCCATACAGGCAGATACATCCACTAACAATCCCCCCCCCCCCTCACAACAATATGGAGTGGTAAAAACACTATACAACAGGGCTAAACTAATCTGTTCTAACGACATAGCCCTTAACACTGAACTAAATCACATCCTCAACACTTTCTCAGCCAATGGCTACCCCCCCCCAAAAAATCCAAAAAATATTAAAACCTACAAACCACAGCCCCCCCCCCTCCTCCTCCCCCTCCACAAAAAAGATTACTCTAAATCCATCACCATTCCCTACATCCGAGGCACCTCAGAAAAAATTACCAAAATCCTAAAAAAACATGACCTCACCTCCTGTTACAGGCCTTACAGAAAATTGGCATCCCTTATCCGCTCTACCAAAGACCAACCACTTCCCCTAGACCTACCTGGTGTATACCAGGTCCCTTGCAGTTGTAAACTGTCATACTTTGGCCAAACAGGCAGGACAGCGAATATCAGAATTTCTGAACACAAGGACTACATCCGGTTTTACAAATATAGCCATTCTGGTCTTGCAGACCATGCTCTGGATACTCGCCACAGAATACGGTGGAAGAAAGCAACAATAATACACTGGAGCAAATATAAATTCGAAAGATTATTTATGGAATCAGCCTCTGCCCTAAGAAACTCTCCAAACCTCAACAAATTTGGTTGTATGCGACTGCCCCAAATTTGGGAGGCGTACATCAGCAGACCTTCAGCCCAACGGCCAAGAACACCTACTTAGCCCGCCAGAGGGCACCATCAGGACTTCTAGGAGAACGATAGCTTCATATCTTCATTTCCAGTTACTGTATTGTTAGGGCCTGTGTACACCTGCCTTTTTGTAAGTTCCTTTAGAAAATGGCAATGAGACATTGCCGAAATATCGGAAATATCTATTAAAATATTATTTAATTTATATTCGGATCTACGTTGTTTCAATTCCCTAAGTGATTTAGAAATAAATTCTTATTACTGTAATAATGTTAATTTATCAAATAATAATAAGTTTTTTTGTTTTTTTTTATCTGAATTCATATGTTCTAAAACAAGTCTGGCTACTTAACCACATTACCATCCATATGGATAAAATACATCACTGCTCTACACTTTGTATCCATCATATATTTCAGTGTAATATCAATGGTATAACAATTTTAACATGCACTTCGCATCCATGGTAACCTGGACGTATATATATACATCATGGCTGGTTGGGTGGTTAACAGTTACCAGTGTTAAATTATAATATATACATGTGAAGGAATGCTCTTCGCAAAATTCTACACAAAAAAGTAAAAAAAAAAAGAGCTTTTTTTCTTCCTTCTCTGCTACACTCTTTTCAGATATTTATAAACTTCTTATTAATTAATGTATTTGAATATGAAAATGGACTAAATTGGCGTATCTTTAAAGATATCTATGGTATAACTATAAATAACAAATTACACGATAAACAGTAATTAACTTGAATGAAATTAAAGTACAGATATTTCATACTGAAAATAATAGTACATCATCAGTGCGTAGAAACAAGCAAATCAAAGCAGGAATACAAGATACATAAAACAATTCCTGATTGTATTCCTGCTTCTTTGATTTGCTTGTTTCTATGTGGTAATGATGTACTGTCATGTTCAGTACAAAATATCTGTATTTCGTACTGAACATGCCACCTTCATTTCATTAAAGTTAATTACTGTGGTTATTGTGTAATTTGTTGTTTTAAGTTGGCATATAGATTCTACATCAATAGTTCTTTCTTTTATTGCAAGCCAATATTTGTGCCACTTTTAGCAAGCCAAAACATTTCCTGTGTCATGGCACAAAAAACAGTATCACTGATTTTTGGTGGTAAATCTGTATTAATTATGAATTTCTATGCTTTATATATGCTAAGTAAAATTAAATCTGTAATGGTTATTGACCTGGATATTTGTTTGATGTGCCTGTGTAACCCTTGTGTTAACTTATTCACTAATTGATGCTGGGTTGCACAAAAGAAAGAGCATTACAGATTCAATTTAATCACCAACTAACATTTTTTTTTCTACTTTGTTTTCAGCTGAGCAAAGATCAACTCATTTATTCAATCTCTGCTGCAGGCAAGTTAAGGTTCATCATCATGCCTATCAAGGATTTAGTGGCCTGTTCCGGCCTTAGAAATCATCACTGAATCTTTTTATTATTATTATTATTATTATTATTCGTGACACCTCCAAGGAGTCTGAAGACTCATCGCAGGAGTACACCTACTGTACAACTCTCCGTCTCCACTGCTACACGGAACCTCTACTACCAATCACCTACATCGATGCCATCTACTGCCCACAACTACCGCAACCACAGCTAGTATTTTTTGTCTGTAAATTGTGTGTGTTCTGAAGGGCTAACTTGTCTGTATGCGGGATGAAAAACCCGCATTTCCGGAAGAAAAAACGCTGCTACCTCCATATGAGATCGGCTAACTCACCTTCGATTGAAAAAGTCCATATAAAGATTCCTCCCATCATGACGAGAATTGAACTTAGGCATTTTCTAATCAAAGGGCGCAACATACTGTCGTTCTTCCAATTGCGCTACGGAGGCGCTTAAGAGGACATCCTGGTTTTCTTTTTCCTAATGGCTTGTACCTTAAGGCTTGTTTTGGTAATCTTTCTGTTTTCATTCTCTGAACATGTTCCATCCATTTATGTTTATATTTTTTAATTTTTTCTATTACTGATTCCTGGTTGAATTCTTTCATAATTTCTTCGTTTCTTTTGTGATCAAATAGAGCATACTTTGCAGTTTTTCTCATAAACTTCATTTCAGCTGTTATTAATCTTTGTTTGGGTTAAGTTAAGGTTTTCTTCATAAAAATGTGGTATTTAATCCCACATAACTCAGAAAAATTTAACTGTAGAACACATGCTATTTCAAACAATATCATGAAATGGGTGAAGTTGTCTGTCATATTCTTACTGCTAATACAAATGTTTGGTAGAAAAGAATTCAACTACTGATGATGAGAAGGACAAAAAAGGATGGAGAATGGCTGTCCACTAAATTCTAAAATTTACAGCGGAAAGTATTCTGCCCGTTTCCTTTCAGAAAAAAAAATAACTTTTTTTTTTTTTTTTTTTACTTTAAATGTTGTTTTGGCAGTGTTATGCCACTAAATGTTTTCTTATACAACTAGAAACATTATTATACATTCTGCAAGTAATAATATGTGAGGGAAAATAGCTACTTCATTACTTTTGCTAAAATTTGAAGTGAAAACTGAAACCACATGCATTCAAACAGCTAATGTATATCTGATGAGCTAGAAGTAATGTCATCTAATGCGGTGATATGGTTCCTGTAGCATCTTATGAGAGATGATTTTACTGTCATTTCTTCCTAATGAACTTTTATTATCATTATTATTATTCATGACACCTCCAAGGAGTCCGAAGACTCATCACAGAGTCTTCGGACTACCTACTATACAACTGTCTCCACCACTACACCAAACCTCTACTACCAATCATCTCCATCAACGCCATTTACTGGCCACCACCCCACAACTAGTATTTTTTGTCTGTAAATTGCGTGTGTTCTGAAGGGCAGATATGTTTGTATGCGGGATGAAAAATCTAAGTTTCTGGGAGAAAAAACTCCACTACCTCCATATGAGATCGGCTAACTCACCTTCGATCGAAAAAGTCCACATAAAGATTCCTCCCGTCACGACGAGAATCGAACTTAGGCCTATTCCAATTGAAGGGCGCAATGTAATTTATGTAATTTAAAATGCCACAAGTATCCACTGGATACTTACTAATAGAGTGCATGAAGATTGATTATTAGAGTCAGAAGCCTTAGTCAGTTCTCCACAATCCTTAAAGGCTATAAAGAGAAGTTGGGATGATGAGAGCAGTTGATGATGGGGAAGAGAGACTGACCGTAAGTGAGCAAAAGGTGTATGGGGAGTTGAGCAAACTAGATGCAAATAATGCTGTTGGAATTGATAATATATCACCATGTATTCTGAAGGAATGTGCCAGGAAGTTGACACCGGCCTTGACATATTTTTTTAATACGAGTCTTGCACTGGGTCAAGTTCCTCAGTGGAAGGAGGGCAAGATTGTGCCACTTCATAAAGAAGGTGATAGAACTCAAGCATCAAACTATAGGCCTATCTATGTGTCAGGTGTTGTAGTTAAGTTGTTGGAGAAACAGTGAGAACTAGGATTCAGAATTGGATTGACAGCAATGGCATTATCTTTCATTGACAGCATGGATTTACTAAAAGGGGGTCATGTTTTAGTAATCTACTTACTTATTACAATAAGGTGACTGCTTCCATGGACAGAGGAGAAGGATACACAGTAATATACTTAGATTTCACAAAAGCTTTTGATAGATTACTGTATGAAAAGTTGATAGTCAAACTAGAGTGGATGGGGTTAGATATTAGATTAGTGCATTGGATTGGAGACTATCTGATAGGTATCAACAAGTTGTGTATGGGGAAGTGATATCCAGGAAAAGGAAAGTTACTAGTGGTGTGCCTCAGGAGTCTGTTTAACTTGTATATTAATAACATTGGTGAAGATTTAGATGGCGATATTCAGTTGTTTGCAGATGATGCAAAGTTGGGACGAACCATGAAGAGTAGAGAAGATGTTGTGACCTTACAAGAAGACTTGAATAAATTGAGTGATTGGGCACGGGAATGGGGATGCAAGTTCAATGTTGCAAAATGTAAGGTTTTAAAATTTGGAAAACAAAAATGGGATGCAGAATTAATGCCTAGTGAGGATATATTGTCGGAGGTGGAGAAAATAAGAGATCTAGGGGGTGTGTCTCTTTATTATTATTATAGTGGATAAGGATCTGAAATTTAGGGGACACATAGCCAAAGTTGTGAAGACAACACAAAGGCTTCAGGGAATGATGCAGACACTGACTTGTAGAAGTAAGGAGATTCTTGTTCCATTGTATAGGGCTTTGATTAGGCAACACATGGACTATTGTGCCCAGATTTGGTCACCTGGTTTTCAGAAGGATGAAGAAATGTTAGAAAGGGTCCAGAGGTGACTGACTAAGGTAGTTTCTAACCTCTGGAATGTTGAATATGAGGAAAGATTGAGAAGATGCAACTTGCAGAGTCTGGTGGACAGGAGGAAGAGGGGGAGATAGGATAGAGACCTACAGGTTATTAAGGGGTTATTATAGGAGAGGTGCTACAGAAAATAGTGGGAGACCAGGGGAAAACCAGAGGTCATCCCTGGAAACTGTATAAAGAGGGTGTGAACAGGGGAGTGAGAAGCAGGTTTTTTTCATGCAGAGTTGTGAATGATTGGAATGCCTTGCCTGAGAGTGTGGTGTCTGCAGAGAATTTGAGTGTGTTTTAAAGCATGGTATGATGAGCTGTGTGTATGATAAAAGGACCTCCTAGATGAGTCTTTGACTCCATGGGGTCTTGGGTAATAATAATAATAATAATAAAGAGGACTATATCTGACCTCCATATATGTGCATAACTCCCACTATAAACATATACAGATAAAAGGAGGGATAATTTCCTCTCACTGAATTTGTAATTATTATTATATTTTGTTATGCACAAAACTTATTACTGTGGTTACTTCAGTCAGTAATTATTCTCAACTGAATTGGCTAACATTTCTACTATATTTGATGTACACTGTATTAAGCCTTGCCACAAAATCTAGTGCTCCTGTATAACTAACAAACTACTGTGCATTATATTTAATTGGGATTTGGTAATCCCATTCTTTCAATAAAACAGTTTTATCTGCAAGTTAAAAAATAACTAATCTAAACAAAATCTGATACATTATGTTCAGCTAAAATGGTTTGGCCCTTGACATGTTTGTATAACTTGAGTCTTATCTCAGGAAAGATCTCATGAGAATTGAAAGAATGTATGATAGTTTCATTGTACAAGAGTGGTGCAAAAACTAATGTGGCTAACTATCAACTTATCTCTGGAGTGGCAGTAAAGATTTTAGACAAGTTAGTAAGAACTTGCATACAGAAATGAGTTAATAGACAAACTGTACTTTACAAAGAGCATCATGGTTTTACTAAAAGGAAATCATGTTTTAGCAATTTGTTCATATTTCATAATAATGTCACAGCTGAGATGGATAAAGAGAAAGGATGATCTATGATACTGTTAGAACTTGCTAAGATACTTGATAGAATACCACATGAAAGACTTATATAAATGGGAGAATATCAGATTGGAATCAAAACTAATCACTTGGATAAGCGGGTGGTTGATGGACAGGTGTTAGAAAGTGGTATATGGTGAGTGTGAATCTACCAGACTTAATGTGACCAGTATATTCTTCAGGGATATTCCCTGCAAAAACTGCTCTTTAATCTGCACATTAATGATATTGGGAAGGACCTGACATGAGATGTTCAATTGTTTGCTAATGATGCAAAAATATGCAAGGCATTCAGGGATGCTATTGATATACAGCACTTACAGAATGATTTGAATAACTTGGAACAGTGGATAAATGATAATGGCTATCAATTCAATGTTAGTAAGTTGTCAAATGAAGCACTTTGGCATGATGAGATTTCTAACAGCAGTAGTGGGATTATGTTACAATTGATGAGATTAGGATTCTTGGAGTTATGTGGATAGGAAACAGAAGTTCAAAGATCACATTACAAAATCTGCAAATACAACTCAGAGGATAATTGCAATGTTGAAACAAACATTGATATGCAAGGATAAGGAAGTAATTCTGCTTCTTTACAGGGCCTTGATACAACTGCACCTAGACTACTATGTGCAGATGTGGTCTCCTGAATTTAGAGAGAGATAAAGAAACTGTGGAAAGGATGTAAAGAAGAGTGACATTGGGATTATGAGATGTAGATTACGAGGACAGACAGAGTATATGGACTGCAGACACTGGTAAACAGAAGAAATGGGATGATATGAAGGTCTACAAACTTCTGAAAGGGTATTATAGGTTAACAGCTGAAGTTTTGCATTATATGGAAGGTGGAAAGAGGGAACATCCACAAAAGTCAAGTTTGTGTGCAGTTAAGAAAGGGGAGAGAGATTTTTCTTTCACAGAGTGAGTGGAACGACTTGCCTTCTGAAATGGTGAGAGTTTAAGAGAAAGTATGACATCTAGTGTGAGTGATCTATGGCTTCCCTCTATGAGTCCTTAACTCTCTGGGGATCTTTGATGATAATAATAAAACAAAAGTATTACTATAAAGAAATCAACAAAATACATTATATTAAATGCTAACATATTATGTTTAATAATATGGTTACATTTTACAATAAGGTAAAAACTGTAGTAGATAGAGACAAAAGTTATGTGATATTTCTTGCTTTTGTGAAGGTGCTTGATAAAGTATTGCACAATAAATTAGTACTTAAATTGCAGTGGATGGATAACAAATTGTTGACAAGGAATGGAGTCTGGCTTAGCAATAGACATCAATAAACTGCATATGAGAAGAGGATTCTCAAAGAGGAAATGAACAGAAAACATCAAGAGTATAAGTGATCTGAACATTTGCAGAAATTTAAATAACTTGGCTGCAGACAAATTGGAGTGGAAAGCTGTTGTTCATGGTAACCTTAACCCTTAGGCAGATGAAAAGGAGGAGGAAGATGATGTCATTAATATATAAGTTAAACAATTCTGCTGACTTAGTTGGCCAAGTGGTTAGCTTATCTGCTCTCCAATCCAAACCAACAGGCTGTGGGTTCAAAACCTGCTATGGGCATGGGTGTTTGTGAGTGCCTTCAGGTTTGAAAAAGTTCCATATTTGGACTCTAGAGCAGAGTTTCCAGATGAGATAAAAGTAAATATATAAAATAAAATAAAATAATATACAGGTATCCTTTGATTAACGTGATTAATTAATTCCTTGATGTTACCACGTATATCAAAATCGCGTTAATGAAATTCAATAATCAATGGTAAAAATTACAATTCATCCATGATCGATTACTGTATTAATAATTCGTTTTATACAGTATTCTTTTAGGAAAGATAAAAAATGAATGCAAAGTAAATGTTTAATAAATGCTTGTACCTGCATTAGTTACTGTAATTTTTTTTATCAATAAAAGTTATCAAGAGTCGCTTGAAGCTGCGTGTTGTTGTTCAATTTCAAGAAGACCGTTGTCACTGAAATCTTTTGAATCCAATAATTCTTTAACATCTTCTGCATCAACACTATCAAAACCAAGGTCTTCACCAATTGCAACAATTTCTTCAACTATGTTGTTCACAGGATTTTGAAAAACACCTAAGTCATTAGCGCATTATGGAAAAAGGTTTTTCCAAACAGCTCTCATGTAGCTAGAAGACACTTGCTCCCAGGAGTCATGAATGTTTTCACCTGCGTGTTTAACGTTAAATTTTTTCAAAAATCCTTGGAGCGTAACTGCATTTTCTCCTGTTGTTGTTTCTACTGCCTTTGAGAATGCCTTTTTAAGAAAATAGGATTTGAAAAGTTGCAATGATCCCCATGTCCATGGTTTGTAGCAATGATGTCATATTTGGTGGAAAAAATAAGACTTTCACATTCTCACACAGATCATTAAGAGAATTTGGATGAAATTCTTTCTTGGATGAAAAAATTTACGAAGAACATAATTTGCAAATACAGCAGAACAATTGGAGCTTGTAATACACCCACTCTTAATGCTTAATGGAAGGAATGATGTCATCATGCTCACGACGTTCTTTCTCATGGTCAGGAAACACTCCTCAAGGCTTGCATGTTTTTGCGTGGTAAATTTAAAGGCATGTTAATTAAAACTTGCCGCATATATAAAGGGATTGTCATAATTAATTTTGCTGCGTTAATCAAATCCCGCATTAAGCAAGGGACACTTGTATGTATATACATATTTTTATTTTTCCCTATATATATATATATATAGGGAAAAATAAATCCTTAGCCCATTCACAGCACAAACGTACTATGGATTTACATAAACCTTTCTACCAACACACACACACACACAAAAACTAGGATTTGGTTTAATACAAAACTGAGGAGGGTTATGAAAACTTAGGATTACTTCAGAATTTGAACAGGATAGCACTGTGGAAAGAAGAGTTGGAATGTCTGTTATTGTACAAGAAATAGAATGCAGTTCACTATATTAGTGGAAATGCAAGATAAGAGGTAGAGGAAGCAAAGAATTTAAGGGGTGATTGTGAATAAAGTACTGAAGTTCAAGAGACATTAAAATGACACAGATAGTTGATGGAATAACGAAAAGATCATCAGTAAGTCACCACAAAGAAGTGGTTGTCATTATGAAAGATGCCGATTTGAACGCATTTAGCCTATTGTACACAAACTGTCCTCGAGGTTTAAGTGAAAGCAGAGGTGGGTTAAGAAACATCAGAAAAGGTTTAAAAGGCAAATAATTAAGATATTAAATTTGTAGAATGCTGATTATGAGAAGAGACAGTTGTCAAGTTCATCAGAAGCAGAGGAGTAGAGAAGGAATGACAGAAACACAAGTATAGATGAAAATAATTATTATTACATGACACCTCCAGGGAGTCCAAAGACTCATCGAGGAAAGGCACCTACTCTACAACTCTGTCTCCGCAACTCAATCCCTGGTTGGCCGAGCGGTTTGCACATTCGCTCTCCAGCCAAAAGGCTGCAGGTTCGAATCCCGCCTTGGGCATGGATGTTTGTGATTGCCTGGTAAAAATATTAGTGATGGGGATGGGCAGGAGATGGAGTTGGTGGAGACAGAGTTGTAGAGTAGGGAGTAGGTACCATTCCTTGATGAGTCTTTGGACTCCCTGGAGGTGTCACATAATAATAACAACTACAACTAAGCGCAACTACACCAATGCCACCTACCACCCACCACCACTAGTATTTCCACAGACCATCGGTTCCCAACCGGTGGTATAAGTACCCCCGGGGATATATGCTGGGCCGTTCAGGGGTACACGAAAAATAATCATTAATGGTGGAAAAACAAGTAAAGTAAACAAAATGCAAAACGTTAGTTATGGAACAATAAATGTCAGTATTTAAAAACTGCTATTTTAAAAACAAGGGGTGCAATTTATAGAAATGAGTTTAAAAGGGGTACACAAGTGGAAAAAGGTTGGGAACCACTACCACAGACAATTACAAACATCCATGCTGGGATTCAAACTAGCATATCCACTCTCCAGCCTTTTGGCTGGAGAGTGGATATGCTAACCACTCAATGAACCAGGCCGGCACAAGAAATTGTATTCTTGTTTATATCTTTTATCCAAGAAAAGTTTCACATGCATATACAAGGAAAGTATATGCATGTGAAATGTCCTCACAACAAGACTACATGCATATAGAGGCAGTTGACTTTACATCAAAGTGCCTTAGCATTGCCTTTCTATATTTAAAAAAAAAAAAAAAAAATTGCCAGAAGGCAGGATTGGGGTATTTCAGTACATAGTATATAGCAGGAGAAGTCGTTCATGAAAGTTGAATACGAGGTTCGTCAACAAAGGAAACAGATTTTTCTCACTGAATGCTATTGAGTGCAATGCCAATGAAGAATGCTAAAGCGATGTATTATTATTATTTGACACCTCCAGGGAGTCCAAAGACTCATCGAGGGAGGGCATCTGCTCTACAGCTCTGTCTCCACCGCCGACCACCACCATGGTGGTCGGCGGTGTGACAGTATAATACAATAACAGTATAAATGTTATTGTATGAGCTAAATGCGTCATCATGGTGTTAACCATCTTATTTAGTAGTTGCAAATCATGTATGTATAATTGTACATTGTGATTATGTGTACAGAAGCTGTAAAGTGGACCTTCCATGATGGGGCCAGAATCTCATGGAGATGCCAGTGTAGCAGTAGTATTAATAATATCACTAAGGTACTTTATTTCGCATAATTAACAACTGGATGAGTTCACTAAATCATTTGGAATATTCGCAAAAATTATGAGTAAACTCTTCAGAAATGAAATGCTGAAACAAATTCTTGCCTAAGTACATTCCATGAGTCATTCTGTGAGTTACTCATGTAATGTGGAGGCAATTAAATACCTCATTAAATAAAAAAGGACCAGTCAAATATCCAAAATGGAAACAGATCACGTGCATCCGAACAATAAACATCAATCTGACATGCAGGAGAAGTAATAATATAAAACGCTTAATGGTTTCTTTCGGCAAATTATATGAGGTTTTAGTTGAACATAAACATACAATTGTTCCTTCTTATGATGTATGGCCTTTATCAATCTAAATTCCGCCAAGTTTAGCATAGATACTAAGCAATAACTGAAGTAGTGAGGGGAGGGGGAGATATCAGTAATAAGCAGCAAACAACATTTAAAAATGAATTTTTAAATGTTGTTTGCTGCTTTTGAGCCACTGTGACTGTACTGCAGAATAAACCCTCACCAGCAGTTATTTTTTAAAGCCAATACTCTCAAAGAAAATAATAGATGATTAGTTTAAACAAAACGAATAAAGTTTAATAAACACTTACCGTGAAAGGAGACCAGCTGCACGGGGAGTGATTGGGCGGCAAAAACACGACTGAAAGGGGTTGCAGTATCATCCGGAATAACAGTATCCGAATCAGGGGATCCCGATTCTGCAAAACTGCCACCGTTTGGAGGTATGGTAATCGGCTGCCCTGAATGTCCATTTAAAACATTTGAGAGACTGCGAGCGCGTTGTCTCGATTCTGATCCGCTACTCGAACCGTGAGATCTATTACCTGGCCTCTGCCGAAGACTATGGTTCAATACACCTAATCCACCTGCGGTAGTACTGGGTGTCCGTGAGCCGCTGGAGGTGTGCACGCGTGGACTGTTTGCGTTCGTACTTTGTTTTGCACCCATTATCAATCAGAAAACAAGAAACTACATATGATCCATAGCGCTGCACGTAAAGTACCATGAATGTTGCAAAAACTATCTAATACGGGTCACCAGAAACCAAAAAAGGAATTTTACTAAAACATAAAGTTACATTAAAGCATTCCCGCGCTATATTTCTTCTTCTTCTGCTCATGTTACCATCCCTTACCAAAGCAGAAATCACATCTGTGGTAAAGAACTATCTAAGTCACGCTCTCGCTCGATAGACTACCATCAAAACATACACACACACACTAAGTGACAGGAACTGCAGTGCCCTCTTATGGCTTTAAACAGAATAATGTTTAATATCCCCTATCCGCAACTTATTAATATTATGTTATTGTAGAATAGCTTTATGGGACTTAAATATAAAGAGCCACAAGGCTTCACCTTGGCGATATAAATATTATTTAAATTAAGGGGATATTAGATCCTACATTGTTTTAAAACCAAATAAGAAACCCGAAAATTGGAATCAGAGAGTTTCATACTATATTTGGCATGAAACTCTCTGATTCCAATCTTTGAGTTTCTTATTCGGTTTTAAAACAATGTGGGATCTAATATCCCCTTAATTTAAATAGCTTTATGAGTCTTGTAAAGCTTCGTGGACTATCATGACGCTAGATCTTCAAATGAAAACCTTGATTCGACTGTAGTTACCAACTAGAAGAATAGTAGTGGAAGTTTTTTCGATGGGTTGAACAGTATATTGCTTTAATACTGAACTTATTACGATCGTCCTTAATTCATAATACTGAAATAATACAGGGAGAGATCATTCTACCATAGAGATAGCTTTCGTATCCCTAGGAGTTTAACTCTCATCGAACAAATAAAGCTCGAATCCTGTCTGAATCGTTATTCCAAGAAATAATGCCTAGCAGTTTACATTATGTGATTTAGAGCAAATTGTTATTAACCGACTGCGGTATACACAAGTTTAGTCGTGAAGATATTTCATGTGAAAAATTATTATTATTATTATTATTATTATTATTATTATTACGTGACAACAATTTGCTCTAAATCACATAATGTAAACTGCTAGGCATTATTTCTTGGAATAACGATTCAGACAGGTTTCGAGCTTTATTTGTTCGATGAGAGTTAAACTCCTAGGGATACGAAAGCTATCTCGATGGTAGAATGATCTCTCCCTGTATTATGAAAGAATTAAACCAAGAACCAGTAATTGAAAAAATTAAAAAATATAAACATAGATGGATGGAACACGTTCAAAGAATGAAAGCAGAAAGATTATCAAAACAAGCCTTAAAGTACAAGCCATTAGGAAAAAGAAAACAAGGACGTCCTCTTAAACGATTCAACGATGACTTCTAAGGCCCGAACAGGCCATACTAGGCCTAAATCCTTGATGATGATGATGATTATTACGTGACACCTCCATGGAGTCTTTGGACTCATCGTGGGAGGGTACACTATTCTATTACACAACATATCACGTCAACTCTAATTAATCCTCCATCTGAATTATAAAAACCGGGTGTGGCATATCGTCGACAGGGTGTAGCACAGAGGCAGCCTGCCTCACGGCGCGGCTTAATAAGGACGCTCGTTCAGCCATATTGCAGTAGGCGCCGTCACTATGCTAACAATTCCTGTTAGCATATCAAGTGCAAAAAGAAGTTTTCCCAAGCTTAAACAGATTAAAAATTATTTGCTAACAGCAATGACCCAAGAAAGATTGGTTGGTCTAGCAACTATATCGATAGAGGTGGACATAGCTTATAATTTAAATTTAGAAGAGCTTATAAAAGGTTTTATTGTGCGATATCCCCGTAGAGCAAACATTTAATTAATATTATTATGTAATCGTTTTGCATTAGTGTTTCTGTTGTAATAAAAAAAAATTGCAATTGGATATTTTCTTACATTTTTGTCTTATAATCCATCAGGGGCGATATTTAATTGTTTGCCTCAGGGCGCGATCTAATCTGGCGACATCCCTGCCCATATCCCCCCACCATCAAAAAAAAAAAAAAAAAAAAAAAAAGACCATTGAACTAACACTATTCAGACAATGTACATTTTAGCATGAAATAATTTTAACAAGAATAACAACAAGAATAGCCAAAAACAATTTTGTTAATTTTTAATAGGGCGTATGGTCTCCATTAACAGCCAAAACAGCGGTACATCTTAATTACATGGATTGGATACGGTGATCAAATAGTTCTTGTGGGATATTTCCCCACTCTTCTGTGAGAGCAATGTTTAGCTCTTGAAGCGATTGTTTCGACAAGTCTTAACATGATTTTGTACGCAGTTGCGTGTTCTACACTGTTGGATATTAAGGATATTTTAAAATAAACGTGTTACATTTGTAAATTTTTTTAACTTTATAATTTACAAGAAAACCAAAATATCCTCTAATTGTTTTGAGCAGTGTATAATTTGTTAAATTCATAATAAATATGGGCGTTTCACACCCACACGCCTGGGGAAGGAGTATCCTAGGTTCGATTCCCGTCGCCGATGTGAGGAGCTTAGGATCTTTCTCATAGCCAAGTTGGCGGGTCTTGGGTGTGGATAGCAGGGTTTTCCCCCAGAAAGTTTATCTGGGGTTTTTCATCCAGAAAGCAGGCAAACCTTCCCCGTGAACACACGCTGCTACAGTCAAAAATACATCTCCCTCTCAACCTCAGCGGCAGGCCGGCTGGGGGCTGTACTAACAAACGCATATCTATATAACATGCAGACTCTGCAATGGAAGAGGGAAAAACACGCAGAGGAAGAAGAAGCAGATCGATTACACAGTCCAACACAATTTTTGCTGACTTTTATATGAGACTTCATTTTCACTGATTCGGGTCCGCTGATTTCAAATATCAAACCCATTTTTCTCTATCACGTCCGGTTTTTCCTCTATGGCATTTTCTTTTTGCTAATTTGTAAGTTTTTGATAGTTTTAAGGAGGCAGTATATTTAGAGGATCAAAAAAATCGATTTTTTAATATTATTTTCTGAAAGTATGTACTTTTAAAAATCTGTTCCGAACTTTTTATCAAGAAATTCGAAAAATTCCCGAAGATATAGCCTATTATTTAAAGCAGTGCGCAGATCAGAATTGGAGCGCTCACCGCTCTCGCTTGGTAGTAAACGAATAAATGCGTAAGAACCTGCAACTGCACGTACTGGCGCTTTGAATGCGAGAGAGGCCGATAATTAGATACATAACTACTTAACAATATTCATTAAAAATTACAAGAATATTTATAAAAAAATAACAATTTTACTTACACATGAGGTTCAGGGAATAAATTTTTGTTTGTAGCAATTTCTGCTGTGTGTTCTGTTCTGGCAATCCCTTTGAATACTCCAACAGTAGTCGGCCATCATGTGAGAATCCCATCTTCCTTGGTACCGATCTTCCATAAGTTTTGATGAAATCTTTTGCCTTGTTCATCGCTTACAGCACCTAAATTCTCGGGAAATATATCAAGATGACTGTATAGGAAATGAAGCTTTATGCTCATGTTGCAACCTAGGCGCTGGAAATTTTCAAGCATTGTTTCCGCTAGATCTTTGTAATTGCTCGCTTTTTTGTTTCCAAGAAAATTATTCGCGACCACCGTAAATGAAGTCCAGGCCTCTTTCTCAATTTCGTTCATAGAGTTGATGAAATTTTGGTCTCACATTAAAGTTCTAATTTGCGGTCCATCAAATACACCGGCTTTAATTTTTTCATAACTAAGTCGTGGAAATTTTTCACATATGTATTGGAAACAGTCACCTTGTAAATCTAAAGCTTTAACATACTGCTTCATAAGCCCTAGTTTGATGTGTAGAGGTGGAAAAATGATTTTTTTCTCTGTCGATTAAAGGTTTATTTATAACATTCTGTTCTTCAACATTTAAGGATATTCTAAGAGGCCAATGTTTCTGACTCCAGTGTTGGTTTCTAGCTCGACTATCCCAGAAGCATAAAAAACACGGAAACTTTGTATATCCTCTTTGAAAGCTAAGTAAAAAGTTCACCATTTTAAGATCCACACAGATGATCCAGTTATGGTCTGTATATTTTAATAACTTCAGAAGTTTTTTAATGTCCTCATATGTTTCCTTTAAGTGGACTGAATAGCCAATAGGAATTGAGCCATATACATTCCCATTGTGTAGTAAGACATACTTGAGACTTCTGCTTGAACTGTCGATAAATAAACGCCACTCATTTGGATGATATTGTACAACACTCATTTCAGTTAGTAAACCTGACACATTGTTACAGTAAATAAACCTACACTCGTGTTTAAAATATTGTAAAAGATTACTTTACCTGTTACGATAAAAAGTTATCTTCGTATCTTGCTCCAGTAAGTTTTTTTCATTTAATCTTGAAGCTAGCAATTCCGATGATTCCTTTGATAGGCCCAAATCTCTTACTAAGTCATTCAATTCCGCTTGAGTAAAACGTTGCGGTCCAGAAATAGAAATTAAATTTTCATTGTCTAAATCAACATCCGGGTCTTGCTCCTCAAGAACATCTGGCATATCCGGATCATGCTCGTTCTCAAGTAAAGTCTCGTTCTCCTTTATATAAACTGACACGGCTATTTCATTGGAATGAGCAACTGGCCGAATTGCTGAGTCGAGATTTGGATACACAATTTTTTCTTATTCTTCTTATTATAACCAGAAGTCTGAACTAAACAAAAATAGCAATCATTTATGTGATTTTTCGGTTCACGCCAAATTACTGGAATGCCAAAAGCTAATTTTTGGCGTTTTCCCTTGCTCCACTGTCGTAAATTTTCTACACATGACTTGCACACTTTATTTGGAGCCCATGACTGTCTGCAATTTTTACGCAAAGTACACTTTCTTAACGAAATCAGTGATATTTGTCCTTTGACTGGGAACAGTAAAGCTGCCACAAATGTAGCAGAAGGAATCTACACTATTGACACAATTTCGAATAGTAGACATGATGTATTTTCTTCACTGCCGACTAACATGCAATTAACAAACAAAAAAACCAGAGACTTTATTGAAACGTTATAAGCGCTCATCATACTTTCACGATAGATTAAGTGAAATCGATCGTGAAAGTATTGACTTTCACGATATGAAAGTGACTGATTTTGATCGTTCTTTGTCCGCTATGACGCATATAGCATTCATTTGTTTTAGGCAGTTGTCATCGCCTACTTTTCATCACCTAAATGTATTAGGTCAGTTATCGGCCTCTGTCGCATTCAAAGCGCCAGTACGTACCGTTGCAGGTTCTTACGCATTTATTCGCTTACTAACAAGCGAGAGCGGTGAGCGCTTCGATTCTGATCTGCGCACCGCTTTGAATAATAGACTATATCATCGGGAATTTTTCGAATTTCTAAGTTTTAAAAATTTTAAAAAGTTAGGAACAGATTTAAATAATTATTTAAACAATATCTCATCAATGAGTCCTCAGGGGCTCACTTTAGTGAGTACGGGCGTGGCAAACCCGAGGTACCTGATGCTAGACCATGCCTTACTTCATGTAATATACATCTGTTATATTATCTGCAGACTGGTCCCTCCTCTTCCTCCCTTGCTTCTTTCTTTCTTCTCTTCTTGCTCAGATATTCGAGGGGAATCTTTCCTATTTTGCTGTATCATTTCGCTTTGTGCTAACAGGACATTATCAAACGCTGTAATATGAGTAGGCCATCAAAAAATGTTCATACCACATAGTTCGTCGCACGGGTTACCAAAGGATGCGTTCGGGTTTTAGGCAGAGGGACCCGTTCGAAAAATATGTTAGTCTCCCTTAGACGCCACTCCTCAGCACTCTGCTAGAGGAAACTCCATCAATGGGCCCGCTACCCGTTTGGGGAGGTGTTTAGGGACAGCGCAAAGAAATGGTTCTGCAAAAGGACGGAAATAGCAACGACAACAGACTATGGTTTTAGGCAACTGGAACATCTTCTCTCTGACAGGGAAGGAGTTGGAACTGGTCGAGAAAGCCAAGCGCTACCGGCTTAGTCGGGCTTTCTTCGGCCAAGAGGAGATGCTTTGGAACTGTCGATCTGGATAAGGGGTGGAATTCGCCCCTGATAGAAACAATTCTGTGGTATGGGTTCACATCCTTTCATTATGTGAACATTATCTTAGTGTTAGATCTCCATCTCATAGGAGACCTGAGGTGGCTTGAAAAAAAAAATACCGTATTCATTTCTGGAGGATGGTTCCCATATTAGTAGCCCTTGGGCTATCAGCACTATGTGTGGCATAAGTTTCCAGCTTTCATAAGTAACACCAGCTTATAAGATTTTATCAAAAATTATTTCCCATTCCAAATAATTGTGCTGAGAAAAAATAAACCGTAAACTAATGAAATAATAAAAGTAAAATAACTTTCTTCAAGTACACTTTTAACATTAGATCAGTTTAACAATGGCAATTATGCTCTGCAGTGTATGTACTGTATATAGAAAATTAGCATATACCTTGAACAGGTTATAAACAAATTGTAGACTAAATTGGGCAATTAGGCAAGTCTATTTAGCCCCTTTTTTAAATATTTGTTATAAAGCATACTTTTAACAGGAAATAATCAGGAGTGGACCTAGAGAGAGACAAACAAAATTTTAAACAGTCCATCAGTTTTCATAAAATCAAATAAATTCAGTCATATAATGTTGGAAGTTTTCCCACTTGATTATGTTATGAATTAAAGATACCAACAAATTATTTTTAATAAATTATTAAAAAAAAAAGAACTCTGGATTCGAGATAGTTGTTGGAAGTTTTCCCACTTGGTTATACACTTGGAAAAACTTCCAACAAATATCTCGAATCCAGAGTATTTTAATAATAAGTTGTGACACATTCTGTCTACTCGTATATGAAAATACGACTTCTGCATTACTTCAACCTTAGTATCACCTCTGGGTCTGGCTCCCACTGATGAGACCCTAGTAAAGGTCGAAACTGGTCTGGGTATTGACCCTTTCCATAATGCATAGCATTATACATTTCATTATGAGATATTAAGACAAGTGATGTGAAGTCATTAGCTCTATATATATACGAGTTGCCCCAGTCCTGAAAATACTTCAGGCATAACTTTGTTCGCTTACATTTGAATAAAGGATTAAGCCAAGTATATAATTTCTTGGTATCTTTAATTTATTACTCATACAATGTTTAATGTTAGAATACAATATTGTGAGCTATCACTTCTAAAAGCATAAAAAATGGTTCTCTCTCTCCATATCTATTTTTATGCGATTCCCAATAAAGAAAGGTTGTAAACCACTACATTAGTACTGCAATCTAGGAACTCCTCTCTTCCGACCAAACATGGAATTTTATTTCAATCCATCTTACACCACCATGTATAGTGGCCTCACACCAAGAGATGAAGTACACCTGACACCTGTCATTCAGAAACATCCATGCCCATAGCCCGTTGGTCGGAGAAATGGAATTGGTGGTACTATATGAGTACAGAAGTTTGGTCACCAATGTGACAGGGAAAAGTGTAGTGGTCACATAAGGACTTATTTTTAGTCCCCCTTTCTCTCTATCTCAAAGTGACAATTTAATTTATCAGTGCATTTTTACTTTAGAGATTCTAGTAAGGTCGCTTCAATATCATTGTCACAAAAAATTAAGTTTGGAAAGAAATTTCATTTTATGTGACAAAGAGACAGTTTGAATTATTTGATTCAAAGTCAATGTTGGCATTTAGGAAAAAATTGCAACTATTTTTGGTGTTCCTATTACATTTTTCGAACTTGTGTTTAGGATATATATGTATGCAAGGCAGAGCTAGGACACTGGGTCATAGTTGCATAATATAATGTGCATTAAATCACTCTAGTTTCATATTTTAAAGGATAGAAAAATGCAGAGATGATGCAAATGAGTTCTCACCACATAAGTTGCTTTGATCTTATTTTACTTGAAGAATGCATGGCAAAATGTTTTTGTATCTGTAAAATCAAGTTAAATATGTATACAGATTGCTTTCAACAAATCATTTTCAGGGCAAAAAAATCAATATTGGGGACAGGAAATAGCAAAACAACTTTTTTGTGTGTGTGTGTGTGTGTGTGAGAGAGAGAGAGATGGCCTGTAACAAACCAAACTTAATTTGTCCCTTGCAAAATTTGGTTATGAATTTACATTTATTTGATGGAGGACCAAAATGAAATATTGAAGTTTGGTTCTCTGTCAGATACAACTTCCGCCCATCTACCTCTCATTCAGATGGCACTTTCACTGAACCTAACCATAAATCTGATCTTCTGGCATCACTCCTTTCTCCAGCTCCTGCATAGATGACCAAGGCAAATTGCCTCTTACTAGACACTAAGCACCATATACTTCTCATGGTGTTTTTTTTAGCAAAAAGACAGAAGAATACTGAACCCGGACACTAAAAAATCTTCTGGCCCTGATGGCATTTCTTCAATTGTACTCAAACGTTGTGCTCCAAAACTGACACCTGCTCTCAATTATCTCTTCAATCTTCTTTACTCAGTTGGCGCTTATCATAATGCAAGCATCATCCAACATATCCCAAAAAAGGGAGGTAAAAGTTTCATCAACCAACTGATCAATCATCATCATCTCAATCCTATCCAAAATAATGGAAAAAAGTCGCAACAGCCAACTTCTCCACTAGCTAGAGATCTACAAATGAATCAGCAACCACCAGTATGGATTTTTTCCAGTAAGCAACAGCTACATGTTCTTTCTTGTTGAATGTGTTGTTATTGTCATTAAGGTGTTTGCATTATTATGTTTAAGGTACACATTCTCTCCAAGTGTTACATATAGTTTTTTAGAGTAATTGGCATAGTACGATTCTCATTCTCGGAAATCCACTGTTCCAGCCATTTTTAAACTGACAATGGCTTGGATACATATATACATGTATATATATACATATATATACATACATATATATACATACATATATATATACATATACATACATATATATACATACATACATATATATACATACATACATATATATACATACATACATATATATATATATATATATATATATATATATATATATATATATATATATATACTTTCAAAATTCATTTTTACTCGGTTGGAATATTATAAAAAAAGGTTATTTATCATTAAAATCTTTATATGTTATCTCGGTCTTATAGTCATTAAACCTTTTTTTATATATATATATATATATACACATTTGAAAAAAATATAGATTTAATGACTATAAGACCGAGATAACATATAAAGATTTTAATGATAAATACTACTAGTTTCGGCATATAGCAGCCTTCTTCAGGTATTTATAAAGGAAAAGAATACTAATAAACATTGAATTATTTAAACAAACTGGAAATTACAGGTACAAATTGCCTCACATAATTGATACATAAAAACGTATTTTTTCAAGTTGTTCCAACTGGCGTGCCATTGTTTGTTGCAATTGTGCGTGCAGGTTCATGTGAACACCAATATTGAATAACTGCAGCATGGCTATCTGGGATGTTATAACTTAAATTGTTGTTTAAGTGGACCGGGTTCAGTAGGATTTCCCTTGATTCTACGATTTTCCTTTCAAACTCATCATCACAGCGAAAGATATTTTCTGATCTATTCCAGCAGACAGAGTGGCTTCGTTGGTCATCATTAGGATTATTTGAAAAAAGAACATGACTGGATAACTCAGTTGCATGAGATCTTTTGTAAGAGATGTCTCTCTTATGCTCTTCTATTCGTTGTTCAATAGATTTGTTAGTTTGACCAAAGTATGGGATATTGCATCGCACCACAATTTATATACTCCAGGGTACTTAAGGTTGTGATGAGTAGGTTTTGGATGGCTGATTAGAGAACGGATTTTTGGATGTGTGGTGAAGAAGGTCCTGATATTATATTTTTAAAGGACTTTAGCTATTTTCTTAGAGACTGTGCTAATGTATGGAATGGAGATGCTACCTTTTAAATTAATAGTCTCTGTTGTGCACTGCCTAGGAGGATCAGAAGAAATTTCTTAATTGTTTTTTCAAGTATCCATTTTGTTTAAAAATAAGAGTGAGGTGATTCATTTCTTTTTGTAGTTCATCTTGTTCATTTAAGAGAGAACATGCTCTGTGTCCTAAGGTAGATATAATTCCAAGTTTTGTGGTGGAAAATGATGAGAAAGATTATGCAGATATCTATTGGTATGTAGGTTTTCTGTACATAGAGATTTTTAATCTTTCAGAGCATCGTGTAAGTATAACATCCAAGAAAGGTAAGGAGTTATTATTTTCTAGATCAGCAGTAAATTTTATATTAGGATGTTGGATGTTTAGATGACGAAGAAAATCTGTGAGAGATGTGTGCCCGTGATTCCAAATAATGAATATATCATCAACATATCTTTTCCAAACTTTTGGTTTAAATGAGAAGGAAGATATGGCTTTCTTTTCAAAATCTTCAAGGAAGATGTTAGCTAGCACTGGGGACAAAGGGTTGCCCATTGCCAGGCCTTGTTTTTGTTGGTAAACGGAGTCCTGATATCTGAAGTAACCAGAATGAACGCAATGCTTTAATAAAGTGAACATTTTTTTGGATAATTTGTCCTGTAGTAATGTAAGTACCTCGTCCATAGGAACGTTAGTAAATAAAGATATAATGTCAAAACTAGCTAGAATGTCATTTTCATCGATGGGAATATCTTTAATATGAGAAACAAAATCTGTGGTGTTTTTGATGAAAGATGAAGATTTATTGGAGAAACACTTGAGGTACTTTGCTAAATATTTTGAAAGTTTATATGTAGGTGAATCAATTCCTTCCACAATTGGGCGAAGAGGGATGTTTTCTTTATGAATTTTTGGAACTCCATAGATGCGTGGGATAAGAGGATGTAGAGAGCGTAATGAGAGGCGAATATTATGAGGAAGTTCACTCGCAGTCTTTAACAAGTTGTTTGTATGGTTTTGTAATTCTCTTGTAGGATCTTCCTGAAGAATTGAATATATTGAACTATCTTCAAGTAATTGAAGCATTTTGTTGTGGTAATCTTCAGAGTTGAGGATGACCGTAGAGTTGCCTTTATCTGCAGGTAAAATAATAATGTTACTGTTCTGTTTTAGATTTTTTAGGGCTTTTCTTTCAGCCACTGAAATATTATCTGTTGGAGGTTTGGCATTATTTATAATGAAAATCGATTCAATACGAAGAAGTTTCGCCAAATGATTAGGAATGAGTGAACTTGCTTTTTCTATTTTTGTAAGAAGAGATTCTTTAGGGATAAATTTTGGTGAGGGAATAAAATTGAGACCTTTGCTAAGAATGTCCGTTTCTGCATCCGTTAACATATGAGATTTGTTCACTACAACCTTTTCAGGATTAATACGGGCATCACTATGACCAGATCTGTTTTCTGTCCTTATTAGATTATTAAATTTCTTGATAAGAGTATATTTACATATTCTCATATGTTAACGGATATTCTTAGCAAAGGTCTCAATTTTATTCCCTCACCAAAATTTATCCCTAAAGAATCTCTTCTTACAAAAATAGAAAAAGCAAGTTCACTCATTCCTAATCATTTGGCGAAACTTCTTCGTATTGAATCGATTTTCATTATAAATAATGCCAAACCTCCAACAGATAATATTTCAGTGGCTGAAAGAAAAGCCCTAAAAAATCTAAAACAGAACAGTAACATTATTATTTTACCTGCAGATAAAGGCAACTCTACGGTCATCCTCAACTCTGAAGATTACCACAACAAAATGCTTCAATTACTTGAAGATAGTTCAATATATTCAATTCTTCAGGAAGATCCTACAAGAGAATTACAAAACCGTACAAACAACTTGTTAAAGACTGCGAGTGAACTTCCTCATAATATTCGCTTTCACTTTTTATGTTATTATCAAATCTAACACTCCGACCTCAAGTTCCCTCTTTCACATACTGCTAGAGAAATTTGTCTTGAAACAGCTTAATAAATTCTTCATTCTTATCACGAGTTTTTGTTGATACCCAATCAACGTTGAGATGATTTAAGTTACCCTTAACGATACTTATTTAGTACCTATCAAAATAATTTGGCAATGCATTTCATCCCTGACAACTGAACCACCAGGCCTGTAGCAGTCTCAACTTCACACCAGATAGCCTCAAAATAACTGCTGCATGGAACATTATTATATCATTATCTTCACAAGTTTCTACCCTAACTGGACTCAAATCATCTGATATTGTTAGAAGCCTCCCTAGCCTCCTTTCCAATTTCTCTTATTCTTCCTAAAAATACTATATCTTTTACAGTCAAATCCAGTTACTACACCTGACCGAGAACCAGGTTTTATTAATGACATCCCATTAGGTCTTAATGTATTCCCTAAGGCAACAAACTAAATCCTCTTTGTTCCTAATACTTCTAGTATTTGTGTACAGACACAACAAGTCACCCTCCTGGCGTTTTCATATACTTAACTTGCAATCTTCTTGGCCCAGTTACAACTTTCTCTCTTACACACAAAGTTAAAAGTTAATGCATACAGGGCCATTTTTTCATATGCAACCTCACCGTTCTTCCAAAGATCACCTGGTATCTCTGACTTTGCAATTTAGATTAAGTTTATTTTGAAGACCTTCACAGCATTCTATGCAGATTCTCTAAAATTTGAAAGGACCTATGTGAAGAAGTTTTGTGTCCCATAGGATACTGTGGCTAGTAGGAAACTCCATATTCTGGAAGACAGATTTATCAGCTTGGAGAAAATGGAAGTAATCCATATGTTCTGATCATAAGATGCCTACAGTATAGATTGTAGCAACAAGGAATCTGGCACATTCCTAGTTGAGCCAAAAGAAGAAGTATGTCATTTTTTTATGGTAATCAAATTTTTTAAAACTTTTGTGAAGTATTTGGAAAGACCTTTTATATAAGGAATGGAAATTTTCTTGATGTCTGGAAGTGAATTGTTAGGAGGGTAATTATCCAACATGTGTTATAATTTGTTTAGACAGTAGCCATTAAGAATAAAGTTGTTTTTAATATAGTGTAATTCTAGTCTGAAGACAAGCTTAGAAGAGCAGCTGACATATGTCCCGTAGAAAGGAGTCTTGACAATTCTGAAATTTTTATGAAGAGATCAGTATTCCATAATGCTAAGACATTACAGGAAAGGTCATTGCCTAGACTGATTTTGACTTTTATTGAGGTTTCATTAGTGAGAGCTAGGCTGAGGAAGATACCAAGGTAAAATCAATGTGTTTTCTATACACATGTAGTAAAATGGTATATCACTATATTATTAAATCCCACAGAAACAGTTTTTCCAGGTAACAAAGTATATTATACATGACAAGAAATTATATTTCTGTTTTAATCCTTTACCCAAGAGTAAGCAAACTAAGTTTGTACTTGAGACCCTTCCATAATGTTTTTGTATTATGGGATACTGAGGCAACTGACATGAAGTCAACAGCACCACTATATATGAATAGACTAGTTGGGAAGATGCTTCATGTGCAAAACTTTGTTAGATTATGTTATGTGGGGGTGATATAGTTATTCATTATTTTTTAGACATATGCTTTATATTCACTTTATGCAAAGAATCTCTTTAATTTTATATGTACTTTCAAGCCCTGCACTCCACTGCCCATTGGCTAAGTTTGTTTATGGCTGCGTTTAGGACTATGTTTGTTATTATTATTATTATTATTACATAACACCTCTAGGGAGTCTAAAGACTCATCGAGGGAGAGTAACTACTCTACAACTCTCCATCTCCACCAACCGCAACTATCTTCATCTATACCAATGCCATATACTGCCGACCACTACCACTAGTATTTTCACAGACAATCACAAGCATCCATGCCCACAGTGGGATTTGAACCCGCAGCCTTTTGGCTGGAGAGCGGATACGCTAATCACTCGGCCAACTGGTTCCTTATAGTTTCCCACTGGTTCCTAACACTATTATGACTGGCTATAAAATGGTAAAATGTAATGTTTGCCACTGCACTCTGCTGTCATTCAATTCTCACTTTATGTAACTATCTGTTCTTTTTGTGTTCACTCTGATGAGAAACGCATCACAAAATATGAGATCTGACAATACTGGAGTGCTGATAAGCAATAGACTAATTTGGAAGAAATTTGTTGATAGATTACTATTAATGCAAAGTTAATTACATAGCACTGTAAGTATCATGTAACCCCCCCCCCCCAAGTGGGTTACATGATACTGACATGATTTTACAAATGAGGAAACTTATGATGATGCAATAACAGTCAGATATATTTGCCCATAACTCTGTTCTGACCTAACAGAGTTTAATAAAATTTAGTTTGTAAATTTTTTTTAATGTTCAGCCCATACACAAGAGGGTAGTTAATCAACCTATAGTACTTTTTTAAATAACGAAACCTGTGGTGCATTCATAATTAGAAGAAACACACGTATAAACCACAGTGAAAATTATTTAATTGTAAATATTTCATCCTAAGTATCTTAGGACATCATCAGTACAGTATTTAAACAATTGTTTAAATACTGTACTGATGATGTCCTAAGATACTTAGGATGAAATATTTACAATTAAATAATTTGTTTAAATACTGTACTGATGATGTCCTAAGTTAATACTTAGGATGAAATATTTACAATTAAATAATTTTCACTGTGGTTTATACGTGTGTTTCTTCTAATTATAACCTATAGTACGTCAGTGCCGTGTATGGGTACTGGGTTGGGAAAGAGAAACCTGTTTACATTTGAATTAAAAGCTGGTATATTGTATTTCTTGGGAAATACATATGAGAGAAGTCTATTCCACAATACAGCGGTAGCAGGGATGAAGGAGAAGGGATCTTGGGTGGCAGCTGAACGTGTTCCATGGACTTAGTGGGGAGAATTATTGATTCTATTTCATATGGCATAGAATACACACATTGCAGAAACCAAATGCCAGTGTGAAAGTGAGTGGAGTGAGTTGGTAAGAGATGTGTTATTAATCAATGTAACTGCCCTGTTCTGTATTGAATCAAGCATTTTGAGGGAGCTCTTAGGGGGGGCCATCCCAAATGTGAGAGCAATATTCGATAGCTGAGTAGATTTGTGATTTGTATAAGGTAACAGCTGTTCAGAGGTGAAGTAATGTTGAGCAAAAGGGAAATTTCTAGTTTTTTGGAAGCTGAGGAGGCAATGATTGTGATTTGTTTATGCCAAGAGAGGCTTGATGTGAAGGTGCTTCCAAGAATAGAAATCTCATCATGTCTGGACATTTGGGTGTTGTCAAAGGTAATACTAGGAGAAAATGGTTCTTTTTGGTGAGAAATAAGACAAAACTGGGTTTTGCTGGCATTGAAATTGACAAGGTTATCTGAATCCCATTGGTGGTTGATGTTCTGTAGGTTGAGGTGATTTGTGTAGAGTAAGGCTTATCAAATGAAAGGGAGGAGTGCAGTGTGCTGTCATTTGCAAAACTGTGTATTGGGTTGGAGGTCAACTGAAGCAGGTCATTGATATATGGAAGGAAGAGGATTGGCGAGAGAACAGAACCTTGTGGAACCCCAGCATTAGTTGAATGGTGAGAGGATAAAGAACCCACCCACCATCACACATCATGCTTCCAGACAGAAAAACTGGCAATCCAACTACAGAAATCCTGGGGCAGACCAAATGATGGAAGGTTGCGTAGTATGTCTTTGTGCCAGACTCAGTCAAAAGCTTTGGTTAAGTATAACCACTTGATATTCACTAAACTTCTGCAAGGCATCTGTCCAGAGATGGGTGATACATATGAGTAGATCTCCTGTTAATCGGCAGCAAAAGAATCTACACTGTGGTCGTTTAGTAGCTGGGTGCCTCGTGGTAGTGTAGGAGTTGGGAATTGATGGTTTTCTCCATTACTTTAGACAGGACTGAGATGAGTGAGATAGGGTAGTAGTTGATTGCAGTGATTTATCATCCTTCTTGGGAATGGGTTGAACATAGGCCAATTTCAAGGCTGTGAGGTAGATACCATTAGGATAGGAGTCAATCTGGTGCCTAAATCTTCAGTACAAATGGAGGAATGCCATCAGGGATAAGAGATTTTTTTCAGGTCTAATTTGGACAATATCTTTCTGATCTCTTTCTGGCAAAAGGACATAGGGGACATTGAGTATTGGGCATCTGGAATGGTTGGGGGGACATTTACCATGGTCAGTTATGTGTGTGTGTGTGTATGCATTGGAGGCAAAGTATGAAGCATGGAGATTAGCTTTTCTGTAAGTAATGATACAGTAGAGCCATTTGGGTATGACAGGGATGGGAATAGTGTTGGACAAAAATTATAACCAATTGCTTTGGCAAGAGACCAAAAGGCTTGGCTGCAATTTGGATATGCTACAAGTTTCCTCCTTTTGTTACTAAAGCAAATTCATAGAGACCACATGAACAGTTACAGTGAACAGTTTACTACAGTGAATTTTTGTTTAGCATAGCATTGTACTTATGGAATTTTTCGGGGGAAACTTTTCCATAATTTGTTACAGTGAATGAGTTTGCTATAGTGGTGTTTGAAATAGACTACTTGGAAAAGTCTAGAATATGTCCACATTGCTCAATTTTGTATTATTCATTTGAACTTTTTTTTTTTTTGTCAAAATGATTTGAACTGAAACACTAATTTTATACTAGTGGAAATGAATTTAATAAAATCTGGTATCCTGTCAATTTGTATTACTAAAAAATTATGGAGGGGTGCTTAAGGGTCAAAGCTGTATAACTGGGAGGAGGCTCCCACGTAGCCTTTTAAAGTGTAGCAAATCGACCAGGGCTTTTGACTTAATGTCCAATTTTAACCTTCTTATGGTGCACTCTGTTAGATATTTACTTGGATACTGACTGAATGACAATGGGTTGGCAATTTGGGATTTAGCCAATCAAACTGTATTCTTATTGACAAACTATAATGCAAAATGTTGGTACAACAAGATAGAATTTCATGCTGACTGAGGCGTCACCAGTTAAACGAGGTCCCTGTGGTTTTACTCAGGGTGCAAGGATGAACAGTCAGCTACTGGAAGAAATCCCAACTCAACAATAGCAGATTTAAAGAAGAAGTAGAGGAATTTGTTGAGGTATTAGAGAAGGCAGATGACACAATGAAAAAAAGGAAAAGTTACTCCTTGTTGGAGATCTAAACATCAGAGTAGGAAACAATTACCAAAAATATAGCAATGTTTTGGGAAAATTTGGAGAAAAGAGCAAAGCTAATAATAATAGAAAGTACCTGCAGGATTTCTGTTCAGGAGATGGACTAGTTATTACAAACACCATGTTCCTACATAAAAATGTGCACAAATTCACATGGACAGAAGATGCAAGAAATAAGTAAAGTCCCACTGACTATGTTATGATTGATACCGATGTCTACCCACTGGCACAGGACACAACAACATGCATAGCATTATGAAATTGAAAGTTATCACCATTTAGTTTTGAGCAGAATAAGATTGAATTTCATATTGAAAAGAATACTGTGTAAGAAAGTTTTAAAACAAATCAAAATTGAGAAGCTTTAAGATATGAACTGCAGATTAAAACACAAACATTATTCAACAAACACAATTCAACACAAACATCAATCGATTCTTTTATTTATTTATTTACTTTTTAAAGAGTCTGAAAACAAGAACCAAACCTTGGAGATTCAGTGGCAAACTATGAAGAAAACAATGACTTTGTTGTATAATGAAACCTGTGGAGCATTCATGACTAAATATACCCACGTAACCAAGGTAGTAGGATTTTTAATAAGTAAATATTTCGTCCTAAGTAGGACATCTTCAGTACAGTTAATTAAAACAATACTAGGAATTACAACAATTAGGGCACATGCTTACAATGGAATCCCTCTATGCGTGCAGTAGTGTGTTGTATTAAATTAAAATATATCTGGATTTAAAAAATTAAGATAAAATAAAATTTACATAAAATGAGATAACATTTAGAACTTGAAGTTAAAGAGGCAGTGAAGGAAAAGAAGTGTATCGAAAGTAACTGGCAAGTAAGTCAACTTGTGCTCTTGGAGAATATAAGAAAGCAAAGCACTGCGTAAAACTAGCTAAATAAAAATCATGGGAAGATTGAAAATAAATATCAGGAGGGTGACAAAATATTCTGGTATCTATTGGAAAAGTTTAGAAAAAAAAGAAAACAGTACTGTAAAAGGAATCAGAGATGATAAAGGAGATGAGATATGAACTGAAGATATTCTAGTGAAAGGAGTAATTACTTTGCAAGGATGCTAAATGAAACAAACAGTGACAACACAGTGGTAGAAATATTCAATAAGAATGCAATCAGGAATACATATCCACACTGGATGTAGAAAAAGCTATGAAAAACCTGAAATATAGTAAGGCTTGGTAGATAACATCTGACTAGAAATGCTTAATGGATATCAAAATTGGAAATATTAAACTCAACTCTTTGCTTTATGCAGATGATTTATACTTCTAAATAAATCCAGTGCAAGTCTGAAAGATTCTGTGACTAAACCAAAGAACTTTTGTAATAAATTTGGTATGAAAATATCAATTGCATCCTGAATGGAAAACTTATAGAACAAGTAAAACATTTCAGCTATTTCAGCACAATTTTTACTGACTTTTAGTCAAAACAAAAACTAGATAGCATTCAAACCAATTTTATCTTATGGATGAGAGAACCTAGAAATATACCACTTAATCACAGACCAAATATATTAGAGTTCTGAGAAAGATTACAAAGTGAATAGATCGCATCAATGGTAGTATTATATTAAAAATGAGGATGTTAGGAAACAACTTGACATTGTTAGCATTCAGTACATTAACAGAGCTACTTTCAGGTGGTATGAAATGATTAGAAATTGAACAGGGAAGGTTCGCAAAAGAAGTGTTCTTTGTCATGATGGTATCAGAAGAAGAAAAGGACCTAGGTGGAGTGTTACAGTAAAAAGCGTCTTAGAAGATAGAAATATAACATCTAATAATATTGGAGTTATGACGCATAACAGCTTAATTTGGTGGAAAATTGTTGCTAGGAAGTTCAGACAATCAACTAAACATCATATGAGAGCATTAATGAAGTTTATATGAAACTAAGTTACTCCATGACAGGCAAAAAAAGCTTATCATGTTAAGGAGATGGGTGATGATGTGAATTTGTCTGTTTTTATTGGCAGAATTTGCCTAAGCAATTTGAAATGATAATTGAGATGGACACATTAGAATTGAGTCCAAGATCATCATTAAGTTTTGGAACAGTTCGTTTAATGCCATTATAAGATAAGTGATTTTTTGAATTTATTTATTGAATGTTTTCTTACATTAATTAGTGTATGTTAAGTATATTATTGTGATTTTTACATCTTGTGTCTGCTGTATTTGCTAATATATTTATAGATATATTGATAATTTAAGATAGAGTATAAAAATGGTGCAAAAAATCCACTAGTGTGTCAAAAGCTAAAGGCCAATGTATATTCATAATAGCAAAGATGTTATAGAAAATTTGATCCATCAAATTTTGAGGTGTCTAAGTTGCATTAAACCTGATATTAAAATATATTAAAATTGGAGATATCAAACTTAGCTCTTTGCAGATGATGTACTCCTAAACACATCTCTGTTTACTTATAAGTCTCCAGGGCTCTTTAACTAAATTGCATAAAACAGCTGTAACAAATTTGGCATGAAAATCAGCAATAAAAAGACAAAAATTATGAAAATGAGCAGGAACATAGAAAACTTCAGCTGCATTCTTAATGGAGAACCTATAGAACAAGTAAAATATTTCAGCTGCTTAGGTACAGTTTTTAATAAAGATAGAAAATTAAATTTGGAAACAGGCAATGCTGGTATGGTGGGGGGAGCCATGAAATAAGAATTTGCCAAAATTCCAAACTAACAGTATACAAGGCTGTATTCAAACCAGTTTTAAGTTATGGATCTCAGTGTTGGATTAGAAATAAAGCACTTGATAAGACTAGAGACCACAGATATGAGAGTTCTTAGAAAAATTAAGAGACTGAACAGATGGCATCAATGGCAGAATCATATTAAAAATGAAGATATTAGAAAGGAACATGGCATTGTTAGCATTCAAGAATGTGTTAATTTAAGGTGGTATGGACACTTAAATAAAATGGGCGAGGAAAGGTTGCAAAATAGGTGTTCGATGCTAAGATGGCAGGAAATAGACCTAGAAGAAGACAAAGTTCTAGTGGATTGATTGAGTCAGAAGTGCCTTAGAAGAAGGAAATGTCACATATGAATGCGACAATATTGGAGTGCTGACAAGTAATAGACTAATTTTGAGAAAACTGTTGAGAGGAGATTAATAATAATGCAATCTTAATCATATAGTACTGTCATATAGTACCTGAACGTCCCTTGAAGATAACATATCAGGAAATTGACAATGATGATGATGATGATAATGTGAAACAAAAGAAATTATATGGTGATTTCTTCATTAAATTTGCACTTCATTAAAGTGCAAATTTAATGAAGAGTGATGACTTACTTATTCGTAAGTCATCACTCATTTAAGCTTTATGGGAACAAAAACTACGGATGTGACAAATGCAACCGAGAAACAGAAAACAAAAAATATAGTAGTGCTCTTAGGAACTAATGATTTAAGTCAGTGTTTCCCAAACTATGTTCCACAGAAAGTGAATAAGTGAAAAATTATCAAAATTAATATGAGCCTGGAATGGTTTTAAATGCTGCGACAAGTTCAAACATGTTTGAAAACAAGGCTCTCCTTACTTTGCGTGTGGATTGTACTATTAAGGGCAGCGCATACTGGCCTTGACCCAGCCACGGTTGTCAACATCTCTGAGTGCAAGTGAAGTACAGAGGTATCTAGGAAACGTGTGGTCACAATCAACGTCAATGCAATACAGCCTGCTGCGGCGATAGTGTGTACTCAGCTTTACGTTGAATATGAGACCGATGATACTCGATTCTAGCCAAGGTGTTAGGTTAAAATTTCAGGATTTGTGAAGTATTTCATTGTAGGAAAAGTTTGAGAAATGCTGATTTAAGTAGTGATAAATACAGTATGAGAGGACATGAAAGGATTGCTGGAAGAAATAAGAGAGAGAGTGAACACTGTTAGTCTGTCACTGAGATATGACAACACTGAGTTTAAAAACGAGAGATAATAGCAGATGATTTGATCCAATGACTAAACAAAAGAAATGGGTTTTTGAATGTGTGAAATGACAAGGTCTAATGGTAGAAAAGACTCGTATAACAGGAATGGTCTGTACTTAAATGAATAAATTTTTTTACATTCACTTTGCATGAATAATCTATTAATTGTATATGTAGTCTATCCAGCTATCAGCTAACACTTTTTTTTCCCTTATCGGAGTAGGCGAGTCTGTTTTAGCCCTATCTAACTTTTGGACACTGAGTGGACAGTTCTATCTCCACTAGTAGCCAATCAGAGATAGCTGGCCCAAGGTTATCACTAATTTAAGTGGCACACAGTGAAGAGATGGCTAATAAGTGACGCCATCTTGTGGTCCCTAACTCCAACACGATATTTTTAATGCCTGAAATAGTGTAGGTTCTAGGTCGATTTTCTTGAGTTTCCAGGATGAAAAATCCACGTTTCTGGGAGAAAAAACTTGCTTGCTTGTGCCGGAGATTGACTTGGGACCAGGTCAAAAAAAAAAAAAAGGGTTAGAAAAAAGTTCCTCTATTTGGCAACTAAAATTGAACTGACGACACTCTTTCTTCAGGCAGTCTAGTACTGAGAAGTGCAAACACCTCTTCCACTGAGCTACATAGGCTCTCATATGTAGTCTACTATCCAAAATTATATTTAATTCTTATTTTATTTCTAATTTAGTAAAGTTTTCTTCTGACACCTTTTAAAGCCCTCTCATGATCACTGCCTGTGTATGTATGTATGTATTTATGTATTTCTGCTTAAGTTTATTTATAGCTGTGTTAACAGCTATGTTTATGGTTTCTCATGACAGTATCAGGTGACAAGCCAGAGAGAAAATACTCCATAACAGTCCATTCTTTTTTGTGTATTCATTCTAATAATGTAATGAGATATTTATCATGAAATAAGAGTATTTCACATTAATTGTTTATTTTTTGATGTAATTTACATCTATAGTAAGTTTGCAATGACTATGACTATGTTAGTATTAATAATCAAAATTTAATATTTCTGTGTTCTAGAACACTTCTGACAGAATCAATCCAATCTTGGTCATTCTCTAAGTCTTTTTCCTGCTGTATTTATCTAACCTTTTCACTATCTCATTTGTTTAAGTGACCATAGATTAGTTCTGCTTATGATGCTGCATTGCATAATCCAAAAATCATGGTCAGAAGGCCAAATTCCAAATGATTGGAGTAGAGCTCTCACAGAGTCAATCTATAAAAAGGGAAATAAAACTGAATCTGAGAATTGTAAAGGAGTTTCCCTACTGAGAATTCCAGGTAAGATTTATGTAAGCTTCTCATACTTGAGGCTAAAAAAATCGTAGAAGAGAAACTAGGAAAAACACATGCTGAAATCAGGCCAAATAGAGGTTGCCAGGATCATATGTTAACTTTAAGACAGTTGAGAAACAGCAATATATAAGGATCTGAATTTGAGTTTTGTGAATCTGGAAAAGGCATATGATAAGAGTCCAAGAGAACAACTGTTCAAAATGCTACAGTTATACTGTGTAAATGGAACATTATATCAAGCAATACAGTACAAGAAGATGGTCTAATGTAAAATCTGGTGTGAGATAAAGGTGCACATTATCTCCACTGTTATTCATCATCTATATGTAATGCACTATGAAGTGGCATTAAACCTAATACTAAAATTGGAGAGTTGTCAATCTCAGCTTTTTACTTTATGCTGATGATGTTTCATGCTTAAATAAACTAGTACAAGTCTGAATAACTACTGAAACAAACTCGGTTTGGAAATCAGCAAAAAAGACAAAGATTATGAAAACAGAACATCCAGTATGCATCTGAATGTTCCTCAATTCATCTGAATTAGGAACATTCAGATGCATACTGGATGTGGAACTACATAACAGTAAAACATTCAGCTATTTAGGCATAATTTTTAGTGAAGATGACAAATGAAATATGGAAATCAACCATAGAACAAAAATATCTGGTATAGTGGGGAGTCAAATTAATAAATTTATATGGAATAAGAGAGATATTAGCCAAAACACTAAACTAGTATACAAGACAGCATTCAAACCAATATTAATTTATGAATCTGAGAGTTGGATGTGAGCATTCTGAGAAAAATTAGGGGAGTGAATAGATGACATTAATGCCAGAATCTCATATTATAAACAAAGATATCAGGTCCCCCCATGGACTTGCAATTGCAAGTACGGGCTTGGCATACCTAGGGTACCTGAGATAAGTATGGCCTCCTTCACTCTTAGCCATATTTCTTTCCTATATTGTTCTTCATCTTGATCCCTCTTACATCTCCTCTATTAACATCTATAGAAGAGGACACGATACTATCCTAACTTCTAACTCTGGAGGGGTTCCCCCACTCTCCTCTGAAGCTATTAGAGTAATCGAGGGCTAAGGGGAATTTAATTTTCCTTTAATAACTATTAACCAAGGCAAGCTTGAGGACCTTAAGGTGGCAGCCCTACCATCAAGCTAAACTGTAGGCAGCCAGTAACCTCCTCAGTTGAATTGAAACTCACTAAAAAGACTCATGACAATTCAAAAAGGATGGACCCTACTGAAAATGACCCAGCTCGGAGAATGGATACAATTGAGATGGACAGAAAAATGGAAAAAGAAGATACCTAATATTTGGAAACTAGCAACATGGAATGTTAGAAGTATACACCATAAAATACAAGAATTAGACCAAACCTTGAAAAAACAAAAAATAAAGATTCCTACCATTACAGAATTAAAGAAAAAATGGAAAAGGAACAGATGAAACTGAGAATTATATTCCTGGCCTGGTTGGCCGAGTGGTTAGCGTATCCACTCTCCAGCCAAAAGGCTGCAGGTTCGAATCCCGCTGTGGGCATGGATGTTTGTGACTGCCTGTAAAAATCCTAGTGGTGGTGGTCGGAGGTAGATGGGGTTGGTATAGATGATGGAAGTAGTTGTGGTTCTTTGTAGTTGGTGGATTTGAGTGGTGGAGATGGAAATTTGTAAAGTAGGTGCACTCCCTCGATGAGTCTCTGGATTCCCTGGAGGTCATATATAATAATGATAACAATAATAATAATATATCTATCTTTATAGTTAAAGATGGAAGAAAGTGCAAAGTCAGGCGTAATGATATTAATACATAAAACTTTAAGAAGAAATATGATACATTACAACTACTGGAATGATAGAATCATAGAGACAAGACTAAAGATACATAGAGGATATTTAACAATAATAGGCACTTATGCCCCAGAAGAGGGAAAAGAAGAAAAATCAGAAGAAGAATCAAAAAATTATAGATCAAATAAACCCTTCTGATTATATTATAATAATGGGTGATTTAAATGCAAGAATTGGTAATACCTCACATAACCCCAATATATAATAATAATGGGAAGAGATTAAGAGCATTCACCCTATACAACAATTATAGAATAACGAATACCTACTTTAAACATAAAGATATTCACAGATTTACCTGGCAGGCAAGAAATACTGTAAAATCTTGTATGAAGAAAAATTAGAACAAAATTTTTTTATACCGATTTTAATTGGGAATTAAAAATTATACAAAATACTTGTAATTGAATTAACCTTTAACTTAAATTTGCTGTTTTATATCTAGTAAAATATCTAGTAAAATATTAGAGTAAATTGTTAAAATATTTAAGAACCACTGAAATTGTACAAACAAAGAAATGGCTCAGACAGGATTAGACACATAGACCTGAGGCTAGCGCAAATTGCGAAGGTCAATGGGTTGTGGGTTTTCCAGCCAAAACTCAGCGACAGCAGGTTGGCAGAGAAAACCCCTCCAAGAAAATCCGGGCGGTTTAATCTGAGGAAATTCCAAGGTCGGGAGAGTAGGATAAAAGGGAGAAATCAAGGGGAAAAAAAATCGCTCTGTTCCTGGCTCTCACTTCCAGTCTTGCTTCGAAGAGGTTCCTGTGTCCAGCCATTTCAAGGACAGGGGAGTCACGTCCCGCCAACAGAAGTCCGATGATGATAGGGGGTTCATAACAGCAGTGATGGTCTATTCCAGAAGTCCAACCACAAAGTTTCTTGATGATCTCCAAGTATGTTGTATCATCATTGCCGTGAACTAGTGCCCGATTGTGGTTTTCATCGGAAAGAAGAGGAATGTGTTCGTGATCTCTAGGATCTTATGTACTGAACTAGCTGGCAAGGTTGCAAGTAAGATTTTATGTAGAACTTTCCTAAATTGTGAAATTTAAAGTTAAGAATGCTGATCCTATAGTTAGCGTAAAGAGCATTTTGTGAAGTCGGAAAACTGCACTTCTAAGTAATTGTGAACTTGCGGCTTATAGAGTTTTGAGGAATTGCTAATGTTATGTGATAAAAAGGAAATTGAATGTTAAGTTTAGTTATGCCTAATTCTGTTTTAGCCTGAGTTAAGCTATGTTAGAGTGTGTATATGTCTATCCACGTGTCCGATTGTTATGAGCATATATTTTGTCTTTGTCATAAAACTTAAGTGAGAATTGCTAATTTAATCGAGTGGAGAACTAGACACTTGCTTTACATTGTCTCCATTGTTACTTAGTTAAGTTAATCAGAGCCAGATATTTTGAATTGTGTAGTTTTTATCTACGTAATTACCTAACTTAGAATGAATAAACAGTTTCGTTTGTTAATAGCTTTGCTGATTTTGCCTTACCAATGCACTGTCTCATAAAAATATAGAACCTGTGTGTCCTGAAGATAGAATAGCCACGACTGACTGATATTAAGTTTCGAACGTTGCTTGAATTAGAATTAAATTTTAGAGATATTTCCATGTATAGCTGGATGTTTCTCTTGCATGTATGGGAATGACAAACAATTCCTCTAAGCGATCTTTAATGGCACAGTCTAAAAAAACGAATAAAATTTTAAAGATCAGTGCCAGAGAAAGTCAGCAAAATAGACAAAGGAATTGGTTCCAGCCCAAAACACTTCCTGAATCTAGACTTCGTACATGTGAAAATAGCATACTTACGACCTTGAGGGGGGGGGGATTAAGTTATAGCCAAAGAGAATTAAGCGTGATTGAACTAGCTCAAGCAACGACTACAAACTCGGTAATATGACTGATAAGGAAAAGAATATAAAGGTGCAGTTCGAAGTTTTCATAATAATTAATAATAAAATAAATAATAATATCAAACAATAAGTAATTAAAAGAGAAAAAAGAGAGATAGATATTATTACAACAAAAAGCATGATAGACTATATAATAGTTAATATGAAATTACCAATATGATGATAGACACCAAAATATACAGAGGAGCAGAGATAGAGTCAGACCACTACTTACTGGTAGGGAAAATTAAATGGAAACCAAGATGGGTGGGAAGGAAAAAACCAAAAGAAAATAGAAACACAGAACTATATAAGATTAAACTCTTAGATGATGAGAATATCAGAGGCTTGTATCGGAATAGAATTAGGGATTGGTTGAGTAAAATTGAGGAAAGTAGAACAGTGGAGGAAGAATGGTCAAACATCAAATATATATTAGAAAATGCTGCAAGAGGGAGTTTGGGAGCAAAAAGAAAATGGATAAGACACAGAGGTCTAAAACAATGGGATGAAGAGATCAAACAGATAATTGAAGAAAAAATATAGCATATAAACAATGGCTAAATTTAAAGACAGATGAATCATTCATTGAATATAAAAGGAAAAGAGCAATAGCAAAGAAAGTGAAAATTTTATAGCAAAATTAGAATGGGACTGTACATTAAAAAGACTTAAAACATATAGAATCCTCAAACAAATGAATAACGATTTAAAAGAAAGAACAAAAATTGATATAATCGAACCAGAAACCTGGCAGGAATATTTCCAGAAGTTATGGCATGATAACTCCTTGATATAAGAATTCCCCTTGAAATACAACATCAGTAATATAGATGAATTTACATATGAAGAACTATAAAACACCCTCAAACAAAGCAGAACAGGCAAGTCACCAGGAGAATATAATATAAACACAGAACTTATTAATTTTGCAGGTAAAGAATTTAATACCAGATTTCTAAAACTTATAAACCAAATATACAAAGATGGAAAATCCCCAAAAAGCTGGGCTAGAGCTCTAAGTGATCCCAATTTACAAAAAAGGACAAAAACAGAT
Source organism: Typopeltis vanoorti (assembly GCF_054136105.1). Taxonomy (NCBI): domain Eukaryota; kingdom Metazoa; phylum Arthropoda; class Arachnida; order Uropygi; family Thelyphonidae; genus Typopeltis; species Typopeltis vanoorti. The sequence continues at coordinate 122,133,418 of NC_143557.1, read as the reverse complement.
TGCAATAACTACTATGGCATCAGTAGTTATTGATTTTTATATTTATTATTATATATATATTTTTATGATCATTATAAAATCTATGCAAAGATGTTAACAAACAAATTAATATCAATACCAGCAAAAAATATACAATACTATACAGAATCACAGCTGGGAGAAGAACAGAACGGATTCCGTAAGGGAAGATCATGTATAGACTCGGTTTTTATTTTAAAAATAATTATAGAAAAACATAGAGAATACAATATTGAAACACACATAGCTTTCATTGATTATATAAAAGCATTTGACAAAATTTTGAGAAATAAACTAAAGGAATATCTCACCACAATAATAAAATAGCAATAAAGCAAAATGATACCATATCTACTTCGAAGCCAATAAATAGAGGAGTCCGCCAAGGCTGCCTTTATCACCCATATTATTTAACATATATATGGACAATATTATCAAAAAATGGAGAGAAGTAAATAAATGTGGCTTCCAAATTAATCGACATACAAAAATAGACAAGCTAGTCTTTGCTGATGATCAGATCATCTTTGGAAAGACTGAAGATGAACTGCAGAGATCAATCTATAATTTAAATAATATTATACAACAATATGGCCTGGAAATATCAACAGTAAAAACTAAAGTCATGGGTTTTCATGGAAATAACCTGTGAGAAGTAAAATAGTAATAAATAATAAAATAATTGAGCAAGTTAATAATTTCAAATAGGCTGTAAACTATCTTACATAAATGAAATAGATACTGATTTTAAGATGACAAACTTTATAAAAATCACTGGAGTAATTAACAGAACCTTTAAACCTAATTACATACAGAAATGCACAAGATTTAGAGTCTACAAAACAACAGCCAAACCTACACTATTATATGGAAGTAAGATATGGACCTTTGGAGAAAGAAATACACAGAGAATTCAGACAGCAGAAATGAAATTCTTGAGAAAAACTAACCCTATTAGATAAAAAAAGAAATAGTGAAATAATTAAAAAAAAATCTTAAAATTAATTCCATAACAGACTTAGTGATTAAATATAGGAAAAACTGGCTAGACCATATAGCAAGAATGCAGAGAGAAAGATTACCAAAATAGATCTTAACATATAAGCCTAGAGGAACAAGAAATAGGGAACGACCAAGAAGAAGATGGACTGAGTCCAGAACATGCCACTTGGCCTAGAACCTGGATAGGAGGAAGTTATTAGGAAATATTATTAGTATTTGGGCATGCGTGAGCAGAGCTAATCTCTCTGCAGAGAGATTAGCTCTGCTCACACACCAATCTCTCTGCAGAGAGATTAGCTCTACTCTGATATGGTATGGTCATATGCAGATTGGAAGAACAAAGAATAGCAAAAGAGAAAGACCCAGATCTAGGTGGACTGATGTAGACAGAAGTGCATTAGAAAGCCAAAATATATCTGACAATACTAGAATTCTGACATATAGCAGACTAATTTGAAGGAACAATGGAAACAGGTAGTTTAGTAATAATTTTTAACTTTTCATATAGCACTGTCATAATATCCCGTAACACTTTCTTGAAGGTGCATATCAGGAATTTCGTTATGATAATCGTTATAATGTTCAAAACATGTCATGAGCACAACACAAATTACAAGGAAATAAATGCAGAAAGCAGACGTCTTCTTTTATACAATATTTGTTATAGTCTCTTTTAAGAGGCCTTCAAAAAATTGGGAGTAACATCTTTGAAATGCTATGCACCCTCCTCAATATTATTTAAGATGTCACTGAAAGAACTGTTATAAAGCATTTGTGGGATGAATAAATAAATTTGTGGGACAATAAATTCAACTTGGATTGATAATTTTATTTTATTTTTTGTTTAAATCCTCCTAACAGTGCCTATTATCTAAATAATACATGTTTTTGGTCATAAAGTGAGTGTTACAAAATATAAGACTTATTGTTAAACTGACCATAGATTTTTAATTCGTACAATATTGCCTACCAGTTTCGCTAGTAACTGATTAGCTTTTTCAAGGCTTGCACAGTACAAAAAAATGCTAAATGTAAAAAAGGTTTAAGAATACAAAAAAACGTTAGTACCTGTTAGGTAGCTAAGGTAACACTTTCGCGTGACATTTCTACTCAGTATCATGAACATGCGTTACATGCAAACGCGTAATATGATTATTTGCGTACTGTAGTTCTGTTGAACTGAGGGAATTAATTAGATTTTTCCAAGTATTGTTCAGTATGGCCCTTTGATTTCTGTTTAGGTTGCTGCCTGCACGAAGCACTACTGCTGCTTCTTTAAATAATCGATGTCTGTAATCTTCGTCTACGTAGGGCATAGAGCTGTTATTCCAGTCTATAGTGTGGTTCGAAGTTGAAAAGTGATGTGCTAACCCAGAAGTGATCATTCTGTTGTGATTTACATCGCCAACACGTTCTTTCTGTCTTATTTCCAGTCTTCTCGAAGTTTGTCCAATGTAGGAAAGACCGCACGTGCATGGAATATTATACACACCTGGATATTTATAAAATGGAACACTGTCTTGAGAAGATCTTAGAACCTGTCTGATGCTAGTAGTTAGTTTAAATACAACCCTAATGTTATGGGCCTTCAACAATCTCATAATTTTGGTGGAAATTGAACCCATAAAGGGGATGACTGCTGTTCAAATTTGCTGGGAGACTGTTCTTTCTTGTTGGTTATCTTTGTATAGAAATTTGTTGATGATGTTTCAAGGATAACCATTTTGCGATAGTGTTATAGCGATTTGAGACAGTTCTGTTTGAACTTCTTCATCATCGGAGATAAAGTTTCTAGCTCGATTTCTCAACATGTGGCTGATGCTCTGTTTATGTGACCTATGATGGTTTGAAGAGTAATGTAGATATTGTCCAGTGTCTGGAGGTTTTTTGTAAATGGACAGTTTAGTGCCTATTATCATCACATTCACATAAAAAAAAGAGCAAAATGTTAGCTGCATGCCATTTAAAAGTGTAAGCACTTTGAGTTATCACAAATGTTCCACCTGCATTTATCATACTTAATGCATTTAAGAAGGAAAAGCCATATTTTGACTGGATTCCTTCATAAGGAGAATGTATACTATTGGAAGTATTTTTTATTTCTATTGTGTAAATAAGCATTGCTTTCAAACCAGGTCCTTCAGGGTGATGTTTTCTTCCCAAAATTTCCATTCATCCATTAGTCATCATGCATAGTAAAAATAAAATAAAATGACCAACAATCTAGTTTACAAGAACATAATGCTGCACTTTCAGGGCAGCTGGTATCAGAAGAGTGAATGTTTTGCAGAGTGTCATATCACTTCCCTCCCCCGCCAGAGTAAATGAGTCTGTATTATTCATGCAGACACACACACACACAGAGTAAAATGAATCTGTATTATTCACACACACACACACACACACACACACACACACACACACACACACACACACACACACACACACACACACACACACACACACAGAGAGAGAGAGAGTAAAATGAGTCTGTACTATTCATGCAGACATTTATTTCATAAATGGCTATGTAATTTCAGCAACTCCACCAAAATATATACTCAACAACATTGCTGTAAAAATGCAATTATTTCATGTGGATGCAAAATTCGATACTACACTTCAAGTAGCAGCATGATCAGTGATCGAGTTATCTTGTTGGACAATGCAGGCAGACACACACACACACACATCAAAATGGAATTTTATCCTTGACACACAATGGGAAGCAGGTCCAGGCCATCTTGAACTGACTCAATGTAATAAACTGTTGGTGGGTGATTAATATCAATGTCATTATGTCATTTTTGTACTTAACACATGTAATTATGGTAAAATCGCCAGCTTTACCTGGTGATTTAAGACAAATTTTATGTCTGTATAATGTGATCAATAGTATACTGAAGTTTATTTCAGCTTTAAAAATTTTTATATCATGTTTATAAATAGCTTAATGCATCTATTTCAAAACATCAATAAGAAATACAAAAAATATAAGCAGCACTGCTAATAGTTTATTATATACAAATTTATATAACAAATTAAGTATGTGCAGGAAACACATACTACTCAATTTTCTAAAAATACCTAATAAAAGCATACTAAAGATATTGACTGCCTGTCTCTCTGTAAAACCAGATGACAAATGATTTATTTTTTTTTATGGCTGACTAAAGAGATCTCCAGCAGATGGGAGTGGAGCTAATCCACCTGTAACACTTGGAAGTAGAGTTAAGTCTGGGAGATTTTGAAGATGGGACTTCAGCTCATTTCTAACTTGAGTAACCTTTTTAAGTTTGTCTTTGAATTCCTACAAATAATTTTTGAATTTTCTTATTAATAACACAATTATATATAGAAAATTTGAAAACACACACAAAAAAAGTAACCAATTAAAATTCATATTAATTTTTTTTTGTAGATCATTAAGTAATAATAATGAAGACAAATAATGAAGTTAAAAATTACTAGAAGTGTTAATTATGTCATTAAATGTGCTATTCACATATTTCAAAAACCTATAGTTTAGATACTGCTCTGAGAAAATCAGTGATGATAATAGATGATGCTGCCTCACTCACTCACTCAAAGAAACTAAGAATACATAATACAGAAACTATTTAACCAAGATTAAAAGTAATCTACTTAATCAACAAATAACTGCAAATGCTATCCAGCTATTAAAAATATTAATGAAATCATGAGTTTGATTATCATAGTATCTACAATGAAACTGAAACGATTCAGTGATTTAGGGCAAATCATCCAGAATTCTGATCTGAGTAACATATACAACTTAAGAAGTAAAAATTTAAAGGTCTGTCATATTTGAATAAATAGGTATAGTGACTTCTTGCTAAGAAAACCTACAATGGAAGAGACATATCAGTAAAACATACAAGATGATTATAAATATACACAAATAAAATGGGACTTTTTTATTGCATTTTTATGTATCATAAAGAGGCATTCAATAGTTCAGGAGAGAAAGACAACTATTATTACTATTATTAGACAACTATATTAGAAAAATAATGCTATTTGCTACATCTTTAATGCAATAAAGGAATATTTTGAAGTTTCTAATATTAAAATAACAAAGGTGTTTTTTCTTAACTAGAGAATTTTTATTTTACTGAAAAACCATTAAAAAACAAAATACTAACTGATATTCATTATTCAGACTGTTCCTATGACAGTCCTACCCACGAAAGTTTGAAAACCTATAGAGCATAGTACTATGTCACTAAGTGGTAGATCATCCAGAAATTTAAAAGAAAAAAAGTGGTACTTTTTCAAACTCCTTCTTGATTTCAGTAACCACCAAACATATTCACACAAATATTCATACCATAAGTGTTTGAATATACATCATGCAAGGTAGAAAGCAGACACTATCCACTGAGCGGTATGCTGTGCATGTGATAATTTGTGGTACTAGAAGTGTTTATCAATACAGATGAAATAGTCGAACGATGAATTACTTGAAAGAAAGCACACATACTGGCCACTGAATTAGGAACTTTATGATCAGTGGGTTTAGTACAGGCATGGGACTGCCAATACAAAGTCTCTTCAATTCCCTGCGCATAGCTCGGTGAGATACACGCCAGGAACAGTCTTCATTAAATGCTTTAGTTAATTGCTGCACACTATTTGTCTGTACAAGCCTTTTCAGGTGATGGTGATTTTGTTCCTGACAGACTGTCTTAAAAAGCCATGGATTACAAGTGAAATGATAAAAAAAATGGAAGAAAGAAGAAGATGGAAAAATGTAAACACTGAAGAGAGAAAGAAGAAAATACAAAGTATTAAATAATGAACTGAGAAGAGAAACTGATAAAGCAAGAGAGGAATGGTTAAAAACAGCATGTAAAGAAATTGAAGAAATGGAAAAAAGGGGGCAATATGATAAAATGTTTGAAAAAGCAAAAGAAATTACAAATATTAAAAAAAGCAAAGATGGAAGGAATACATCGAAGAACTTTACGCAAAAAATGAAAGACCAGACCAACAAAAATTGAATTGGAAGAGCAAAATGAAATCTCAACAGAAGAAAGAGGTCCTGAAATACTAAAGAGAGAAGTAGAAACAGCAATTAAGGAATTAAAAAGTGGAAAGATGGAAGGAGTGGATGGAATACCTAGTGAAATCCTAAAACAACTGGAGAACAAAAGGTATAACAGAAACATGGAAACTCTGCAACCTCATTTACAAAACAGGAGTATGGCCTAAAGATTTCACAGAGAGTATTCTTATACCAATTGAAAAGAAAAGCAATCCTGCTAAGTGCAGTGACTACAGAACTATAAGCATACTCTCACATGCCTCCAAAGTACTGCTAAGAATATTAAATCAAAGATTGTATAATAGAGTGGAGTATTTTATGGGGGATGATCAATTTGGATTTAGAAAAGACAGAGGAACCAGAGATGCAATTGGAGTAATGAGGACCATATGCAAAAGGAATATAGAAGTAAATAAAGAAGTTTATATTTGTTTCATCGACCTTGAAAAAGTAATTGACATGTGAAATGGGAAAATCTGATGGAAATATTACACAAAATAGGTTTAGATTGGGGAGACCGAAGGTTAATAGCTGAATTATATATGAACCAGACGGCCATAATAAAGACAAAAGTAGGAAAAACTAAAAAAATGTGTGATTGGCAGAGGTGTAAGACAGGGATGCTGCCTGTCACCGATGCTCTTCAATATATTTGCAGAAGAAATGATAAAAGAAGCATTTTATGAAGAGGAAAGAGGAATCACTATTGGAGAAAGAACAATACAAAATATTAGATTTGCAGATGATCAAGCAATATTAGCTAATACCGAAGATGAACTACAGCACCTAATGCAAAAATTTTAAAATATATGCAAGAAATATGGTATGAAAATTAATGCAAAGAAAATAAAAGTGATGAGAGTCTCCAGGAAACCAGGAAGTATCAAGGTGGTGATGAATGGAGAAAGTGTAGAGCAAGTGAGACAAATAATACAAGAAAATGGAAAATGTAACATTGAAATAAAAGAAAGAATTAACAAAGGAAAATATGCCTTTTATAGCAAGAAAAATTTGTTTATTAATAAAATGAATAAAAATCTAAAGAAAAGGCTTATTAAGTGCTATATTTGGAGTATGACCTTATATGGGTCAGAAACATGGACAATTAGGAAGAAAGAAGCTAAAATGTTGGAGGCATTTGAAATGTGATTATGGAGAAGAATGGAGAAAATAAAGTGGACTGAAAAAATCACCAATGAAGAAGTATTACAAAGAGTAGAAGAAGAAAGGAATTTACTAAAGACCATAAGAAGAAGAAAGCATAACTGGATAGGACATGTATTAAGAGGAGACAGCCTACTGAAAAGAATGATAGAAGGGAAAATTGAAGGAACGCGACCAAGAGGAAGAAGACGACTAACGATGCTTGATGATATAATGGGAACAAGAAGATATCAGGAAATGAAGGAGGAAGCAAGAGACAGAGGAAATTGGGGGAAGAGAATCTGCTGAGTCATACCATTGGACCTGTTAAGAGGCAGAACACTAATGATGATGAGACTGTCTTAGGACCACAATTATGCCTCTTAGACAAGCAACATGGGTTATTTTTCCACTGATTAAACACCTGGGATATCTCACCTTGTGAGAAACTAGTCAGCTATGCTAGCCTGACAGGCATCCTCATAATCCCTTTATTGAATTCCAAAAGATCCTTTGTTTTTCCAAATGTGATCAACACTACTGACGATTACTGACCAGAAGCATTCTTAAATAGTTGCTTAGAACATGTGGTGATGCACATGGCAATTATTTTGCATATATGCTGCAAAAGTGACATTTATGAACATCTGCATAAAAGTTTCTAATTCAGTGGCTGGTATGTGTATGCATGTTCGAGAGAGAGAAAAGAATACATATATATATACACATATATATATATATACATATATATATATATATAATACGAAAAAAAAATTTAAGCGGCAAGATTGATAATAAATAAAATATGATACATATTACAATATTACAACAGTATGCAAAACATAAATAGTTATCACCTAAAATATTTTAGGTGGTAAACTGGGAGATTTAAAATTTTTTAAAAATGTGTGTGTCCAACATAGAAGTTGAATAACTTATATAGCACATTAGCAGTATACACAAACAGGAGTTTGGAGAGAAGAAGCCTATCGTTGTTTTTGAAAAGCCAAGACTGCAGTCTTTGGGGAATTCTTAGTGAGGAAGAATGTTTTATAGAATAGAGGCAAATGAAATGAACAAGGAAGAGGAGCAGCAGTAGGTTCACTGGGATGCAGCTGGACGAAAATAGTTGGGCAATTATTGCTTATATTATTACATGAACAGTAATTGCTCAACTAATAGCAGAAAGTGGGGGAATGATGAATGCCACTTCAGTAGAATACCAACCATAGAAACATTGGCAGAAAAAGACCATACATGAGATGACAGTTGATATGTATCTCATTGAGCAAGTGAACCGAAAGATTAACTATGGATTAAAGGACCAGTCCTCTTCTAATCAGTATCAAAAATTTTTGATTGGGTTTTTGGTGTACTACTTCAAAATAATTTTATACGATTGCCCCAAAACCAACAATATCTCTGAATAATTTCTGGGCTTCTATTTTAGTGAGATGCTTTTTGCATTCTTTTTCTTTTAATGTTTCCATAATTTAAGGTAAATTTCCTCCTTAAATTTGGCTTCTGTAACTATACCACATTGCAGAAGCCAATATTTTTGTCTAATATTTTAACAAAGCTTTTCATTACCCTAGTTTAGTATGCAATGGTGGCAGAAATATTTTCTTAGAGTCAAACGAGGAGTTGGAGTTTCATGTTCTCTCTCTCTTCCTAGTGTAACTTTTTGAAAAGATCATATTTTCTAAAAACAATGTTTCTTTGTTGCCCTGCTCTTCTAAAACCACAAAAACTAACAATGTTTTGAAACTTATCTTTACATATCCAGCACTAATACAATTACTTTGAAATCACCACACTTTTGTAATCATAATCCCTGTACCTTATTACTTCTACCAACTTCCTTCATCCAGCCATTTTGTTTTTTTTTTTGTTCAATAGAACTTGAATGGTACCAAATAGAACGACCTCAAAGATTTCTACTCCTCCTTTCTGTAATCAGATTACTGGTTCTCCTTTGCAAATCCAAACAACTGGTCTGAACAAATAAGTATAAGAATCATTGCTGGAAAGAGTTCCCAGAGCATACAATATACAAATATTATTGGAACAAAACAAAAAATTAAAGAAAATTTTGTGCCTTAACAAAACTTTAAGAGGCACAATGCCAAAATCTGAGGAGGGAAAAAAAAAAAACAGTCGGGCCTCTTTTTATGCAGTAGATACGTTCCACAGAAAAACCGCATATAAAAAAATCACACAAAAAAGGCCTAACTTACGTTGAAATATTAGGGATATGTTCAATAATTTTCTAAAACCGCATAAAACCGAAGCAGTGATTTAAGATAAACCTAAAAAAAAGTTTATGAAAATTCAGGAAAATAAGAATGCCCAAGTTTGTTTTCAAGCTTTATTAATTTAATTTTTTTTTTTTTTTTACATTTTGTCATCAGAATTATCATTGCTATTAGACAATATTCGACAACATTTGCGAACTGGTGTAAAATCACTTTCATCACTAGAAGAGATGGTCAGTGCATCAGATCTGTATGCTAAAGGCAATGGTTCTTCACAAACAGAATTAGCTTCACCCTCATTCTGTGCTGATTTTTTTCTTCTGACAATGTAATCGGTGATTAAATTTTGTGATGATGATTTCACTAATTTTTTATACAGCTCACAATATCAGGACATGCAATTCTTCAGCTCATGTTGGAATTTAAAGGCTCGTTCAGAATTTGTAATTAACAATAAAATGATTTTCCAATTTATGACACAGTTCAAGACCTTCTCGAATTATACTTGCAGTGAGGGTGACAGATTTTTCTTCCGCTTCACTATCGTTTTCTGGATCTTCGACGATATCTAAAGTTAATCGATATCCAATAATATCATCGTCACTTAAGGCATTATCCACAAGCAATTCGTCTACATTGTTCTGGCTAAATGTATCAAAACCTTCTCCACCAATTTCATGTGCCAAAGTAATGATTTCAGTTGATAATGTAGATATTTGCATGATTGCACTGTTTGCAACACATCCAGGCCAAGCTGCTTTCCAGCAGGCATTTAAAGTTTGTGATCTTATTTCAGTGATAACAGATGCAACATGATTTAAGCAGTCCAAAATAGAAAATTTTTTCCAAACATCAGTTACTGTTAATGATTTATTTTCTAGTTTATCCAATATAAATTGAAAAGTGTGCCTTAATGTAATATTTTTTAAAAGTAGTAATTATGCCTTGATCTAATGGCTGAATAATGCTTGTTGTATTGGGTGGAACAAACACTACCTGCACATTTGGATGTTCTAACTAAATGCGGATGACTTGGTGCATTGTCAACAATTAATAAAACTTTAAAATTGAGAGCTTTTTGCTTCATATATGTTTCCACTTCTGGTACAAAGCAATTATTGAACCATTCAGCAAATACAGCAGTTGTTACCCAGGCCTTTGTATTAGCTATCTATACCGGCAGCTGTTTTAGATCTTTGCCTTTTAGAGCATGTGGTCTTAAAAATCAATTTACTAGGAGGGGTTTTAACATTAGATCTCCCGATGTAAGTTTGACTAGGCATTTTCCTCCAAAACAATCCTGTTTCATCAGCATTAAACACTTGACTGGGACAATATCCACCATCTTCAATAATTTTGGTTACTTCGTCATCTGCTGCTGCAACCTCGCCTGTAATTTTTACATTATGAAGTGCATTCCTTTTTAAAATCCTAGTTAACCATCCTTTGCTAGCCGAAAATTCTTTATCAGCCTGGAAAGCGGAAGTAGACGGCTCCAATTGCTTCATCTGTTCATAAAAACAAAGAGTTTTTTTGTTTATTTAAATAACTACTTATAGGAATTCTTCTTTGAGTTAATTCTTCAATCCAAATTACGAGCGCTCATTCCGTGTTTTCTACTAAAGCATCTCTTGAGTACGATGATAATTTGGTACTTAGTTTTGTGCCAGAAATGACATTTTCTTTTTGTGACTTCATTCTTTTTAATTGCTCTTATAGTAGATTCGCCTAAATTAAATGTTTACCAATCACCGTAGATCTCTCTCCTTTTGCTAAGCGATCTAAAATTGCAATTTTCATTTCCAAAGAAATTGCTTTTCTTTGGTGCTTTTTTTCTCCATTGGGCCAAATTTAATTAATTATTAATTAATAATAAAAAATCAGCTAATTTAACAATTAATTAATACATTACCAATTAAATAACCAAGGTGTTTTCCATGAAAATTTCAGGATATGTGAAGTGTTCCGTCGTAGAAAAGTTTAGGAAAAGCTGGATTACCCTATTATTGGAATGGATTCTCCTTCTGTTGACATGTGCAGAAGTGTCGAAAGGTCTCATACTTTGGGCTTACTATACATAAGTTTTGAAGTTATGCACTGCATAATTTAAAATCCACATAAAAAGAGACCCGAGTGTATGTGTATATATATATATTAACTAATTTTGCCAGGGAAGCATTTGATGAAGTTTTATGCAAGGATAGAAAAATCAAGACCTCATGGTGAAAGAGACAGTCCTGGGAAAGAAGAAATTATATTCAAAGGTTCTGAATAAATGTTTTATTCAAAATGATTGAATCAACAGCATGTGCACATTGAGAATACAGAAAAATAAGTTGTAAAAGTAGTTAATCACAAGTCATGAAAAGACTTTAGGAATACATAAGATAAAAACTGAAGACAAAGATATTCTATTATATTTGGATTAATTATAACAAATTATTAAACCTCATATTCAAATAAAAATATGAAGCTTGGTTCTTTAATTCAGATGATGTCATCCTCTTGAAACAAAGAATTTGCTACAAGTCATCAAGAATTTTTACCCAAATTAAAGAAATTTGGTATGAAAATCAGCAAAAGACCCTATGATCACTAAGACCCTAGTGAGACGGTATAGCAAGTAGCATAGTTTAGCTGTTTAGGCTATTTTTAGTGAAGCTGGCAAACTAAATGTGGAAACAGATAACAGAAAAAGTGTGGTGGCCAATTTTAACAAATGGATTTAGAGTTTCGTTTATGTAACTTAAATGGTAATTGATTTCGACATTATCGATTATAACATATTCACATTGAAAATATCAACTTCAAACTCAATGGAGAAAACCTATAGATCAAGTAACACGTTTCAGCCATTTAGGCACAATTTTTAGTGATGAATTAAATATGGTAATATACAACAGAATTAGCAAAGCTGATTGGAAGTCAACTGAATAAATTTATGTGGAATGAGAGAAAAATTAGTCAAACAGTAAACACTGCATACAAGACAGTGTTCAAACCAATTTTAATTTTTGGATCTGAGAACTGGGTTGAAAATAAAACACTTGATCAAAGCCCGGAGACCAGATATGAGAGTCCTGAGAAAGACATCTAGAAGTCCTTAACTTGTGTATGTCATCATCATCATCAGCATGCGTATCAAGGATTTAGGCCTGTTCTGGCCTTAGAAGTCATCTTTGAATCGTTTAAGAGGACACCCTGGTTTTCTTTTTCCTAATGGCTTGTACTTTAAGGCTTGTTTTGGTAATCTTTCTGTTTTCATTCTTTGAACGTGTTCCATCCATTTATGTTTATATTTTTTCTATTACTGGTTCTTGGTTTAATTCTTTCATAATTTCTTCATTTCTTTTGTGATCAAATAGGGTATACTTTGCAGCTTTTCTCATAAACTTCATTTCTGCTGTTATTAATCTTGGTTTGTCTTTTTGTTTTATTGTCCAGATTTCACTTCCATACATTAAGACTGGTAGGGCTAACGTATTGTATACTTTTAGTCTGGTTTGTTTTTGAACTAGGTTTGGTTTAAATATACAGTTAATTACACCTATTATTTTTAAATATTTTGCAATTTTTACATTTATATCTTTTTCATTTTCATATGTGATCATACATCCTAGGTAGTTAAACGAATTCACCTGTTCTAAGATCTTGTCCTTTAAAGGCCATAGTTTTTGATTTTTCTGTTGATATTATCATACCATAATCTTTGGCTATCTCACTTAGATCTAAAATAGCTTTCTGTAAGTTATCTTCAGAATTTGTAATTATTATTTGGTTGTCGACAAAAAGGAGAGCGTTTAAGTTCACTGTAGGAGAAAGTTTAATTCCTTGATGTAAATTTTTATTCCATTTTATTATTATTTCATTTAAGTAGATATTAAAAAGAGTTGCTGAGAGGGGACATCCCTGTTGGACCCCTTGGTTTATCTCTCTCGTATATGATAGCTCGTGATTTAATCTTATTTGTATTTGATTATTTTCAATATATACTTATGATAGCTTTTAGGATATTATTTGGTATTTGTCTTTCTTTTAATATGTTAAATAATATGTTTCTTTTAACTATGTCAAATGCTTTTTCAAAGTCAATAAATGCAATATGTGTTTCTAAATTGTATTCTCTTCTTTTCTCTATTATTAATTTTAGGCAAAAGGCCGAGTCTACACATGATCGTCCTTTTCTAAATCCATTCTGTACTTCTAAAATAAAGTTTTCGGAATATTTCATTAGTTTGCTATTTAAGATTCTGCTATATATTTTGTAACAGGAATTTAGTATACTGATACCTCTATAGTTTTTAGGGTCATCTCTATTACCTTTTTTAAAGATAGGAATCACAATTGCTTTTTTCTATTCTATTGGGGGGGATACCAGTTGAATAAATTTTATCTAAAAATAATAAGTCTTTCTTTGAATCTTGTTCCTGCGTATTTATATAGTTCTGAACCTAGCTTATCTTCTCCAGGTGATTTTCCGTTTCTTGTTTCTTTCAGGCTGATTTATAATTCTTCTTTAGTTATTTCCTTTTCATTTTTGTTAATTGTTTGCTAGTTGTCTCTTTTAAAATATTTGTCTGTCCACAATTCTGTGTAGTAATTTAGAAATTCTTCTAATTTCAATTCGGCATTTAATTTTATGTTTTCTTTGGTATCTGCATTTAAGTGTTTCAAAATCTTATATACATTGGGTCCTATTTTATATAAATCATGTTCTAAATTAGAAACAAATTTGTTCAATGATTCTCTATGTCTTTTTCTGACTTCTCTTGTAGCTATGGCTCTTATTTTTTATATTCTATTTCATCTTCTAATCTTTTACTGCTTAACCATTTGTGATAGGCTTCTTTTTTCTTTTTGATTATTTCTTTGAGTGTATCATCCCAGATCTTCAGTTTTTTCCTTTTATTGAATTTTTTGGTCTTTCCTAAGCTTTCATTTCCTGCTGCATTTAGTATCGTTTTTATATTAAGCCATTCTATTTCTATTTCTTCATTTTGTTTTATTTTATCTAGATATCGGTTAATTCTTTGTTCATATAGCCATTGTACATTTGTGTACAATGGCTATATGAACTTATAGGCTATATCAGTAATCTAGTTTTATAAACAAATCTTTCGAATTTTCTTTCTGTTCTTGCTACTTGTAGCCATTTAGGTGGTAATCTTGATTTTATTTTAACAAGGACGTGGTCACTGCTTATTTCATATCCTCTGTGAACTCTAACATCTAGTGAAAATTTTGATGTCTTTTCATTTAATATAAAATAATCTAATATTGATTTCCATCCTCTTGCTGCCCAAGTATATTTATGTATGTCTTTATGTTTATAGAAGGAATTCATTATTTTTAGGTTATTATAAACTTGTGTATGTAGCATTCAAAAATTCTGTCATGTCAGCAATAACCTACAAGTCCTAAACAACAATATACATACTGTGCATAATGCACATAATGATTGACTGACTGTTCACTAGGGATCCTAGATACATTGGAAAAAAATACGGGACACTTATGACTGAGGGTGAAAGTTTAGCATGCGCATCCATCACATATGCCCGTTTTACAAAATGAGTCTAACTATCCAAGTGTGTGCATGGTAAGGTTTACTATGCACACACTTTACTAAGTATAAGTAAACAAATAGTAAATCCAATTGTTGGCTGCATATTTTCATTAACCCATTAACATATAGAAACGTCTGTGATAAGTCTTTTGTTTATTGCACCAACATTGATTTTGACGTATCGCAGATGTTATGAAGTTCGCGTCAATTTCAAAGGAATTTCATACAAAGACGTCTTTTGTTTATTGCACTAAAACTGATTTTGATGTATCGCATACGTTACGAAGTTCGCGTCAATTTCAAACAAATTTAGGGCCAACTTTAAAAATAATTTATATGTCAAAAAGTTAAGCCACTTTAAGTTGCCTTCAAATGGTTTTTTACTTACTATTATAGATACAAAATAGATTGTTAATACAGTAATGCTCTTCTCACCTGACAATATTCTTATTGTCAGGTGAGAAGTCTTGTTGAAGCAATCAGTCTTGCTCACTCTTGCAATACTTTTCTGAAGAATGAATTTCATAAAACGTCCATAAAATACGGGATGATCCCATATTTTACAGGACATCTAGGATTCCTACTGTTCACTATCTTTCAATTTATAAAATAATGACTATTTGAAGTGTTTAGCACTTCTGTATATTCTTTGTAAATCTTGCTGAAGATGCTGGCAACCAAGAGACAAGCAAAATATGTAAAAGAATTATTTAGTTTAAAAATCTAGAAGTCTAACTTGTTCCAATTATTTATAAAATTGATAAAAGGTCTTCACAAGTCTTAAAAAGAACTGGATGACATTTTAAAGATTTGACCTAAGAGAGACAAAATGAGAAATAATAATTTTGAAAGCCTAATCTCTAATACATATATAAATGGTTAAAAATAAAACACTCGATCAAAGACTGAAGACCAGACATCTAAGAGTTCTGAAAAGGATTAGAGGAGTGAACAGATGACATCCAGCAGTACCATATTAAAAAAAAGGATACTAGGAAAGAACTTGATGTTGTTAGCACCTCATGTTGGAGGCTTAATGGATTTTTTTACAACACTCAGAAAGGATTAAAACAGAATTTAATACTTCCTATATTTCGTCTCAGTCACTGAGACATCTTCAGGGATTACAAAAAAACTAATGTAACATAAACACAAATAACAAACAATACCAAGCCCAATCACGTGGATGACACTAAAGTCCTAACTAGGCGGAGCACCCTCTAAGGGAGGTTGTAGGTGGCCTGGAATGTAGGGTGGGACCTCTGGTGATAAGTGTTTCCCAAATCTTAGGAAGCTTAATGCAACTGTATTTGTTAAGATTTGGTTGGTTTTTGAGCTGCTGCTGATTCTAAGAATAGTCTCTCTTTTTTGAATTTGCTGTGGTGGAGCATGATGGTTTTTTTCCATGAGATCCTATGGGTTATATCCAAGACATGGTCAGCAAGGCCTGACTGACCATAGTCGTGGTTGCTGATCTGCCTGTCTGTCCGAAGTACGCCAGCTTACAGGAACAGGGTATTTTATAAACTCCAGGCACCGAGAGAGGAGGGAGCTGATCTTTTGTAGAATGGATAAGGGTAGTAAGTTTGCAGTGCGGCTTAAATGCTGTGTGCAGGTTGTACTTGTTTAAAATCTTGGCTATTTTTTTTTTTGGGATGTGCACGGATGTAGACTATGGTGATGGCATCTGAAAAATAGACAAGATTTTAAACAAGTACAACCTACACATAGTATTTAAGTCCCACCGCAAACTTACTACCCTTATCCATTCTACAAAAGATCAGCTCCATCCTCTCTCAGTGCCTGGAGTTTATAAAGTACCCTGTTCCTGTAAGCTGGCATACTTTGGACAGACAGGCAGATCAGCAACCATCCGCCTGGAGGAACACGTCATACATCTGCAACTACGACCATCGTCAGTCAGGCCTTGCTGACCATATCTTGGATACAACCCATAGGATCTCATGGAAAAAAACCACCATGCTCCCATAGCAAATTCAAAAAAGAGAGACTATTCTTAGAATCAGCAGCAGCTCTCAGAAACCAACCAAACCTTAACAAATAGTTGCATTAAGCTTCCTAAGATTTGGGAAACACTTATCACCAGAGGTCCCTCCCTATATTCCAGGCCACCTACAACCACCCTTAGAGGGCTCTCCACCTAGTTAGGACTCTAGTGTCACCTACATGGTTGGGTTTAGTATTGTTTGTTATTTGTGTGTATATTACATTAGTTTTTTTGTAATCCCTGAAGATGTCTCAGTGACTGAGACGAAATATAGGAAGTATTAAATTCTGTTTTTATCCTTTCTGAGTGTTGTAAAAAATCCATTAAGCCTCTACACATGATTGTTAGCACCCAGGAATATGTAAGCAGGCTAATCTCATGTGATATGGTCACTTCAACAGAATGGGGGAGGAAAGGTTAGCAAAACAAATGTTTTTTGCCAAGATCTGATAATATTGCAGTTTTGATGGATAACTGATTAATTTTGAGGAAAATTGTCCATACAAAGTTATTATGTAACTTTTTCATTTCATACTATCATAATATCCTGAACTCACCCCCCCCCCCAGGATACATATCTGGAATTAGATAATGATTTTTAATAGTATTCTATATACATATAAATTTTAAAAATTTAACACTGATGGAGATAATCTAGCCTTTACAAGTGATTTAACAATGAACCATCTTTCCATATAACTTTCAATTCTACTGATTTTCAAATTAAGCATAAGCTACATATCACTTCATATAAGATTCCATTCACACATATTAAACATTTTTAGTTGTTTTCATCTTGGTATCACATGCTGTACTGCAAACAACGTATAGATCCTTGTTAAATTCCCACTGATTTCTTATATTTGTCATAAGGTAAAAAATCTTATCTTGGCAACCCATATTTGTCTTAAACCAAGCTTGTTCTTAAACAATTTTTCCTTTTCACATGTATTCTTGCATAAATCTTTCCTGGCAAACTAGCAAAGAAATTGTTGCATAATTTTCTTCTTAAGCAGCTTCTTCAATTTGGAGGATTATTTATTAGCAATCGTCCAGAATTTCCAGAGATGTTTCCCACATTGATCCTCTTAACATGTGTTCTGTTATCTTGCACTTTCTTTTTATAAGGTATTCTATGAGTGCTCTGTTGGTTCCATTAACTCTTCATTAGTTTTTTTTTTCTCCTTCCAAGAAATCTTCAGTTTGCCTATAGCACCACATCTCAAAGGCCTGCAATTTCCTGATTATGAATTTTGTATATGTCCACATCTCATATCCATATGGGTCAATCAGGCCTTTCAGGCCATGCTTTTGATAAGGTTCATAGAATCTGTTGGAAAAATACTATGCTCCATCACAGTAAATTTAGAGGAAAAAGACTATTTTTGGAATCTGCAGCTGCTCTCAGAAATCGGCCTAATTTAAATAAATATGGTTGCATAAAACTTCCCCAAAATATGGGACACTAATATTTCAAGATCCCGGTGTACATCCTAGGCCACTAACAGACTCACAAAGGGCACCCCACCTAGTTAGGACTCGAGTCTTTCATCCACACATGTCCCGTAGTGTTATCCACATGTGGTTTCTGATATGTTGCCTTTTTGTGTGTTACAAGTCTCATATTATACTTCCAGATGATGTCTCAGTGACTGAGGCAAAATATTGGAAGAATTAAATATTTTAATCCTATCTCAGTGCTGTTTCACTCCATTAAGCTTTTAACATGAATCGCATTATCGTGATTTCACTTTTTCAAAATAAGAGCTCTACTATGATAATCTAGAATCCTACCTTCTGCCCAAGCTTTCTGAATTATGCAGCATAGCCACTGTAAAATGTTCATATTGCCATATTTGGTTTTGGAAAGTGGCAGTGCAAAAGCTTTCGCTAAGAAAGGATATATATGGAACTATAAAACATGATTAGGATAAACTGCCATGATTATGATAGCAGCTTGCAGCTGTGTTATGGTATGAGAAATTACATGGTAGAGGAATTAACAATGCATGGGAAGTGGTCAAGGGGTGTTTTGAAGGAGGCTATAACTGATTGCATTCAATGAGTCTAGATAGTTAATTGGAAGGAATGTGAAATGGACTAAAGCTTTAAAGCATGAGTATGATAAAAAAGAAAATGTTTTGTAACCTATATCGTATGAAATGTGATGATCAGCACATAATCAGATATGAAGAGAAGGCCAGGCAAGTAACAATGATGGTGAAATAATCTGTGAAAAGAAGCTAGCTGAATGGATTAAAAGAAATAATCTGAGAGAATTATTTTGCTATGCAGTGAGTAAAATGAAGGAAAATCATGGTAGAATAATCTTAGTAAATCGAGATGGCAGGAAAGCATCAAATGCACTGGAAATAGTCAAGTTATTAAGCAATAATTTGGTAAGGTATACAATCCTGACAGACTGATTAGTTCTCTAGAAGCTAAGATGGATATGGATGAAATGACAGAGATGGAAGAAGTAGAGGTATTAAAAATATTGCAAGTCTTTGATACTAACAATGCTGTGGGCTTGGATAAGACATCAGCATGAATATTAAAGGAATGTGTGAGAGAATTAGCTATGCCCCTAACCTGGTTGTTTAAGTCTTAACAGAAACATGATTCCTGATTAGTTGATTAAGGGTAAGATAATTTCAGTATACAAGGGAGAAGCTAAAACTGATGCAGCTAATTACAGACTAATCCATATCCTTGGAGTGGTTATTAAGGTATTAGGAGAAGGGATCGCATCCAGAGGTAGGTAGATAATACTTTCATCATTTATAGAGGATAGCATAGATTTGTGAAAGGTAGGTGATGTTTTACTGACTAATCACATTTTATAATAGAGTTACGGAGTTTTTTGATAAGGGAAATGGATACATAATGATTCTTTTAAATTTTGTTGAGGCATTTGACAGAATTACACACAAGAGGTTATTATATACAAATTCAGAAGGATGAGTATATTAAATAAGTTTGTGGCATGGATTGGAGCGTGGTTTCTGATAGGTTAATGACAGTGGAAATGGACCAGATGAAAACATTTAATTATAACTAAATGATGCTGAGTTTGGTTGGGTGATGAGGGATATTTCTGATAAAGAATCCTTGCAGGCTGACTTGAATAGACTGTTTCTATGGGTAAATGTTAATGAGTACCATAGTGAAGAATTTATGGAGGAAAAAAAACACATGTTGGAGTAATTACTTTACTTTATTTATAATTAAGAAAAAAGCATTTGATGTTTCAACTTCAGCATTGAGGTCATCATCAGGAAAACATACATATGTACAGGACACAAGCTGCATGACACTAAACTACACAAAAGTAAGATAAATCTAAATAATTTGTTAATCATTTACCCTAGCCTGACCTCTGGTGGAAAAAAAAATTAAATAAAAATAAAATAAAACTATGACTATATAAAATATATACAAAAGGTGTATAAAAGGTCAGGCTAGGGTAAGTGATTAACAAATTATTTAGATTTATCTTACTTTTGTGTAATGTAGTGTCATGCAACTTGTGTCCTGTATATATGCATGTTTTCCTGATGATGACCTCAATACAGAGGTCAAAATGATGAGCACCATTTTTTAATTATAAGTAAAGTAATTACTCCAACTATGAATGCTGACCACCATGCACTGTCAGTTTAATGTTGCTAAGTACATTTTGGCCTGAAAATTGCAGGCTGAGATTACATTGATGGGAATTTGCTGGAAGTGGCTGATGAAGCTAGAAACTTAGAGATAACAGTGGACAGTGAGTTCAAGTTTAGGGCCACATTACAAAGGTGGTTAAGAGACTGAATAACTGCAATATGGAAGAATAACTTCCTTATGTCACAAATCGGCATTTTGTTCTTTTCAGCACAGCACTGCAGTTATCCAATCTTGATAAGACCACATCTGGACTATTGTGCTCAGGAATGATCACCTAGTCCCATGGAAATGATAAAACAGTGGAAAAAGGGTCCAGTACTGGCTAACCAAAAACATATTTGGCTTGTGGAGCTCTGCATATGGAGATAGACTGAAGGAGTCTGGTCTTCAAAGTTCAGAAATAGAAGGAGGAAAGGAAACATACAAGTTAGTAAGAGGCTTTTACAGTGTAGATACAGAGGAACATTTTCAGTTCATGCAGGTGGGAGAACTCAGGGTCATCCTTGGAAGCTGAGTAAGGATGTGGTCAGGAAAAATGAGAGGTTCAGGTTCTATTTGCAGTATGTAGTAAGTGAATGTAATAATTAAGGAGGAGGAGAGTTTTAAGGAGAGAAGTGATAGATATTGAAGAATATGCTCCCCATTCCCCCTCACTTGACGAGTCCTGATTCCCTGGCTATGTGAACATACAACAATAAAAATATTTTGGGTTGTTTATCATCTATTAGGAATGTCATTCCACATTTTTTAATTCTAATTATATTTGCTAATGCTGAACTATGGAAGGTCTCCATAGCTCAGTATTAGCAAACATTAGTCAAATATTTTGAAACTAGCTGATACTTTTTCTTAGTGATAAGTATCAAAGCTAGCACTGACTGCTGTTGTAGTTTCAATTTTTTTTTTTATTCTATTAAGGAAGAATAAAATCAATCCAACTCTATAAGTTATATGCTAGAAATGCGAAGTGATCTTTTTTACACATTAAAATTTTCGAATTGCACACAAAGGGGTCACATGGTAGCACTCAACAGGATACAAGACAAAAGGCTGTGCTAAGCGAATTGTGTTTGCAACTTTACTCCTTAACTTTTAGTGAAAGAATAAAGTTGAAAACTTTGATATCTTGTAATATCTCATCTAGATGATTTCACATGGGAAAGAATTATTGGAAAGCTTCAAGAAAGCTACAAAATTAGTGATATTGCCAGAGAGTTTGGAAACTCACATAGCACTGTATCCAGGCTCTTGGCAGCACTTCAAACCAATGTTAGCTAAGCCAGACATTAGCTAAGAGGTCGCTCTCGCTCTGCCACAGAGCACAAAAACAGATTTTTTGTCATAACAGCAAAATGTAATTGATGCAACATGGGTGGTCAGCTTGTATGTTGGCTGCAATGAAGCACACAGGTACATGGATATCTCGACAAACTGTGGTAAGACATCTGCAAAAAGTAAGACTATATGCCCAAAGTCCTGTAGTCTGCATCCCTTTATCCACAGCTCATCGTAGAACATGTTTTCAGTTTTGGTATGAATAAAAATTGGACAAGGCATCAATGTGCTAATGCACTCTTTACAGATGAGTTTTTAGTCTATCCTCAAATTCTAGACGACACATGATCTGGATTGAAAGTAGTACTGCTTACCATCGGGAGAATGTTCTTGAAAGGGATAGACACAGTGGTGCTGGAGTCATGGTTTGGGGAGGTATTATGCTTAATGGATGCACCAAGCTACAAGTGCTGGAAAATGGAAAACTATGACTGGTGAATGATATTGCAAAGAGGTTCTTCAATGTCATGTTCTGTGGTGCTGTAGATGAAGAATTCCTTTTTATGGGTGACATTGCCACACCACATTGTACATGAGCAGTGGAAATACTTCTGAGGATTGAGAAAATTGAGTGGCCAGCATATCCCCAGATCTCAACTCCATAGAATATGCTCGGGACACAATAGTGAGATGCATTGCTGCTCAAAATTCCCCTCCAGAAAATAAACAAGGCCTTATCCTTGTTCTGAATTAGAATTGGGTTGGTTTGCCACAAGAACTACTGAGCATAATACGAAGTTATGAGAGCTGCATTGCAGTCCAGGGTGGACACATTCCATAGTGAAATGTCTCTCTGCATAGTTTTCTGTAAGCATTCTACATCAATTCCTTAACTATGTCCTTAGGAAACAAGGACATAGTTAAGGAATTAATTTGGCATAACTTTTGCCAAAAACATTGCAGTTTCATTTGTATGAACTTAATGTCACTTTTTTGTGTAATATAAATATTAGTATGCTGACAAATTTAAGTCCACATTTCACAGTATCATGAAAATTTTTCTATATACAGGTAAAAATGTAGTTTGTCCTTAGCTTTTGGACACTAGTGTATATCAGTTAGTAGAAACTTATAAGTTGAAAAATTTCTCATAATACATACAGGGTGATTCAGAACTCTTTGGCCAAACTTTAAGAGGTGATAGAACACACCTAAACAAGCACTTTTCGTCATACAATGCATGGTTCGAACTCAAGCAGTGAAGCGCTAGAGGCGCTTTCCAGTGAACACTTATAAGCGCTGGTTTTTGCAGTCGTCGTTATTTCTACCGTGGAGTGCAAAAAGGATGGATTCTTTCACAAATCAGAAGGCTGACATGCATTTCATTTACAGAGTTGCGGACGGGAATGCGAGGGAAGCCCAAAGACTGTACCGAGAGCGCTTTCCAACCAGACGTGTGCCTGATCGTAAAACCTTTCAGCGATTGCACTGGTATCTGTGCGAAATGGGCTCCTTTGTCAGCGGCATGCAAGGAGTATGAGGATGCCACATGTTACAGAGGAAATTCTACGTAGGGTTGCAGATTGTACCGAATGTAGTATATGAGCAATTTCCCATGCCGTAAGTGTGCCCCAATCGACGGCGTGGTGAGTTCTATGAGACAAATGATTACACCACTTACCATACACAGAAGGCACACGCCTTGACACCTGCAGATTACTAACCTCGAGTGGATTTTGCATAGTGGTTCCTGCAGGACTGCAGTGCAGACGGAATTTGATGCACATGTCTTATTCACTGACGAATGCACCTTTACACATGAGGGCAATTTTAATACCCACACGTCCACATTCGTACCAGTGCCATTTCTTCATAAATGTTTGGCCTGGAATCCACCATAACCATTTGATTGGCCCATACTTTCTGCCAGCATGACTGAATGGGAGAACATATCTCGTATTTTTAAAAGAGGTCTTACCAGAATTACTGAACCCTGTTCCAGCAAACATTCAAACACGTATGTGGTTCCAACATGACGGAGCGCCATCTCATTTCAGCGTGGATGTGCGGAATACCTTGGATGCAACATTTCCAGGATGATGGATGGTCGGGGTGTCCCATCGCTTGGCAGCCATGATCGCCAATCTCTCATGTCTGGACTTTTTCCTATGGGGCAATATGAAAAGCCTGATCTACGATAGCCCCATCGATTGCCAGGACTTCTACTGCTGCCGCTGTACGAGAAATGCCTGGTGTTTTTGCCAGTGTACACAAGTCATTACGTTGAAGGTGTGAAGCCTGTATTAATGTTGGCGGTCGCTCTTTTGAGCAGTTTCTGTAATTTGTTCAATAAAATTCTTTAATTTATGTTCTGTAATTTCTGCAATTGTTTCAAATCTCCTCTGTCATTCTTGTTTTTCTTCATTTCCTGACACAGTAGTTGCTATCCCCTAGTGCTTCACCGCTTGAGTTCGGACCATGCATTATATGACGAAAAGTGCTTGTTTAGATATGTTCTATCACCCCTTAAAGTTTGGCCCAAGGTTCTGAATCACCCTGTATATGGATTAAATATTTTTAATATCAGGACCAGATATTAATATGGGGATTTAATATGGGGACCAGATCTGAGAACAGTTTAAAACTGTTCTCAGATCTGGTCCACAGGATTTGAAGGGGATAAATTAACTGTGGAAGGGGTACAAAGGCAGATAACAAAGATGGTGTCGGGACTGTACAATGTTAGTTATGAGGATCGTCTGTTGGGAGTGTGGACTGCAGAGTTTGGTGAATAGAAGAAGGAGGGGGGGGGTGATATGATTGAGACTTAAACTGTTGAGAGGTGGTTACAGGGTTGACACTGGGGAGTTCTTTCGCTTGGTTGAACAGCGGGAAGGAGTAATGACAAGGGGCCATCCCTGGAAGTTATGAAAGGAAACTATGAGAAAGAGGGTGAGGAGTGGTTTCTTTGCATGGAGGGTGGTTGAACCATGGAATGCATTGCCTGATGGAGTGGTGAGAGCGAGAACGGTCAATGCATTTAAGGAGTGGTATGGTAGACTTTGTGTTTCCTAGGAGGGACCTCCCTCGATGAGTCTTGATAGACTTGTGTTTCTTAGAAAGGACCTCCCACGATGAGTCTTTTGACTCCATGGAGGCCTGAATAATAATAATAGAGTATTCCCTCAATTATCTGACAAAGCAGGAGAGCAATTTGCTGGTTCGATAATTGAAGGCACAGTTACATAGTGCTGAACCAAGTCAGTTGATATACTCATCCATTCAAGGATTGTTTAATTGATTGTTTGTTCATTTAAAGGTCAAATAATTGAAAGATCAATATATACATGCATGCACACAGTTCCATTCCTCAAGAGAGAAAGCTTGAGAGATGAGTCTCTGACTCCATGGAGGTCAGCTGTTAATACCAATAATAATAATAAATATTGTGAAACCCCAAAGTTGCTAAGCATGCACATCTATTTGTACTCTGAATTTGAACCTCTCAACTAAGCTTGTCATGTCACATGTGATCACAAAATGTTTACTTGAATGTCTTTTCATTTTGGTGCTACCCACATGATGTATTTTGCCATCATGCATAAGATTTTTCTTTCTCTGTTCTTTGTTCATTTGTTTCATTGTTCTTTCTCTCTATTTAACTGGAAACAAACCAAATCTAGCTAATACATAAAATATTATTATTATTATTATTATTATTATTATTCAGGCCTCCAAGGAGTCAAAAGACTCATCGAGGGAGGTCCTTCCTAAGACATAAAGTCTGTCAAGACTCATCGAGGGGAGATCCCCCCCTGAGAAACACAAAGTTTATCATACCACTCTTTAAAGTCACTGACAGTTCTCGCTCCCACCACTCCATCAGGCAATGCATTCCACGGCTCAACCACCCTCCACACAAAGAAACCACTCCTTACCCTCTTGCTCACAGTTTCCTTTCGTAACTTCCAGGGATGGCCTCTTGTCATTACTCCTTCCCGCTGTTCAACCAAGCGAAAGAACTCCCCAATGTCAATCCTATAACCACCTCTCAACAGTTTAAAAGTCTCAATCATATTACCTCTCCTTCTTCTATCCACCAAACTCTGCAGTCCACGTTCCCTCAGCCGATCCTCATAACTATCATTGTACAGTCCTGAAACCATCTTTGTTATCTGCCTTTGTACCCTTTCCACAGTTAATTTATCCCCTTCAAATCCTGGGGACCAAATCTGAGATAGTCCAAGTGTGGTCTGATCAGAGACTTATACAACGGAATGATAACCCTCTTATCTCTGCAGGTCAGTGTCCTTCTCATAATAGCAGCAATCCTCTGTGTTACCTTCACTACCTTTGCAATATGTCCCCTAAACTTCAGGTTTCTATCAATCATCAACCCCAGATCTCTTGTCTCCCCTACTTCCTCCAGTATAACTCCTCCCATAGAGTATGCAGCATCCCATCGATGTTTCCCAAACCTCAAGACCTTACATTTTGCTGCATTAAACTGACACCCCCATTCATTTGCCCATCTATCTAGCTTATTTAAATCCTCTTGCAGGGATACCACATCTGCGCTATTACTAATAATCCTTCCCAGCTTCGCATCATCCGCAAACAACTGAATATCCCCCTGCAATCCACTGGCTATGTCATTGATATAAAGGTTAAACAATATAGGTCCTAGTACTGAGCCCTGTGGGACCCCACTTGTAACCCTCTGCCTCCTGGAAACTGCTCCACCATACACAACTCTCTGATACCTATCAGACAGCCAATCCTGAATCCAGTTGACCAATCTGACATCCAGACCCATGTGCTGCAACTTAAATATCAGCTTATCATGTGGCACTCTGTCAAATGCCTTCGCCAAGTCTAATATGCAAAAAAAAAATATGCAAAAAAAAGTGGGTTAAAAATTTTGTGGACTTTACTTTGACATTATTTTACTCACTTCAACCATGTGAGAGTGTCTGTGGAAGGGGGCGGTGTCAAATAAGTGTGACTAATTTTTTTTTTTTTTTTTTTTTTTTTTTTTTTTTTTGTGTGTGTTCCATAGTGATGATGGTCACTTAAATAGAATGGGAGAGAAAAGATTAGCAAAACAAATGTTCTCTGCCAGGTTGGCAGGAAAACGACCCAGAGGAAGACCAAGATATAGGTGGATTGATACAGTACAAAGTGCCTTAGACGATAGAAATATAAGATCTGATAATGTTGGAGTCTTGACAAGTAACAGACTGATGGAGGAAAATTGTAGATAGGAAGTTAGTAATGATGTAATTTTTTCATGTAGTACTATCATATCCTGTACACCCCTTGAGGGTACATGGCAGGAATTTTATGATGATGATGATGATATAATTTTTTAAAAAATAAATATTACATTCATGCAAATATTACAACAACCAGACACCCATTACGTGATCTGACTGTTTAACAGTTTCGGCAATCATTGTGCTAGTCCTGAAGACGTATTATGTTACAGAATTGTTATCCTGAACAGTTATATTTAACTGAATTGTAATACTTTTTACCTCAATTTTTCTAAATAATTATTCCAGACATTCATATTCTTATTTTCAACTTGGTTATCATCTTTATGATCCCTGATTCCATTTTTGTAGTATATATTCTTTCTTCCATTCACTCTTTCTTTTTTAACCTCTAAAATATTTTGTTTTCATGTTTATCTATTCATACCACAACTTTCCCATAGCTTCTCTTAGTTTCTCTACATTTTTCTCTTACAATTTTCTGTATAATTTCTATGATTTATTCTTTTTATGGAATGCTAGAACATTGATATTAGATGGGCTTAAAGTGTTTCAACCTTGTTCTAGAAAACAAGGATAGAAGTGATCTTTGATAGTCAATAAAAAAAAAAGATGCATTTCAATAACAATCATGTACAGTGACACCATTTATCACAAAAGAAGTCCTGGAATTCCATACTTTAGACAATCTATTACTAGCTTTTTAATAATTTTGAATTGGTTTGACTAATTTTTTCATCCATCATAATCCGATTTTAATCAAAACTGGGATAACTTGACAAATTTTTATTAAATTTCATCTATCCAAAGTAATGTCATAATCATTTATGCCTGATCTTTTCCAATAAAAATGAACTAATTTAAAAAAAAAACTCGATATCATTCAAATAGTAATAAACATCCGAGTTTTTTGCTATAATCCATCGAGCCAGTGAGGTTATATGCATTTTACAAAAATACACCTAAAAACAGGTTAGTATACTGCAGCAGCACATAATGTCACAACTTAAAAGCAGAACATTAAAAAAACAATGAGAAAACTGCAAAAGATAGTTCTTTAAAAAAATAAAATAAAATAAATAAATAAATAATATTAATAACATAGCTTGATAATAATGAAGACCATATTTTGTACTACAAAGTTCGAAAAAAAAAAATCTTGGATTTTGTTCAGGCCTCCAACTATAATATTGCAGACTGTACATTGCATAACTGACAAGAACATGTTTAAAAACTCTAATTTTCTAGCTTGATAAAGCAATCATTGTTTATTCAATATCACAAACCAGACAACAGATATATGAACTAAATGCAGGTTATGAAAAATTTCTGTTTTATAAGAATAAGAACCAGACAGTAAGCAAGTTACTTACTGATTGGCTGAGCAAATAGTATCGCTGCTCATCTATCAACAAACTGTGGATTTCAAATCTTATTGTGACATTAAAGTTTAAAAATTCCTTAGCCAGCAGATAATTTTCTTCACCAGTGTGAGACCACCATCATGCTTACTAATAGTTTGAAAAAGTACCATGCCTGATCTCTAGAGAAGGGTTACCAGTTTATCTAATCCTTATCTCATCCAAAGTACTAAATGAATAGGTTTTCACCAACTTTTCATGGGTTAGACTAAAAAAATAAAAAATAAATAAAATAAATAAATAAATAAAAAAAGAAAGAAAGGTTAAAATATTGAAATTCTTACCAGTTAATTGGCTGGCAGTAAATATGTGAAACCTAGTTCAGGCTATGTGTTTTTCCAATGCTAAAAGGATATTTTGAAGTCCATGAACACCAATTGAAAATACAAAATTACACGAATTTTCCTAGTCTTATTAAACTGAAACAAAGCAATGATAAGATTCACATCACTTTTGGATGTTAACAACACTAAGAGACATACAGACAACTGAAACTTACTGTCAACAAGCAATCGTAGAGAAGCTAAAGGAGAGTCCAAGGTGCACACACTTCGTTGGCTACAACTAGGAGGAGGGTTGGAAGGCTAAAGATGGGATTTGGTAACCGCAAGGAGAAGGAAATTGGAATTTCCATAGAATTAAAAATAAAACAGTAGAACATTATGGTATGTGGGTAATTCTGAACAGTTGTGTTTTAACATAAGTATGAAAAAAAAACCAACAAAAACAACCATCTTTAAAATCTGACAAAACAGCAATAATAATTACACTAATTCATAATAAAATATGTAAGATACTGATATTTCATAACATAATACGCTGACAAGATTCTTTGTAACCATAAAGATATCTGAAAAATATACATGAAATACTAAATATTTAGGTCTGCAATTATGATATCATGATGATGGAAGTTTTTCACTTAGCTATGCTACCAATTATATATTTGGTTTAATCCTCTATCCAAGTGTAAGCAAACAAAGTTTGCGCAAGGAGATGTGCTTTGCATTATGGGATACCAAGGCAAGTGATGAGAAGTTATACCACCTTTGCCACAAGTTTTCCCAGTCCTGAAAATACTTCAGGTGCAAACTTTGTTTGCTTACACTTGGATAAAGTATTAAACCAAATATATAATTGACATTATGATGGTTTTATATATGTTATTAATATCTGACAAAAGATATTAGATACTTTTGTAAAGGCTTATGTTTTTAGCAAAAAAAACACTTTCTAAATGGGAAATGATAAGACAAGAAAAATTATTATAACCTATTATTTCTGAATAAGCAGTCAAAATTTACATTATAACAGCTCTATAATAAAAGGGCAATCAAATAAAATAAAAGAACATTTGTACATTTCACCATTTCTATGAAAAGCTTGATCTCAGTTACAAGAATATTAAAAGACCATGAATATAAGAAATTAGATACGTGAAACTAAACAAGCATAAAATCTATAAATCCACTTGAGAACTAGAATGATTTGTTTCGGTTCACATGTGGGAACACCAAATTTGAATTTGCTTATCAAACACAAGGATTATTGCTAGTATTAAAACATAGTGCTCATTTCTCATTATCCATTTCATCAATATTAACATGCTGGCACATATAAAGATTGTTGGTTCTTACTCAGTGGTGAGCTATGGAAATTTTAACAATGGGCTCACATCGTTGAGCAAAATAATCTGTATTTCACACAAAAATTTTTATTACTACAGCTTGTGTACAAATGCCAATCAAAAAGTATGAGGGGACAATCAACCTGTAAAGGCTATTATTTTTAAACAAATATTTCATGATCTAAACATGAAATTTTTGCAAACAATCACATGTGTTAATTTATCTTACACAAGAAATACGTTTTTTAACTATCAAAATATAATACGAATAAAATCTTTTATAATTGCACATATGCAATAGTCTGCATTTTTTATAAACAAAATAAATTTGTTTTGTTTGCGATAGAAGTTTTTATGACAAACAATCTATAAATAATAATAAATATGATCTAAACACAATAATATTGAAATACGTTATATTTCATTTTTGTTTTTATACTTCAAGTGATAATCAACTGTACCAATCAAGGGGCATTATTCTATAGTCCTATTTATTTATGTGATTACCAAAAGTGAATTCTTATTTGCAAAAAAGTAGCAACAGTAACTATAATACAGTATTTTATTTAATAAAATCACTTTTGAGATGATTTTACATGAAAAAAAAAAAAAAAAACTCATGGTCTGGTGCACATTTACCCAGAAAAAACTCACTCCTTTACAGGTTAATATTTACAAACAATTACTTTAAGGAAATACTTATGACAACAGCTGCCACACCTTATTTCCGTTCTCCTCATGTCTTATATTCTTCTAGGAGGATCTATAGCTGAGCGATGATTTTCGATAAAAGATTTGACATTGGGTTTTGGATCAAATTCATTCATGGGTTTTCCATTGATACATATTGTCATTAAATCCAAAATATGTTTTATAGATAGTGAGAGAAGATCTCTTTGTCGTTACGATATTATTCATCACACTAAAAGCTCGTTCGGCTTCAGCACTGCAAACTGCAATTGTTGCCATGAAAACTTTGGCTTTTTTCACCATGCTGGGAATTTCATTTTGTAACTTCCCAGTCAAAGCCATTTCCACTAAATCTCTAAAATCATTAATTTTAATTTTATATTTCAAAATAAAATTTAAAGATCTTATTCTCTTTATTCCTTCTAACCATAGACATGATGATTATTTAAATAGTTATCAGAAAATCCATATGAATTTAAAGTAGCAATTATAGTAGCATGAATACATTCCACGGTGGTATTTTCTAGTTCTACAAGATCTACAAAAATCATACATGGTTAAGTGAGCTCAACTTGTATGTGAATAACTAAAACACTTATTTTCGATAATGTTGTCGATTCTTCTGCTATTATAGAAATTTTGCAATTTTTTTCTATTATTTTGGAGAATATTTCTTATTTTATTTGTTTACAAATATGTTCAACTATTTTAATTCCTGAGAATCTAGAATGCAATGGTAATCCTAGATCAAGACCATTTTTAATTTGCAGCTTGATTAAATCTGGTAAATCAGACATTGGTCAGTTTCTCTTCATCAAACTATAAACAGAATTAAACATTTTTGAAGTTATCAAAATTTCTTTTCCATTTAGTTTGTCAATTAAATTTGGTAATATAGATTTGCTATATTCTTCATTTATTTTTATGATTTGTTATGTTTGGATAACTTTTTATGCAAAGATACGGTTTTATTTTCATTTCTACACATTCCATTGATAGATGACAACTTTTTTCTCCTTCAACACCTCAGTTTTTATATTTTGAGCAAACACGACATCCTAATTTACCATTTTCAACTTCTAACCACTTATACTGTCATTTTGAAATACGATGCTTGCTTCTCGTTTCAGCAATCAGGTAAATGGTTTTCTTTTTCTCCTCCAACTTGTTGTATATTCATTGAATCAATGTGCATATTATCTTCAACTTCATTTTCAACTGCAGTAGAATCAGCAGAATCACTTTTCATTATTTTTTCTTTCCCAAAAAAATTTAATAAATCTGACTGTTTTTTCATGTTTTACGGATAAAAATACTTCTACAATTATAAAAATAAAATTTGCTGAATATACAGTTTTTAAATTTATTATTAAATTTTAAATGCAAACAATTGCTATACATCAGTGTACTGATGAACACGAACACAGAACTAATGTCCAGTGGAACAACCCATTGATGACAGTTTTACGAACATTTGATTGGCTACTGGTTTTACCATACGATCTTCTACCAGAAGGGAGAAGAGTAAAGATAGCACATGCACTTATTTTATTTTCAAACTTGGGCGCATTCGTTATAGAGGAGATGAAACAATAATAAATCTAAATAATCTATACGCTGCCGAATAGACTAATTTTTGTTAGGTTACCGTATGAGTTTGTTGCTTAATATATTTAAAAAAATTACGTTTTTTTTTTTTTTTTGAAAAAATAAAAAAGTAAACAAGAAAAACAAGGGGCTCGCAAATTTGAGAAAAATTTAACCAAGGGCTCACGCGAGCTCCTTATAGCTCACCACTGCTCTTACTGCATGTTGGCATACATATCATCTCTATTACTTCTTTTATCGTGGACAAACATGAATGCTTGAAACCAACAATCAAGAAAGTTGTATTTGATTAATTAAAAACTTCATACAAGTTTTGAAAAAGTTTCCTCAATTAAGTATAATTTTCTTAAATAACAGCTTCACATATATATGAAAAAATTAAATAGAATTTTATTACTCTTATATATCTCCTCAACATGCCATGAGTTTCATTCGGAAAGAAGGTAGAAGAACTGGTAACAACATTTAAATTTTAAATACAAGAACAAGTCATACAAGCATGCATATAATATGTCTTGGTCAACAGCTCTACAGTAGGAGGAAACACTATTAGGGTTCAGAGATATGGGTATAGATGTATAATTAAGTAATTTTTAAAAAATTATAAACAATTAACAACAATCACTTTCCAAAACTTAGAGATGGGAATACTGTCTTTCCTAATCTTAGAGATAGGCATACAGTCTGTCCGATTAAGATTGGAATGGTGACATAGGGCTCTACGTGATTTAAACCTACTGTAGTGTAGCATCTTGGTTTGGTTCCAGTGAACTCTATGTCTAGTGTTGATGGCATGAAAGGCAAGGTCTAACCTTCAGATTTCAAAAATCATATATAATCTTAATTTTCTTGGATTCTAATAGTAGCAGAACAACCATCCTGTAGCAAAGATGACAAGTTGATAAACAGTTGGCAAGGGTAGAGGTGTTAATGTATTGTTGATAGGCAGTAAGAAAAATGACAACTTTCAGACTGGTTTGAAGGTGGTATGCAATTTATATTTGTGAAGGATCCTTGCTATTTGTTCAGATGTTCCTTTAAGATAGGGTATGCTTTTAACATCAGATTGCAATCTTGAAGAGGGATGATAATTATAAAATATTTTCTGTCTTGCTGTATCCATTAAGTAACAGAGTAAAAGTTTTATTTTATTTAATTCTTAATAGAAAGGACTCAAACAAACAAATTATGTGTGCTTGGTGTACAAGGCTTTTCATAATACCTATTTTTTGTGAAGGATGGCTTCCTGTAATTTTGTAAAATTTAATATTACCAGCAAGGGTGCTTAAGGGTCAAAACTATATAACTGAGAGGAGATCTCCATATACCCTTCAAAGAAATGCGGAGAACCAGCCAGGGCTTCTGACCTAATGTCCAATCCTCACCTTCTCGTGGTGCACTCTGTTAGGTATCTACCTGGATACTGAACAGATGAGGATGGGCTGGCAATTTGGGATTTAGCTGACCAAATTGTATTCTTATTGGCTTAAACCAAAATTTCAAATGATGGTACAATATGACAGAATTTCATGCTGGCTCGGGTGTCGCCCAGTTAAACAAGGCCCCCTGTTGTTTTCGACAGAGAACCAGGGTAAACCACGTAAAGTCAGCTACTGGAATAAATCCTAAAACTTACACCAAATCCACATCACCAGAGTTCAAGATCGGTACAATCAACATAAGAAGCCTGAAGAAGAAATGGAGCTAGCTGAGGAATTGGATAAGTACCAGATCGACATAATAGGGGTGACCGAAACAAAAAAGACAAAAACCGGTAAGATCTTTCTGAGCAATAAATACAAAATGTTATATTCAGGCAATGACAATCAAGGAAAAGAAGGAGTAGCAAGAGTATTCAACACTAAATATGAGGATAATCTTCTTGAATGGCAGGCATTCTCAAGTAGAGTGATATGAGCAAGGTATATATGAGTAATATGACTAAGGTAGAAGCGGAGGAATTTTTTGAGGCTTTAGAGAAAACACCTGACACAATGAAAAAGGAAAAGTTGGCCTTGTTGGAGATCTAAATAGCAGAGTATGAAATGATTGTGAAACATACAAAAATATTGTGGGAAAATATGGAGAAAAGAGCAAAGCTAATAATAATGGCAAATACCTGTTGGATTTCTGCTCAGGACATGGACTGGGTTATTACTAATGCAATGTTCCAGCATAAAAATGTGCACAAATTCACATAGAGAGAAAAGGCAAGGAATAAGAAAAGTCTCATTGACCATGTTATTGTTGATAGTGATGTTATCCCACTGGTGCAGGACACCAGAGTTACAGAGGATTTGAAATTGGAAGTGATCACCATTTAGTCTTGAGCAGGATAAAATTGAATTTCATATCTTTTAAAGAGAATAAAAGTTGAGCAACTCTCAGATGTGAACTGTAGACTAAAATACACAAAGATTATTCAAGAAAAAATGAAAGTTTCAGAGCAAGAACCAAACCTTGGAGATTCAGTGGCAAGCCCTGAAGAAAACACTGACTGATTCAGCCAGAGGCATGTGGTGAGGTTGTCTGCAAGGATAGAAAAATCAGAATGGTGGACAGAGAAAGTTAAAGAGGCAATGACAGAAAAGAAGAAAGCATATCAAAAGTTCCTGGCAAATAAGTCAGCTTGTGCTCTTAGAGAATACAGAGAGAAATGTAAGAAAGCTAAACACTGTGTAAAACTGGCTAAACAAAAGTCATGGGAGGACTTTGGCAAGAACATAGAAAATAAATATCAAGAAGATGGCAAGATATTCTGGAAGTTGTTGAAGAAACTTAGAAATGGAAGAAAGACTGCTGTAAAAGGAATTAGAGATGATAAAGGTGACATGAAAACAGGAGAAAAAAGATATCCTGATGTATGGAGTAATTACTTCAAAAAATTGCTAAATGAAACAAGCAGTGATGACAGAACAGTGGTAAAAAACACTGACCAGGCATGTTGTCAGGAATACATATCATTACTTGAAGTAGAAAAAGAAATCAAAAGCCTGAAATGGGGAAATGTATCAGGAGTAGAGATATTCAACCAGAAATGCTCAAGTATTGAGGTATAAAAGTCTTACAATGGCTGCACTGCATAGTTCAGAAGGCTTGGACAGAAGGGACAAATTCCAGATGATTGGAGTAGAGCTCTCATAGTACAAATATATAAAAAGAAAAATAAACTGAATGTGAGAATTACAGAGGTATTTCATTACTCAGTATTCCTGGTAAGATATATGCATGTATACTCGAGAAACGGTTGAGAAGGATTGTGGAAGAGAAGCTTAGAGAAGAAGAAAGTGGATTCAGGCAAGGGTGCCAGAATCAGGTTTTCACTTTACAACAGATAGATGAGAAATCATGGGAATATAACAAAGATCCGTATTTAAGTTTTGTAGACCTGCAAAAGGCATATGACAAAGGGCCAAGAGAGAATCTATTCAAAATGTTATAGTTATATAGTGTTAATGTGGCATTATATCAAGCAATACTTAATCTTTATTTGAGTTGTAAGTCAGCAGTTAGAATTGAAGGAAGTAAGAAAGATGGTTTAATGTTATATCTGGTGTCCGAGAAGGATGTACATTATCCTCTCTGTTATTCATTATCTATATGGATCACGTTATGAAGGAAAGTGGTATTAAACCTGATATCAAACTTGGAGGTGTTAATCTCAGCTCTTTGCTTTATGTGGATGATCTTACACTTCTAAATAAATCCACTACAAGTATGCAAGATTCCCTGACTAAATTGAATAACTGTTGTAATAGATATGGTATGAAGGTCAGCATTAAAAAGACGAAAACAACGAAAATAGGCAGACATTGAAAATATCAACTGGATTGTGAATGGAGAACTTATAGAACAAGTAAAACATTTCAGCTACTTAGGCACGATTTTTAGGTAAATTAATGGTAAACATTTATGGTAAATTAAATATAGAAATAGATAACAGAATCTACAAAGCTGGTATGGTAGGAAGTCAATTGAATAAATTTATATGGAATAAGAGAGAAATTAGTCAAAACACTAAATTAGCTGCATACAAGACATACAAGAACCGATTTTAACTTATGGATTTGAGAGCTGGGTTAGAAATAAAACACTTGACCAAAGACTAGAAACTACAGATATGAGAGTCCTGAGAAAGTTTAGGGACATGAACAGATGGCATCACTGGCAATATTATATTAAAAATGAGGATATTAGGAAAGAACTTGACATTGTTAGGAATGTGTTAGCAGAGCCGATCTCAGGTGGTATGGTCACTTAAACAGAATAGGAGAGGAAAAATTAGCAAAAAAACAATTGTTCTCTGCCAGGTTGGCAGGAAAAAGATCCAGAGGAAGACCAAGATATAGATGGATTGACACAGTAAAAAGTGTCTTAGAAGACAGAAATATAAGATCTGATAATGTTCGAGTCTCGACAGGCAACAGATCGATTTGGAGTAAAATTGCAGATAGAAAGTTAGTAATGATGTAAATTTTTCATGTAGTACTATCATATCCTGTACACCCCTTGAGGGTGTATATCAGGAATTTGATGATGATGATATTACCAGCAGAGTTATAATGTATTAAAGTATTCAAAAAGGGGAGACCATTGTTATATTCATGTTCAATAGTGAACTTGATGTGAGTATATAAGGAGTTAATTTTATCTAGAAATTGAAGCAGTTCTGTTTCAGGGTGAGACTTGATTGCAAAGATGTCATCCACAAAATGTAGTCAAATGCAATGTTGAGAAGAAATGGTGTTAGAAACGTGATTCTCTAAATGCTCCATAAAAATAATTACAAAAAGCAGGTGGTGATATAGAATTATCCATTGCAGTACCCTCAATCTGCTGAAATAATTTATTAATGCAAATAAAAAGGTAAGACTATTAGCATTAATAGTAAACTTGAATAATTTGATGATACCATGAGGGAAATAAAAGCTGTAGCATATATTTGTAAACAGTGAAAGTACATCAAAGAAAACAATAATTTCAGACTCTTGAGATGAATATCTTTTCTTTGAAGTCAAAACTATTTTTGATATAAGAGATGGTTTTTTCCAGTCAAGTTTCGTAGAAGTCTCGAGAGATATTTTACCAAATAGCAAGTAGAAGTAACCTATGCAATCAACTATCAGATGTAATGGATAACCAAATTCATGTCCTTTAGGAAGACAATAAAATATGTGGGGGATGAGCATGATGAATTTGCAACTTTTCAATAGTATTAGCATCTAAGGAATATGTTTGATATAATAATTTATTTATCTGGCTTTGCATTGGATCTCTGTCAATTATATTATAAGTAGATCTTTCCCACAGTAGAACATTAAGTTTGTGACTATAGTCAGTAGTATCCATATGTATTGTTGTATTTTCTTCGTCAGACTTTGTTATTACAATATTATTTCAGCATAAAGATCAGAGAGTTTGTAATTCAGGTAAAGAATATTCAGAGGAGGGTTAAGCTTTATACAAAATCTGGCAAACTCAAATGTTAGCTTGTTAGTGTCATTTATACGTAAACCCTAATGCCTTTTTCTACACCTACCATAAAGTCTAAATGAGGCAAACAAAATACAGCAAAATATGGATCTTTTGACAATACACTTAAATCATCATTGGTAAAAGGATGGTTAGTTAAATTTATGACCTATTTTTCATGGGAAGAGCAGGATGGTTGCTGAATGAACTGATGGCTTCCCTGTTCTACTAATTAAAATTTACAAATCAACTTCTGTTTATATAAGTGAGCATATATGGCTGAGTAAAGAGAAATTCTACAGATTAAGTTCAAATGTTCAAGGCATAGTATAGTTTGAAGTTCAGAAATTTATTGCTATCAGAAAAGAAGAGCTTCTTAACATAACATATCCTTCCTAACAATAGGGCCTAGATAGTTCTCTGGTAAATATTATGAGCAGAATAAGATTTAATAGCCTCCTTCATTTTGATAAAATTGGGAATTAAACCAGCATTATGACAACATTTTTTAGAAACAAAATGTGTCACTTCTTTAAATGTAACTTACCAAAATTTCTGACAGACTTCCAGTAATCTCCGCCATAAGAATAAGTTACTAGATGTTTAATAGATTATTGACTCGACCAGAAATGCTCAAGTATGGAGGTATAAAAGTTTTGCAATGGCAACACTGCATAATTCAGAGAGCTTGGTCAGAACATCAAATTCTAGACGATTGGATACAGCTCTAATAGTTCTCATCTATAAAAAAGGGAATAAGACTGAATGTGAGAATTATAGAAGAATTTCTCTACTAATTGTTCTAGGTAAGATTTATGCAAACATACTTGAAAAGAGGTTGAGAAAGATTGTGGAAAAGAAACTTGGAGAATAATAAGCTGGGTTCATGCCAAATAGAGGTTGTCAAAATCAGATTTTCACTTTACAAGATATAGTTATGGATATCATGGGAATATGACAAGGTACCGAGAGAAAAGCTTTTCAAAACACTACAGTTATATGTGGAAAATGGAACATTATACAGAGCAATACATAGTCTATTTTAAGTTGTAAGTCAGCAATTAGAATTGAAGGAAATAAAGGGAAGATGGTTTGATGTAAAATCAGGAATAAGACCAGGGTGCACATTAATTCCACTCTTATTCATTATTTATATTTATCACATTACAATAAAAAGTGACATTAAACCTGATATTAGAATCAGAGGCATCAAGTTTTATGTGGATGATGATATTTCTAAACACATCCAGTGCAAGTCTCCAGGATTCTCTAAATTGGATAAGAGCTCTACAAATTTGGCATGAAAATCAGCAATAAAAAGACAAAAATTATGAAAATAAGCAGAAACATAAAAACCAACTGCATTCTGAATGGTGAGCCTATAGAACAAGTAAAAGGTTTCAGTTATTTAGGCAGTTTTTAGTGAAGACAGAAAGTTAAATCTGTAAACAGAAACAGAATAAGCAAAACTGGTACAGTGGGTAGCCACTGAATAAATTTAAATGGAATGAAAGAAAAATTTGCCAAAACACCAAACTAGCAGTATATAAGACAGCGTTCAAACCAGTTTTAAGTTATGCACCTGAGAATTGGTTAGAACTAAAGAACTTGATCAAGGACCAGAGACCACAGATATGAGGGTTCTAAGAAAAATTAGGGGAGTGAACTGATGGCATGAATTGGCAGAATCATATTAAAAATGAATTAGAAAGGAACTTAACACTATTAGTATTCAAGAATGTGTAATTCGAGCTAATCTAAGGTGGTATTAGCCACTTAAATAGAATGGGTGAGGAAAGGTTAGCAAAACAGGTGTTTGATGCCAATATGACAGGAAAGAGACCAAGATCTAGGTGAATTTATTCAGTCAGAAGTGCTTTAGAAGCACAAAATGTTAGATATAGCAATATTGGAGTGCTGACAATGGACTAATTTGGAGGAAAATTGTGGACAGGACATTAATAATTATGTAAATTTAATCATGTAGTACAGTCATAGTAGCCTAAACATCCCTTGCAGTGCATATTAGAAACTTGATGATGTTAATAGACATTTACATTAGGCATAATATATTTTTTAAAATAATGACTTTCTGAATTAACTTAATTAGTGTCGCCGTAGCACATGGTGGTGAATTTGAGCTGTGATGAAGAAAGTGAGTTTTTAATCGGTGAATAGTCAGTTTGTTTTTTTTTTTTTTTTTGAGTGCTAAATTGTTTCTCTGGAATACAATACTATAGTGGTTGTTTTTTGAAGTTAGTGCTGTCACGATATTGTGTATTTTGTTTACTGAGAAGAAAGACGGGGCGGATGCATAATGGTGGAAGACAAGACGAAGCTAAGTTTTCATTACTGTATTTAGTTTTACTTCATTTTATTTAGTGTACTTAATGTTTTGTTTTGCTTGTAATTGTTTACTTATTTAGGTTTATTTATTTTTGATTTTGAATAATTAACGATTACGCTAGTAGTCCCTTGGCAGTAACGAATGATGGCGGATTCAGCTGCAATCGTAAATGGCGTGACGCCAAGTCCTCAGGCATTTGGGCACTGTATTATAAGCAATATAATAAGGGAGTTTGTGGCATGCAGTATTTGCGGCATGTATGCGTCTCGGGAATTGGATGTCTGGCTTGTGAGAGAGGATGGGGTGCATGTGTGTTTAAAGTGCAGGCAGTGGGAGGAAATAAATGCAGCAGATATCTCAATAACTGACCTTGTTGCTCCAGGAATGGGAAATGAATACAGGAAAACGAGTAGTGTGATAGGAGAGAATGAAGAAAAAAATGTGAATGAGAAAATAATAGTTGATAGTATAGAAGGTGTAAGTGACTGTGAAAGTTTAGATGGTTTTGTTTGGGAGAGTGAATTTCGATTTAGAGTGACTGACCTGCAGAGGGAAATAGAGGAGCTGAAAGAGGAGGTGGAATGTCTTGGGAGAAGTATGATAAGTATGAAAGATGAGATTAGAAGAATGGAAGAGATAAATGCAAGGCAAATCAGAGTAGGGGAGAGAGAGAGAGAGCGAGAGTGTTTTGGGAATGATAGGAGAGGAGAGAAATTTGTGAATGATAAAAGAGGAGAGAATGGAAACTGTAGGAGAGATGGAATGAGAGAGAGGTATGGGAATGCTAGAGGAGGAGAGAATGGAAACAGTGGGAGAGACGGAATGAGAGAGAGGTATGGCAGTGCTAGAAGAGGAGAAAATGGAAACAGTAGGAGAGAGAGGGAATGAGAGAGGAGTATGGGAATGCTAGAAGAGGAGAGAATGGAAACAAGAATGGAATGAGAGAGAGGTATGGGAGTGCTAGAAGAGGAGAAAATGAAAACAGTGGAAGAGAGAGGTATGGGAATGAAAGAAGAGGAGAAAATGGAAACAACAGGAGAGAGGGAATGGTAAGAGGTAAAATGTATGGGGACTCGATGATCCGTGGTGTTTAAGATAGGATGCATGAGGAGAGTTTGCCAGAGGAACAATAGAAAGGGTGGTTTTGGCAGTTAAGAGAGGTGAAAGGGTGGATGATGAGATGATTGTGATGGTGGGAACAAATGACTTGAGTGGTGGTGTAAATAGGGCAGCGAGAGATATGAGATTCTTGCTTGAGGTGGTACGAAAGAAGACACAGAGAGAAAAGATAGTGTGTGTGTTGCCTAGGTATAATAATGACAAACTGAGCAGAAGAGCGGTAATATTGAATGACATAATAGCTAGAATGTGTGATAAGAGAGGATTGGAATATGTGGATGCTTGGAGTGCATTTGAGGACAGAGAGGAATTGTATGCAAGAGACCACTTACATTTGAATGAGGAAGGACGTAGGCATCTGGAGAGATTGCTGTTCTGAAAAAGTCAGTGTGTCTCAGGGAGGATGGTACCAGGGGTGGCCTCTTGTGGGAATGGGTACTTGGGAGAAGGGGGATGACATCAGGTAACACTGAGCTCAATGTTACCTGATGTTGACCATGACTAGACCAGCATTATCTCCTCTAGTAATCTCCTTGATTACTAGAGGAGATAATACTGGGTATAGAAACAACAGCATTTATATGCTATACACTAATGCCAGGAGTATCCAGAATAAGGGAGAGGAATTGGTGGTGCAGATAGCATCAGCCTGGCCAAAAATTATTGGGATCACTGAGACGTGGTTGACAGAAGAGGATATAATAACAGGAATAGAAGTTGCTGGGTACAGCATTTTTCGGCAGGATAGGAAGGGAAAGCGTGGTGGTGGAGTACTGCTTATGATAAGTGACGACCTATGTCCTCTAAGAGTGGAGACTTTGGAAGGCAGTGACACTAATGATTTTGAAAGCATATGGTGTGAGGTAGAGGTGGGCAAGACAGGACATTTAGTGGGGTGTTGCTATAGACCTAGGAGTACAGAGGGTGGGGACCAGGAAATGTTCAGACAGTTGAGTTTGGCAAGTGCAAGAAGAATGATTGTTATGGGAGATTTTAACTACAGTGGTATAAACTGGGGAGAGGAAGATGCATGTAGCAATAAGGGAATGGAATTTCTAGAATTCTTGAGGGACAAATGTATTAGACAACATGTAATAGATGGAACAAGAGGTTCAAGAGTTTTGGATTTGGTTATAGCATCAGAAGAGTTGATAATAACTGAGATGACATCTCTCCCACCAGTTAGAGAGAGTGACCATGTGGTTTTGACTTGGAAGATGAATAGACATGCAGGAGTCTCAAAGAGATGGGAACATATGTGGAATTATAAGGCAGGTGATTATAATAGTCTAAGACGTCAACTTGGGGAAGTTTCATTGGAGGGAGGAATTGGAAGGCCGGGATATCATTAGTGCGTGGAAAATTATGAAAGAATATTTGTTAGCAGCAATGGTAACTTGTATACCACGAGTGAACAAGAGGACACAATTTGGAGTAAAGTGGATGACAAACAATATTAAACAGGAATTGCATGCGAAAAAGAGGCTGTGGAAGAGAAGATGCATGAAGAGTATAAGACACAGGCCAGAAGAGTGACTAGTATGGTAAGGAAGACAAAACTGGAATATGAGAGGAGATTAGTACTAAGATCCAAAGAAAATTCTAGGGAATTTTTTAGATATGTGACCAGTAGGAGGAGAAATGATTGTGGAAGAATGATATTGTGGGATAAAAATGGGAAAAGAGTGACTGATGCAGAGGACATAGTAGAATTGTTCAATGACCACTTTATTGGAGTATTTCATCCTGGAGGAGTTAGTTTTAATGCTAGAGGGATAGGGCAGGTTCAAGGTTTAGAGGTACAGGAGGACAGTGTGTTTCAAATACTGAGTACTCTGGATGTCAGTAAAGCTGTGGGACTGAATGGTATTTCACCAAGAGTTTTGAGAGAATGTGCTAGGAAACTGACAGTGCCTTTGACCTGGCTTTACAATGAAAGTCTGGCTACTGGAAAGGTGCCCATGGAATGGAAGGAAGGTAAGATAGTGCCATTGCATAAGGGCGGTAGCAGACTGGAAGTGTCTAATTATAGACCAGTTTGTGTGTCATCAGTAGTCAGTAAGATCTTGGAGTAAGTAGTGAAGGACTGTATACAGCATTGGGCAGATGAGGGTAATGTTATCTGTGAGAGTCAACATGGATTTGTGAACGGGCGCTCTTGTTTTAGCAATATGCTAGCCTTTTATGATAAAGTTACAAGAGCATTAGATGAGGGAAAGGCATATACTGCCATTTTCTTAGACTTAACTGGTAATTAATTTACGGAATTCACAACGCATATGAAGTATATTAATTAAAGATACTTTGATGAATCACTTCTATATTTCGGCAATGTCACATTGCCATCTTCGGGAACATAAAGATATGGTATGTGCACTAAGGAACTAACAAAGCAAATGAGGAAGAAAGTAATAAACTAATTCTGTTCCTAAAGTCCTAATGGTGCCCTCTTGCGGGCTAATTTGGTAGTCTTGGCCGTTGGGCTGAAGTTCTCATAATGAAAGTCTCCCAAATTTGGGGCAGTTTCATGCACCCAAATTTGTTGAGGTTAGGAACATTTTTTAGAGCTGCTGAAGATTCTTTGAACAATCTTTCGTATTTAAACTTGCTGCAATGGATTATTTTTGTTTTCTTCCAACGAATTTTATGGTGGGTATCTAAGGCATGGTCTGCCAACCCAGAGCGGCTGTACTGGTGAAACCACTTAACACAGTAGTCAACCTCTCGTCGGCAGTTTTAAAGCCTGAAGCACTCACCGCACTTTCACGTGGTCACAATTTCGCCCGAGCTCCAAAAAGGATACCTGCTGAAGAAATCATGATCCAAATAGAGCGTGGAATTCGCAACCTGCCTAACCATATCGCCAACAACGTGAGACTGGATGTAGTCGGTGTTCTCACTAAAGCCAAACCTCCAAAATCCAACTTATCCAAAAACGAATATACAGCCCTACAAGAATTAAAAAACAACAAAAAAAATAGTAATCACCAAAGCTGATAAGGGAAGCACCACTGTGGTACTCAATCAAAAAGACTACAAAGGTAAGCTAAATTCTTTAATACGAGACCGTACTACTTACCTCCCCATTGAATATAACCCGACCAACTCTCAGATTAGAACTATCCACAGACTCCTTAAGAAGGTCACTTCTTGGCCTGTGGAAGTCACCAAAAACTTAAACCTTATAACTCTAGACCCC
This sequence comes from Typopeltis vanoorti, assembly GCF_054136105.1. Classification (NCBI taxonomy): domain Eukaryota; kingdom Metazoa; phylum Arthropoda; class Arachnida; order Uropygi; family Thelyphonidae; genus Typopeltis; species Typopeltis vanoorti. Next base: position 122,088,655 of record NC_143557.1, on the reverse strand, counting down.
CCCCGATTATATGGACTCCCAAAAATACATAAACAAAATGTGCCATTGCGTCCCATAGTGGATGGCATTGATTCCCCCCCATATAAATTAGCCAAACATTTAGCCAAAACGCTCACACACTACACTGGCAACACACCATCACACATAAAAAACTCAGCCCACTTCAAAGCCAGTATAGAAAACCTCACACTCCAACACACTGACATAATGGTCAGTTTTGACGTCTCCTCCTTATTCACTAATGTCCCACTCAAAGAAACCCTTGAGCTCATCCAAGCTAAGTTTCCTCCCGATATCTCAGCCCTATTTCAGTTCACAATGAACTCAGGCTATTTCGTTTGGCAAGGAAAGTTCTACAAACAGATAGAGGGGACAGCCATGGGTTCACCACTTTCCCACCCTTGGCCAATTTCTTTATGGAGACATTTGAAGAGAAAGCCTTAAATTCCGCCCCACAAAAACCCACTATTTGGCTTCGTTATGTGGATGATGTGTTTGCTATTTGGCCACATGGCTCAGACACACTCCACTCCTTCCTAACACACTTAAACAACCAACATCCCAGAATCCAGTTCACCTTAGAAAAAGAGGAAAACAACACCCTCCCCTTCCTAGACACTTCAATCACCCGCCAGCTTGATGGATCTTTGGTTTTCTCTGTTTACAGAAAACCCACCCACACTGGCAGATACATTCACCAGCAATCCCCCCCCCCTCACAACAATATGGGGTGATAAAAACACTATATAACAGGGCAAAATTAATCTGCTCAGATGACAAGGCCCTGACTATTGAACTAAACCACATCCTCAACACTTTCTTAGCCAATGGCTATAACCCCAAGAAAATCCAAAAAATACTAAAACCTAATAACCACAACCCCTCTCCCCCTCTCCACAATAAAGACTACACCAAGTCTATCACTATCCCCTACATCCAGGGCACCTCTGCAAAAATAACTAATATCCTCAAAAAATATGACCTTACTTCCTGTTACAGACCATATAAAAAGTTGGCATCCCTTATCTGCTCTACCAAAGACCAACCACTTCCCCTAGACCTACCTGGTGTATACCAGGTCCCTTGCAGCTGCAAATTGTCCTACTTTGGCCAAACAGGCAGAACAACAAATATCAGGATTTCAGAACACCAAGACTACATCCGGTTTCACCAGTACAGCCGCTCTGGGTTGGCAGACCATGCCTTAGATACCCACCATAAAATTCGTTGGAAGAAAACAAAAATAATCCATTGCAGCAAGTTTAAATACGAAAGATTGTTCAAAGAATCTTCAGCAGCTCTAAAAAACGTTCCTAACCTCAACAAATTTGGGTGCATGAAACTGCCCCAAATTTGGGAGACTTTCATTATGAGAACTTCAGCCCAACGGCCAAGACTACCAAATTAGCCCGCAAGAGGGCACCATTAGGACTTTAGGAACAGAATTAGTTTATTACTTTCTTCCTCATTTGCTTTGTTAGTTCCTTAGTGCACATACCATATCTTTATGTTCCCGAAGATGGCAATGTGACATTGCCGAAATATAGAAGTGATTCATTAAAGTATCTTTAATTAATATACTTCATATGCGTTGTGAATTCCGTAAATTAATTACCAGTTATGTCTAACCAACGTATAAGTCTTACTTCTTAGACTTAGCAAAGGCATTTGACAGGGTGCCACATGATAAGCTGATATTTAAGTTGCAGCACATGGGACTGGATGTCAGATTGGTCAACTGGATTCAGGATTGGCTGTCCGATAGGTATCAGAGAGATGTGTATGGTGGGGCAGTTTCAAGGAAGCAGAGGGTTACAAGTGGGGTCCCACAGGGCTCAGTGCTGGGACCTATATTGTTTAACCTTTATATCAATGATATTGTCAGTGGATTGCAGGGGGATGTTCAGTTGTTTGCAGATGATGCAAAGCTGGGAAGGATTATTAGTAATAGTACAGATGCGGCAGCCCTGCAAGCGGATTTGAATAAGCTAAATAGATGGGCAAACGAATGGGGGTATCGGTTCAATGCAGCAAAATGTAAGGTCTTGAGGTTTGGGAAACATCAATGGGACACTGCATACTCTATGGGAGGAGTTATACTGGAGGAAGTAGGGGAGACAAGAGATCTGGGATTGATGATTGATAGAAACCTGAAATTTAGGGGACATATTGCAAAGGTAGTGAAGGTAACACAGAGGATTGCTGCAATAATGAGAAGGACACTGAACTGCAGAGATAAAACAGTTATCATTCCATTGTATAAGACCCAGATCAAACCACACTTGGACTATTGTTCTCAGATTTGGTCCCCAGGATTTGAAGGGGATAAATTAACTGTGGAAAGGGTACAAAGGCAGATAACAAAGATGGTTTCAGGACTGTACAATGATAGTTATGAGGATCGGCTGAGGGAACGTGGACTGCAGAGTTTGGTGGATAGAAGAAGGAGAGGTAATATGATTGAGACTTTTAAACTGTTGAGAGGTGGTTATAGGATTGACATTGGGGAGTTCTTTCGCTTGGTTGAACAGCGGGAAGGAGTAATGACAAGAGGCCATCCCTGGAAGTTACGAAAGGAAACTGTGAGCAAGAGGGTGAGGAGTGGTTTCTTTGTATGGAGGGTGGTTGAACCATGGAATGCATTGCCTGATGGAGTGGTGAGAGCGAGAACGGTCAATGCATTTAAGGAGTGGTATGGTAGACTTTGTGTTTCCTAGGAGGGACCTCCCTCGATGAGTCTTGATAGACTTGTGTTTCTTAGAAAGGACCTCCCACGATGAGTCTTTTGACTCCATGGAGGCCTGAATAATAATAATAATTTCTCACAAACTGGAAAATAAACAGAATCATGTGATCACCTTCAGCTTGCAGTGTGCCCAGCAGAAATTACTATGAATAACAAAACAATATATTTTATAAACTAACAACAGATTCATGGAGTTTTTGCAGAAACAAATTTTAGTGGCTGCATAGAAAGTGATCCAATGTACTATGGCAAGGTGTATCCTTGAGAGAGCTTTATGAAATGAAGTCTTCATTTACTACACAAAGGAAATTCAAGCACAATCCAGGTAAGAAACATCCATCAGTTAATCTGAAGATATATAGCAAGCTTTTTAACATAGTCCGAGTAAATCTGTTAATTAGCTTATGAACTACATATTTTGTAGTCTAACATACACATTTATGTCACCTTGAGCATCCGAAGATTCAGTGCAAAAATTACTGAACAGTTAACAAACCTAATCAAAATATATTCAGATGGGAAATGATATTGTTGACAGTCTATGACAATATATTTTTCAATGCTGCTGCCTTCAGTTTCATCACAATATACACTGGTGTCCAAAACCTAAGGACGAACACTATTTTTGAAGATTACACTCACAAATTCAGACGAAAGCAGCTTGTGGCAATTTGTATAACTGACGATTTCAAGCAGAAAGTGGGTACACATTTAACTTTTTGAATCATGCACAAAGGGGTCACATGGTAGTACTGAACAGGGTAAAAGGCAAAAGGTGTGCTAAGTGAACTGCATTTGAAGGAAACTTTTAGTGAAGGAATAAAGTTGTAAACTTGGATGTCTAGTAATGTCTCATCTATGATTTCACATGGGGAAGAATTGTTGGAAAGCTTGAAGAAGGTCACAAAATTACTGATATTGACAGAGTTCAGAATTTCACATAGTGTTGTATCCAGGCTCTGGGCAGCATTTCAAACCAATTTAGCTAACTCAAACTTTAGCTGAGAGGTCGCTCTCACTCTACCACAGAGCACGAAGACAAATTTTTGGTTATGATAGCAAAACGTAATTGATGCACCACAGCTGGTCAGCTTGCATGTCAACTCCAATGAAGCATGCAGGTACATGGCTATCTTGACAAACTGTGCAAGAGATCTGTGACAAGTAAGACTATATGCCTGAAGTCCTGTAGTCTACATCCCTTTATCCACAGCTCATTGTAAAACACATTTTCAGCAATGTGGTATCCATAAAAATTGGACAATGTGCTAATGCACTCTTTACAGATGAGAGTCTTATAGTCTTTCCTCTAATTCCAGATGACATGTGATCTGGATTAAAAGTGGTACTGCTTACCATCACAAGAATGCTCTTGAAAGGGACAGTGGTGCAGGGGTCATGGTTTGGGGAGGTATTGTGCTTAATGGATGCACCGGGGTACAAGTACTGAAAAAAGGAATATGACTGGAGAACAATATTGCAACAAGGATCCTCAATCTCATGTTCTGTTATGCTGTAGATGAAGAATTCCCTTTTATGGGTGATACTGCATCGTACATGAGCAGTGGAGATACTTCTGAGGACCAAGAAAATTGAGTGGCCAGATCTCAACCCCACAGAATATGTTTGGAAAACAATAGCGAGATGCAGTGCTGAAATAAAATTCCCCTCCAGAAAACAAACAAGGCCTTATCCTTGCTCTGAAGGAGGATTGGGGTGGTTTGCCAAAAGAAGTTTTGAATCACTTGATGCTAAGCATGGTACGACATTGTGAGAGCTGCATCGCAGTCTGGGGTGGACACATTCCATACTGAAATGTCTCTCCCCATAGTTTTCTATTAGCATTGTACATTAATTCCTTAACTACGTCCTTAGGAAATTTGTAACTTTTGCCAAACATATATTGCAATTTAATTTGTATGAACTTTATAACACATTTTTTGCGTAATATAGTGGAACCTCAGTTGTTGAATGCCTCTCATCTCAAACAATCTCATCTTTGGTTTGGAAAATATGTTCCCAAACATATTTTCCAAACCAAAAACGCACCGGTTTCTGAACAAAATCTTGATTCCCGAACTGCAAACCAGCAACCACGTGATCCCCAGGATGAGATGTACGGAGGGAGAGCATCACTTACGCCGCAGCCTCCTCTCAATCCAGACACCTGCTCGAATTTGCAATGCCCTTTCTTGATTTTCTTTGTGTTTTGCTGTTTTTTATTTTTATTTTATAAATTATTATTAAACAAGCCACCATAGGACCGAAGAAGGACAGTGATAGCAGCAAAGCAAAAAGAAAAGTTGTTAGAACCAAGATAGAGGTGAAACGAGAAACCTTATCCAAACATGAAATACGTGTCTTGGATCATGCTATGCAGTTCGGTATGGCGATATCAATGATCTGTACAATACTCAAAAATAAAGAGGCGATCAAGGGAGCTGATGTTGCAAAAGGAGTTAAAGTTCTTACTAAACAAAGATCTCAGACGATTGAAGAAGTGGAAAAATTGTTGCTGATTTGGATAAATGAGAAACAGAAAAATTGCTTGGGTAATCAAGCAATTTTTTTATTCAGTGAATCCATGAAGTCTTTGTCCCAAATGTGAAAAGATACTTTCAAGATAAAAATTTTCCATTAAAATGCCTTCTTGCGATGGACAATGATCCTGCTCACCCTCCAGGCTTGGAGGATGAGTTGGTGGAGGAGTTTGATTTTATCGCAGTGAAGTTCCTATCACCTAACACGACTCCTCTAATCCAGCCCATGGACCATCACGTCATTTCGAACTTTAAGAAACTCCACAGCAACGCACTGTTTCAAAGGTGTTTTGAAGTGACCTCTGACAAGAATTAACACTCAGAGAATTCTGGAAAAACACTTCAATATCCTCCATTGCTTAATATTCTTGATAAAGCCTGGGTGCAAGTGACTTACAGGACCATAAACTCGGCCTGGAGGAAATTGTGGCCAGACTGTGTAGTAGACAGAGACATTCAGGGCTTTGAAGCTGAGTATGTTGCCGTTGATGTTGTGTCTCTGGGTGAAAGCATAGGATTGGAAGTTGGCAAAGCTGATGTGGAGGACCACAGGAATGAGCTCGCCACAGAAGAACTGGAACATTTTCAGAAGGAGCAGCAAAAGACGGTGATTGCAGAAATGTCTTCAGAGACAGAGGAAGGAAGGGAGGATTCCTAGTTCTTTGATCAAAGAAATATCTGTGAAATGTACATAAATTTATTGTCATCATACTAATAAATATACAGTGGAACCAAGGTTCCACTGTATATTTATTAGTATGATGACAATAAATTTATGTGCACATTTCGCTGTATCATGAAAATTTTTTCATATACAGGTAACAATGTAGTTCTTCCTTAGCTTTTGGACAAAAGTGTATGAAATTATTACACATCACAATATAATGGGTGATCACCCTTTTTCATCTATATTTTAACTATTTATTGTGTTTATTCTTTTTATGTAAGATTTTATGCATGAAGTACTGTTGTAAAGGTTTAAATAAGCAATCATCTGGGGTTCGGGAACGAATTATTCCATTTTACATTAATTCTTATGGGAAAATGGTTTCAGTTTTCAAAAAAATCAATTTCCGAACAGCCTTTAGGAACGAATTGTGTTCGACAACCGAGGTTCCACTGTATATTTATTAATATGCTGACAATAAATTCATGTGCACATTTCGCTGTATCATGAAACTTTTTTCATATACAGGTAACAATGTAGTTCTTCCTTAGCTTTTGGACAAAAGTGTATGAAATTATTCACACATCACAATATATTGCGATATACACAAACAGTCCCAAATTCAATGAGAAAGATCCCTTTTCTGTCACGGAAGACAGTGATCATAATTTTTTGATTGACAGTGACTGTATTTTTTTTTGCTTTCAGGAGTGATGAATGGCACCATAGATTGATTGTTGTTTTGACTTGACGTTTGTGTATGAAATCCACATTTTGTCACCATTCACGATATGAGAAAAAAAGTTTATCTCCTTCATTTTCATAACACTCTAGACATTTTTGAGCTGATTCCACTATTGCTGTTTATTCATATTGGTCAGTATATTTGGGACATATCTTGTACACAATTTCTTATATCTCAGCTTTTCTGTCATAATTTCATGATGACTGAGCATCAAACTTCTGGGAATTCAAAAGAAAGTTCCATAATTGTGAAATGACAATCTCATGAATTTCTGTGTTGACTCTTTCCACCAAATCATCTGCCACCACACTTGGCTGGCCAGTGCAATCTTCACTGTGAACACTGCTGCACCCTTCTTTAAACAAACGACAGCACTGCCTCACTTTACTGTAATTTATTACATTAGGCCCATAAACTTTCCACAGTCATCAGTGAATTTTTGTAGCACAATTGTTTTCTGCCAACAAAATCTGTATCACACCAATCATTATATGAAGCCAATATACAATAAACAATAGTGGAATGAAAGTAAAATAGTCAACAGTTAGCTAATGAGTCATGCTATGATACCATGCATGTGTGATCCGCCCCCCCCTTCCATACTTTATTTGGTGGTAAATTCTGAACAGATCATACTTTCTGGACATGTCTCATACAAATAGATATAAACACTATTATTGGTTACTATTTTTTGCAATGAATCTATTTCATGCATTTTTATTCATATAATCTATATGATCTATAGATTGTATTTCATATAATATATTTCATCTATAGATCTATAGATTATATATCACATAATATTTCATATAACATCACATATAGATTATATGATCTATAGATCATATAATCTATATGTGATTCATGGCTATAGATGTTTCCATGTAATTTGATTAGTTTATTGGACTGCTCACATAAGGACATCCTCTAAATCATCAGATATTTAGTTTTCTGTATTGAATCTTTCTCTCTCTCTCTTTACAACTTTTATTTTTATAACTCATTTCTTTTCCCCCCTTACATTCACCATTTGTACACATGATTCTCATCTCTAGATTACTATTTCATGTGTAACTCATTCCACATGAAATAGTAATTTATACCAGACAAATATAGAAATTCTCTTAATAACTGGTTAATAATATATCCTAAAACTAACAGCTTTTTTCCTTCTGCACAGCTTAGTTTCAAAGGGAAAGTACATGCCAAAATTCATTTCATGCTTACTTGATATGCAAATCAAAAGTATGTAATGATTCATCCCTACCTGGCACAAAAAATGTAAAGCATCTATTCCAACATTCTTCTCATTATCAGTTCTAATAAAAATTTTTGATCTATTTAATCTTCACTGTTCTCCTAACCAACACTATAGTACATTCTGCCTACTACTGATTCTTTAAGCTATGTTTCTCTACTTTTACAAGATGATTATGAACAATACTCCTACCCATCTTATTTCTCCACTCTTATACCAATATTTCATTCACAAATTAATACTATAATGGGTAATTAGCAGAGAAAATTAACTTACAAAAAAACTCCAATTATAGACTTTGCACTTATGTATAGTAATATAACAGAACAACATGTATTCTGAATAAACAAGTGTGTGTGTGTGTGTGTGTGTGTGTGTGTGATATTTATATATATATATTTTATATATAAACTCTTAGTCATATATATATGTGTGACTAAGAGTTTATAAGGAGTGGAATGAGATGATAGCATTTATTTTAATTGGCAACATGATGTTTCATCCTAAATGCACAGGATTTCTTCAGGTGTAAACATACAAATTAGTAGAAAAAACAGTAAAGACTAAAAAGATGACAACTATTATGTAGTTATAGAAGAGACTGAGGTTATTTCAAAATATTTTGAATTATATGTGCATTGTTAAGACCATTGTGTGTTTATGTATACATGTGCACGTTTGGTTAATGAAGGCAAGGATGTATTCAGACAAGTTGATACTTGAGTTAATATTTAGATGTTTAGGATCTAATGGTATTTCCAAAGACTCCCAGATTTTTCTCTCTTTGGTCTCATAGCAACAGCGTAGTAGTTCCGATTTATTCCATAACATTTGATGTCTCATTTGCGAAGTGTCTTGCGGGTCAACTGAAGAGAGCATATGTGAAGGCAAAGCTGAAACTTTGCTTTGGTATTCAATATCTCAAACATGTTCATCAATACATTGTTCAATTGAACAACATATGGAAAAACAATAGAGTTCAATTGAACTCTTAGTTGCATACTCATGAAATAGCAAAGTCTACATACATACATATGTGTGTGTATAACATATGTGTGCGTGTGTGTATATATTATATATGTGTGCGTGTGTGTATATGTACATAATGCAGGAAACTTACTGGAGCTTCTGACCTAATCTCACCTTCTCATGATACATTCCATTAGGTATCTACCTGGATACTGAAAGAATGAGGATGGACTGGCAATTTGGGATTTAGCTGACCAAATTGTATTCATATTGGCTTAAACTACAATTTTAAATTATGGTACAACATGACAGATTTCATGTTGGCAGGGGTGTTGCCTGGTTAAACAAGGTCCCATTGTTTGCACCAGAAAACCAGGGCGAACAGCGAAAAGTCAGCTACTGGAACAAATCCCAGAACATGTCCCAACTCAACATCAACAGAGTTCAAGATCGGTACTATCAAAATAAGAAACATCAATGAAAAAGAAATGGAACAAGAAGAAGAATTGGAAGACAGCATGAGTGAAAAAAACGAAGATAAAAACAGGTGAGATCATTCTAAGCGACACATACAAACTGCTATATTCTGGCAATAACAATCAGGGAAAAAAGGGAGTAATAATAGTATTCAACACTAAATATGAAGATAATCTTCTTGAATATTTGGCAATATCAAGTAGAGTGATGTGGACAAATATCAGAATAGGGAACTGGACAATGAGACTTATTTGTGCTTATGATCCAACAGAAATTTCCACCAAAGAAGAAATGGAGGAATTTTTTTGAGGCATTAAAGAAGCTAGCTCAATGAAAAAGGAAAAGTTGATTCTTGTTGGAGATCTAAGCAGAGTAGGAAATGATTACCAGACATATAGAAATGTTTTGTGAAAATTTGGAGAAATTTGTGAAAAGCAAGATAAAATTGAATTTCATATTGAAAAGAAGTGTGGTGGAAGAAAGTTTTAAAACACAGCAAGGTCGAGCAGCTTTCAGAGGTTAATTCTATACTCAAATATACAAAATTCATTGAAGAAAAAAAATGAAAGAATTTGAAATCAAGAACCAAGCTTTGTAGTTTCACTGACAAACCCTGAAGAAAACACTGATTCAATCAGAGAGGCATATGGTGAGGTTTTCTGTAAGGATAGAAAAATCAGAACTCCATGGTGGACTCAGGAAGTTAAAGAAGAAAGCATGTAGAAAGTTCCTAGCAAGTAAATAAGCTTGTGCTCTTAGAGAATACATTGAATATTCTGTATTGAATTAGCTAATCAAAAGGCATGGGAAGATTTCAGTGAAAACATAGAAGTGGAGAAAAGAGTACTTTAAAAGGAATCAGAGATGATAAAGATGACATAAAAACTGAAAAGAAAGATATCCTAGATGTCTGGAGTAATTACTTTTGAAATACTGTTAAATTTTCTAAATAAGAGGTGTCAGCATGATAGTAGATACTAAACTCCCAACAGGAATGCAGTCAGGAACACATATCCATACTTGAAGTAGAAAAATTCATCAAAAATCTGAAAAGGCAGCTATAGTAGATGAAATTTGGCCAGAAATGCTCAAATATGGAGGTATAGTTTAACAGTAGTTGCACTGCATAATTCAGAAAGGCTAGTCGGTGAGTTGAATTCCAGATGATTGGAGCAGAGCTCTTATAGTATCAATCTATAAATAAAATGGGAAATAAAACTGAATACAATAATTACAGATGTATTTTCCTACTTAGTGTTCCAGGTAAGATTTATGCAAGTATACTTGAGAAACAGTTAAGAAAGATTGTGGGAGAAGAAACTTGATGAAGAACAAGCTGGATGTATTCAGGCCAAACAAAGGTTGTCAAGATCAGATTTTTACTTTAAGACAAATATATGAGAAATCATGGGAATATAAGAAGGATCTGTATTTAAGTTTTTATAGATCTTTAACAGGTATATAACAAAGTGTCAACAGCAAAACTCTTCTAAATGCTACAGTTATATGGTGTAAATGGGATATTATATCGCAATACACTCTCTCTCTACTTAAGCTGTAAATCAGCAGTTTGAATTGAAAGAGGTACAGAAACATTGTTTGATGTTAAATCTGATCTGTAACAAGAGTGCACATTATCTCCACTTTTATTCATTATCTATGCAGATAACATTATGAAGGAAAGTGGTATTAAATCTAATATCAAAATTAGTAATGTTAACTTAACTCTTTATTTTATACAGATGATGTTATACTTCTGAATAAATCTAGTAATAGAATAAAAGAGAAATGAGCAAAAACACCAAACTAGCAGTATACAAGACAGTGTTAAAAACAATTTTAAGTTATGTATTTTTCATGTGAGAGTTGGATTAGTTGGGTCTTGATCAAAGACTAGATACCACAGATTCAAGGGCTGTGAGAAAAATTAGGGAAGTGAACCAATGGCAGAATCATATTAAAAATGAAGATATTAGAAAGTAACTTGACACTATTAGTATTCAAGAATGAGTAAGCAGAGTTAAATCTAAGGTGGTATGGCCACTTAAATAGAACGAATGAGGAAAGGTTAGCAAAACAGCATTTTGATGCCAAGATGACAGGAAAGAGACCAAGAGGAAGACAAAAGTCTAGGTGAATTTATTCAGTCGGAAGTGACTGAGAAGCACAAAATGTTAGATATGACAATATTGGAGTGATTACAAGTAGTAGATTAATTTGAAGGAAAATTGTTGATAGGAGTTAAATTACAAGTCTGCAAGATTCAATGACTAAATTGAAGAATAACTGTTGTAATAAATTTGGTATGAAAATCAGCAACAAAAAGATTGCATGGCCACTTAAATAGAATGAATGAGGAAAGGTTAACAAAACAGCATTTTGATACCAAGATAACAGAAAAGAGACCAAGAGGAAGACAAAGGTCTTGGTGAATTTATTCAGTCAGAAGTGAATGAGAAGCACAAAATGTTAGATATGACAATATTGGAGTGATTACAAGTAGTAGATTAATTTGAAAGAAAATTGTTGATAGGAGTTAAATTACAAGTCTGCAAGATTCAATGACTAAATTGAAGAATAACTGTTGTAATAAATTTGGTATGAAAATCAGCAACAAAAAGACAAAGAAATGAAAATAGGCAGAAACATTGAAAACATCAACTGTATCCTGAATGGTGAACCTATATAACAAGTAACACATTTCAACTTTTTAGGCACAATTTTTAGTGAAGACGGTAAATTAAATATGGAAATAGACAACAGAAATTAGTAAAGCTGGTATGGTAGGAAGTCAGCTGAATAAATTTATATGGAATAAGAAAGAAATTAGTCAAAACACTCAATTAGCTGTTGGAAGTTTTTTCCCGCTTGGTTAGACTATAATAAATTTAGTTTAATCTTTTATCCAAGTGTAAGCAAACAAAGTTTGCACCTGAAGTGTCTTAGGACTGAGGCAACTCGTGGTAAAGTAGACCAAGCTCTCATCACTCCTTGTCTTAATATCTCCCATAATGCAAAGCAGATCTCCTTGTAGACGTATAATGCTATGCATTAAGGGAAGGGCCACTATCCCCAGACCAGTTTCGCCCTTTATTGAATGTTCAAGTACAGGTCAAACTCCAAAAACTCAGTGTTGTTCCCCTCAGTAACAGGCTCACCCTGCCACTGAGAAGAACTCTCAGCATTGGCTCTATCCCATGGCAGGCTCATCCCACCACTGAGCAGAGCCACTCATTTGCTCATATGTCATCTAAGGGCTAACAGCAACAGCCATGCCTAATTTAACTTCATGGGCTACAGCATTGCCATTCATTATCGAGTTGCCAAAAGGTGTACCACCTTATTATTAAATTACCCTGGATTTAGAGAAAGATGTTGGAAGTTTTTTCCCACTTGGTTAGACTATAATAAATTTAGTTTAATCCTTTATTCAAGTGTAAGCACACAAAGTTTGTGTCTGAAGTATCTTCAGGACTGAGGCAACCCGTGGTAAAGGTGGACCAACCTCTTATCAGTCCTTGTCTTAGTATCTCCCATAATGAAAAGCACAATGCTGTAGCCCATGAAATTTTAACTGAGGCTCAGCTGTTGCTGTCACCCAGGTCATAGGGGGAGGGGTAATGAATGGCAATGCTGTAGCCCATGAAGTTAACTGGGGCATGGCTGTTGCTGTTACCCCTCAGATGACATATGAGCAAATGAGTGGCTCTGCTCAGTGGTGGGGTGAGCCTGCCATGGGGTAGAGCCAACGCTGAAAGCGAGCCTGTTACAGAGGGGAACAACACTAAGTTTTTGGAATTTGACCTGTACTTGAACATTCAATAAAGGTCGAAACTGGTCTGGGGAGAGTGGCCCTTCCCTTAATGCATAGCATTATACATGTCCGCAAGGAGATGTGCTTTGGGAGATACTAAGACAAGGAGTGATGAGAGCTTGGTCCACCTTTACCATGAGTTGCCTCAGTCCTGAAGATACTTCAGGTGCAAACTTTGTTTGCTTACACTTGGATAAAGGATTAAACTAAATTTATTATAGTCTAACCAAGTGGGAAAAAAACTTCCAACATCTTTCTCTAAATCCAGAGTAATTTAATAATAAGGTGAGACACCTTTTGGCAACTCGTATAGCTAAATATGACTTCTCCATTGCTTCCACCTTAGTATCACCACCTCTCGGTCTGTCTCCCACTGACAAGACCTCAATAAAGGTCGAAACCGGTCTGGGCAGTGGCCCTTGCCTTAATGCACAGTGCCTCCATAGCGCAATTGGAAGAACAACAGTACATTGTGCCCTTTGATTGGAATAGGCCTAAGTTCGATTCTCGTTGCGACGGGAGGAATCTTTATCTGGATGATTTCAATCGAAGGTGAGTTAGCCAATCTCATATAGAGGTAGCAGGGTTTTTTCTCCCGGAAACTCGGGTTTTTCATCCCGCACACAGACAAATCGGCTGTTCAGAACACACGCAATTTACAGACAAAAAATACTAGTTGTGGTAGTGGTGGAGGTGGGTGGTAGATGGCATTGATGGAGATGATTCGTAGTAGAGGTTCGGTGTAGTGGTCGAGACAGTTGTAGGTATCCTCCCGCGATGAGTCTTCGGACTCCTTGGAGGTGTCACGAATAATAATAATAATAATAATTATATATGTCTGCAAGGAGATGTGCTTTGCATTATGGGAGATACTAAGACAAGTGATGAGAGCTTAGCCCACCTTTACCATGAGCTTCCTCAGTCCTGAAGATACTTCAGGTGCAAACTTTGTTTGCTTACACTTGGATAAAGGATTAAACTCAATTTATTATACTAAATTAGCTGTATACAAGATGGTGTTCAAACCAAATTTAACTTATAGATTTGTGAGAGCTGGGTTAGAAATAAAACATTTGATCAAAAAAATAGAGGCCTCTGATATGAAAGTTCTGAGAAAGATTAGTGGAGTGAACAGATGGCATCAATGGCGGTATCACATTAAAAATGAGGATATCAGGAAACAACTTGCCATTGTTTGCATTCAGGAATGTATTAGTAGAGCTAATCTCTGGTGGTATGGTCACTTAAACAGAATGGGAGAAGAAAGATGAGCAAAACAAGTGTTCTTTGCCAGGTGGGCAGGGAAAAAACCTAAAGGAAGATTAAATTGATGTAGATAGATTGATATAGTAAAAAGCATCTTAAAAGCAGAATTAGTATGGCACCAGAAAAAACAATACTGAATAACTACAACAAAATGTTATGGAGTAAACGGGTTTATTAATAAAGAAATATATGTTTACGCATGATGATATGTACATCCCAACTATGTGGAATCTTGATCAAATAAAGCATTAACAATGGTAGATTAAGTGCTCAAAATGGGCACCTTGTCTTTCCAGACAGATTTCGTAGAGCATGCGAAGGTTCTCTGTCATCTTGAAGAACAAGGGTTGAGATATCTGCTGGACATATCATATAATTTTATTTCTTAGTTCATCAAGATTTGAAGGCAGGTGGAATACCCATTCCTTCAACATACCCTCAAACAAAGGAATCAAGTGATGTGAGATCAGGAGAATGTGAAGGGTACAGGGAATTCTGTGAACCTTGAAAATTCTGTAGCTGTTTGATCAGAAACAGAACACCTCCCCAGGAGGTGTTCTGATAAACAGGCTCTGGAACCACGCGATTTGTGACAAGTTGCTTCATCCTGTTAGAATACTTGTGCACAAAATGGAATGTTTTTAGCATGACACATCCTATGCAAATCCTGGGTGAACAGAACCAATGCATTCTCGTTGTAGCATTCGCTATTCAAAGTCCTTGTTACACCACCCTCTTCAATAAAGTAAGGTCCAATTATGCCATAGCTGGAAACCGAACAACATGCAGTGATCTTCTTTCTGAGAAGAGGTTTCTCTTAGACAAATTCAAGTCTCAAGAAACCAAGAAGCTTGTAGGTTCATCTGTTTAAATGACTGCTTAGATAGAAATGTGCTTCGTCTGGGAACCAGATGTTAATGGAGGAAGGACGGATCTTCATAGACATTGGATGAACAGATGAACTTATCAGTTTCAAAGATTATCTCAACAATTTGCACAACACCATAAAATTCACTTTAGAACAAAAAGAAAATAGAAAACTTCCTTTTCTAGATATTCTATTAGAAGTTAATGAAGAAAGTAAACTCTCCTTCTCAGTATATAGGAAGCCGACAAACACAGGAAGATTTCTAAATGCAGCCTCACACCACCATCCTTCACAAAAAATAAGCTTAATTAAAACTCTTCGAGACAGAGCATACAATATCTCCAGCACACAAGAAAGATGTAATGAAGAACTGAAATACTTAACACAAATCCTCCAACAGAATGGGTATGAAACAAAAACCATCAACAGAATCCTTAAAATGCCTCCAACTAACAGCACAATAAAACAGGATTACAAAAACGCAATCTCGCTTCCTTATATCAAAAATGTTACAGATAAGCTAGTCAAATTAATGAACTAACACAACATAAAAGTAGCTTTCCATCCTATGGAAAAAATCTCAAGATTCCTACATCCACCAAAACCACCTCATCATCCTCTTAAAAAACCAGGAGTCTACAAAATCCATTGCTCTTGCGGGATTTGCTATGTAGGTCAGACCTATGTACCTCAACACCAAAAAGATGTAAAATACAAAAGAGAACAAAAACCGGTCTTGCTTTCCATACCACTTCCACTGGACACGATGTACTCTGGCAAAAAACGATGATGTCATACATAGAAAACAACAGCTATATAAGAAAATTTAAAGAAGCTGCTAATATGCTGAAAAACCCAACCCAATGCAATAAAAATCAAGGTTTAATTCTCCATCAATTGTGGTCAGCTCTAATAAAAAATCTACCTCAACCTGAGCTTGGACTATATGAACGAGAACATGTGACATCGTCCAGTATTGTTCAACGTCAATAACATTTTATATCTGCATTCTGTTATTTGAGTTTATGAATAGCCAGACTGTTATGATTTGTATTTATTAATTTCTCTTGTTTAAACTTTAAGTTATACCATTTACCCCTGAAGATGTAAATCCTACGATTTACGAAACTTGTTGGGAACTATTATTTCAGTATATTGTATAACTGAATAATAAAAAATGTGGTGTAATCACCGAAATATGTCTTTTAAAATTACAATATGTTTGTTTTTAGTTTTACTCATTGCATTTGTTCACCTAGTGCTAAGGAATTAATAAACAACAGCCATTCTTCCAAAGGGATTGATTTGAATTTCTTTCTTAAACTGATGTGTTTTATGAAACAGCTTTTATTTGCTAAGCACACTTGAGGAAGTTGTTGCAACAGGTAAAGAAAAATAGTGTTGTTGGGAAAGTCATAGGCGTGTTGCCCAGATATGATAACAGTGAATTGAGAAGGAGAGTGGAGATAATGAATAGTAAGATGGCCGAGTTGTGTGAGGCAAAGTTCACTCCATAGATTTACAATTCAATTTGTAAATCTATGGAGTGAATTTGAAGAGAAGATGGAATGGTAAAGTTAATGGATTGCATTTGAATGGGTTTGGTGTTGGGCATTTAGAAAGGCTGTTGTTTTCTGAGAAGGCACAGAGTCAAGAAGTTAATGTAGCAAATGATCAGATTCTACCTTTGAAACAGGATAGCACAAATCAACGGCAGGAGGAAGATGGATATGAGGTTGAAGATGTGGGTGCAGCAGCACAAGGTGATGGAATACATAAAGGCGAGGATGAGACAAGTAGGAATGGAAATCACAGTCAGGATCAGTGAAAGAGGTGGTCAAACTGAAGAGAGAGGTGTAGTACAGCAGCTAGAATATAGAATGTTGATGCTGGTAGAATGGCCTCAAACACACACAGCGATTGTTATGTTGATACACAAATGTAAGGAGTATTTGAAACAAGCGAGATGAGTTTGTTGCATTGATTGAAATGGTATGCCCAAAAGTACTGCATTTTTCGATAGATAATGTGCAACCCCCAACATTTCATCACTCCTTTTGATATATAGATAACGTGCATGCGTCAACTAATGGTAGAGTTAGGAAGTACAGACAGGATGGAGGAATTCTTTAAAATCACATGCGTTGCTAGTAGCAGTGGTCGATTTTTTACATTATTCCATACATCCTGTTTTAAAATATTTCATAAAATAAATCATTATTTGTTTATATTTTGTTATTAGATCTGAATAACCCATGGAAGACAGAAGTACTTCTCGGAGAAAATCCTACACAGCGCAGTTCAAGCTTGAAGCGGTAGAAGTAGCAAAGGAAAAAGGGAATCGTGAAGCTGGTAGATTGTTCAGTGTTGGAGAAAATAGTATTCGTGAATGGCAAAAGGCTGAAACAATCCTGAAATGTTTACATATAAGGAAACGTGCTATGATGTTTAAAAGGTGCTTGTGGCCAACCATAGGGAAAAAAACTGTTTGATTGGGTTGTTAGTGAAAGAGCTAAAGGTATGAGAATATCTACTGTTCGTGTGGTGCAGGAATTGAAAAGAATTTCGCAAAACGATAATATAAAGGATTTCAAGGCCTACCCATATTGGGTTTTTGGATTTATGAAGAGAAAAAATTTAAGTGTGCGCTCTTCCACTAGTGTTGGACAAAATTTGCTGTGCGACTGGGAAGCGAAAGTAGCTAAATTTCATTTGTTGATGAATCGGATGATGAATGGCATTCATGAATATAACAAAACAGGACAGATGAAAAGAACGTCATATAAAGATATAATTACGTGGATTGTAGAAAGTTGGGCTGCTGTAAGTGAAAACTGTGTTAGAAATGGTTTCATTAAAGCACAAGGGAATGCAGTGGTGTCCAGTGACAATGATTATGAAGCTGAAGAAATACCAAAGAAATTTTTAACGCAATTGATTTTTTCAATTGCGTTAAAAATTGTCTGATGTCTGATGAAGAATTTTTTGGATTTGAATATTGTAATGTTCAATAAATATTAAGTAATATTTCTACCTTAGTTTTGTTATTACATTTGCTTTACTTCTCATACCTTTCAAATGTATACCATGCATGTTCATTTTTTAACGAATTTAGACTTTTTTTGTATAGATAACACGCGCGTTATCTATTGAAAAATATGGTAATTGGAATAAGTGAAACTTGGTTGTCTGAGGAGGATGTGATGTTGGGAATAGAATTAGGATATATAATTTTCCGGAAGGATAGAGATGTGAAAAGAGGTGGGGGGAATGCTGTTAATGATTGCAGAGGAATTGTGTCTGCAAAGTGTGGAAGTTGAATGTACAGATTTTGAATCTGTGTGGTGTGAAGTTGAAATAAACAGGTTAGTATATATGATAGGATGTTGTTATAGACCAGGGGATGCAGAAAATACTGATTGTGAAATGTTTGGGCAAATTAGTTGGCCATGTAAAAAGAAGGTGATCCTGATGGGAGACTTTGATTACAGGAATATAGACTGGAAGGAGGAGATAGTGCATGGGAACAAGGAGAGCAAGTTTGTAGAATTTCTGAGAGATAAGTATCTTAAGATCAGATCTATAAAGTAGACTAACAACTGCAAAAGATATAGTGGAATTATTGAACAAGTACTTTATCAGTGTATATCATACTTGTATAAATGATCTGGTGCAAAATATAATAGAAGGGAGGCAAGTATTAGGAGAATTGGAATTGAAGCAACTAGCGGCTTTAATGTTTTGAATTTGGTGATAACTTCACAAGATGTAGTTGTTAATGAAGTGTTGACACTGCTGCCAGTTGGTGAAGGTAATCATGAGGTACTTGTTTGGGAAGTGATGAAACAAGAAAAGGTCACTGCTAAAAATTGATACATGTGGAAGTATAAAGCAGATGATTATAGGAAGATAAGGGCTCTGTAGTCAGTTAGCACCAGTATGTTGGGTAGATGAGCTGAGCAGAAAAGATGTTGACAATGCATGGAAAGTCACAAGACAGTATCTCATAAAAGCAATGTATGACTGCATACCAAGGGTTAAGCAAGTAAGTACAGAAGGAGTGAAATGGATGAACAGTGAAATCAAACAGGCTGTGTTGAAAAAAAATGTTATGGAGGAGGTACAAGACAGTTAGTGGTGATCAGATCCATGAAGAGTATTCTTCTGCTACATGCCAAGCAAGAGAAAGAATAATTATGGCAGTTTAACAATGGTGGATAGTCATGGCAGTAGACTAACAGCTGCAAAGGATATAGTGGAATTATTAAACGAGTACTTTATCAGTGTATATCTTGGAAGTTTTTTTCGACTTGGTTAGACTATAATAAATTTAGTTTAATCCTTTATCCAAGTGTAAGCAAACAAAGTTTGCACCTGAAGCATCTTCAGGACTGAGGCAACTCATGGTAAAGGTGGACCAAGCTCTTAATCACTCCTTGTCTTAATATCTTCCATTATGCAAAACACATCTCCTTGCAGACATGTATAATGCTATGCATTAAGGGAAGGGCCACTACCCAAATCGGTTTTGACCTTTATTGAGGTCTCGTCAGTGAGAGCCAGACCCAGAAGTGGTGATACTAAGGCAGAAGCAATGGAGAAGTCATATTTACCTATACGAGTTGCCAAAAGGTGTAGCACCTTATTATTAAATTACCCTGGATTTAGAGAAAGATGTTGGAAGTTTTTTCCCACTTGGTTAGACTATAATAAATTTAGTTTAATCCTTTATTCAAGTGTAAGCACACAAAGTTTGCACCTGAAGTATCTTCAGGACTGAGACAACTCATGGTAAAGGTGGACCAAGCTCTCATCACTCCTTGTCTTAACATCTCCCATAATGTAAAGCACATCTCCTTGCAGACATGCATAATAGCATTGCGGATACCAAGACAAGGAGTGATGAGAGCTTGGTCCACCTTTACCATGAGTTGCCTCAGTCCTGAAGATCCTACTATGTTTGTGAAAGGCTTGGGTTGGGAAACTAACTCATTGGCAATTTCATGGCCTAGTGTAATACATGAGAGGCATTCAAGTCACTGTACCACTCTATAAATGGCATTATATATATATATATATCCACTGGTGAAAATCAAAGAACTGACTTGATGCATTGCCAACTGTATTCTACCTATTTTGATCAAACAAAGAACTTTTATTATCTAAATTGAAGAATATGAAAACTACATATGCTACTATTATAGCAAGTCAGGGATAGCAGCCAATAGTTTGGAAAGCTTCAACCAGTGGCAGATGGAAAAACGGTGCTACATAAAAGCATTAGCTTAATCTCAAAAATATTAGGAGAATGTAATTCTAACATTACTTAAATGGACTTCTGTTCTTTAATTATGATTCTAAATTGTTTCTGCTATATATTTTGTTGAAGTGCCTTGTATTTCTTACAAGTATTCCACCCCCCCCCCACCCCCAAAGGATTCAAGTTTGGTTCTGAGTCCCAGAAAAATATTAGCCAGACTTAACATTAATATTTATCTTATCCTATATATCATCATCACCAGTCATTTTATGTCTTGTCCACTGCTGGATGAAGGCCTCCCTCAAAGTTCTCCATTCTTCTCTATCCTGAGCTTTTCCATGCCACTGAATTCCAACCATCTCTTTTATCTCATCCTCTCACCATCTCGTTGATCTTCCTGTAGCTCTCTTTCCTTCTCCAGGATACCATTCAGATATCTATACTTTTTTTAGGGTGGATTTTCTGCTAATTTTTTTATCTAGCTATGTTATATTTAATAGTCAACACATCTACATAGATCAGCAAAAAATCCATAGTGTGGAAACATGCAGATATAATCTGATAGCCTTTAAAAGCTTTAGAAATACATTATTGATTTTAATATTGTTGAGGCTGACTCAATTCTCATCACGACAACCATGCAAAGGTGCAAAGATGCCCATTTGTGTGCATCATTTATAATATCTACCTTTCGTAAAAGATGCATAGCATATATCTCAATCTCCCCCCCCCCCCCGTCCCCCCAACAATTCAGATATTTCATTTTAAATGAAAGTTATACAGTAAGAGCACATGCCATTTACTGAGGTGCATAGTGACTTTATGAACTACATCATCGTGGAACTTATTTGGAGTTTGAAGTTGTTTGAAAATGAGTAAGGGAAATAATGCAGAAAATCATAAAAAAAAATTCCAACAGCAACTAGAGACTTTTGGCACATGTACTAAAAGAATTTTGTTTTGCATAATACTGAGTAATTTTTCATTTCTTGCTATACTGGGACCATCAAATGGTTCCAATATAACAAAATTATCATCATTCAAGCCTCTATTAGCTCAGTCAAAAATGAAAACACCCACTGGTCAGAAAGACATGAGTTTGAATCCTATGTTGGACATGAAGAATTCTCATAACAGCCTTTGAAATAAAGGTGAGTTAGTCAATTTAATACAAGAGGTAGCAAAATTACTTTCTCCTGGAAACTCAGGTTATTCCTACTGCAGAAGCAGACAAACTAGACAAACACTGTAATTAATAGACAAAAATACAATTGCAATTAATATAGCTTGGCTGTACAAAGTAGATCACAGAGGTGCCACATAATAATAATAATAATAATTTTAAATTAAAATATTTTGCCAATAAAAGTAGAATAATATTGGAGAAAAATCCTTCATCAAGCAGCCTGGAACCTAAGCTGATTTAACAATGAAATTCTTCCCCATGGTATACATTATAGCCATATAGGATATGGATAGAAACACATTAGGCTTAACAGGCTCTTATAATTGTTTGTATATCGATCCACAAAAGAGCTTGCAAAACCTACCACGTAACATTATTTTTTTGAACAACTGAAAGTTGTGGTACTGAGACTATTCCAGCAAAGAGAAAGAAAGAAGAGGATAATATAATGTACTGAGAGAGACTATTCAAAGAAGCTAGTTATGTGGCGTAAATTGAGAAATATGTTCTCACTTTGTAGTTCTATATTTAAACTGCCTTTAGAACTGAAGGCAGTACAAGAAGATGATGTGAAGTAAGACAAGGGTGTACACTATTTCCACTCTTAATCGTCATCTATATAAATGATATTATGAGACATTAATGCTGATATCAAAATTGGATATGTTCATCTCAGCTCTTTGCTTAAGGAAGATATTATACTGACTTAAACAAATCCAGTACAAGTTTTGCAGAATTCCTTAACTAAAGCGAATAATTATTGTAAGAAATTTGGCATGTAAATCAGCAATAAAAAGACAAAGATTGAAAATAAGTAAGAACTAGGAAAATATCAACTGCATATTGAATAGAGAACACACAGAACATATAAAATATCTCAGTTATTTTAGCATCAGTTTTTAGTGCAGATGACAAGTTAGTTACTGAAAATAACATAATCAACAATTTCCAGATCTGTATCCTCAAGGGTACAAATGTTTAATGCAAGGCTACTATTATAGCCTGGCATTAAACTACATGATTACATTTACATCATTATTAATCTTCTACCAACAATTTTTCTCCAAATCAATCTATTAATTTTCAGCACTCCAATATTGTCATATATAACATTTGGGTCTATTAAGGCACTTCTGCCTGAATCAATCCACCTATACCTTGGTTTTCCAACCTGCTTTGGTAACCTTTAATCTCCCATTCTGTTTTAAATAACTGTAACCACCTTAGATTAACCCTGCTCACATATTCTTGAATGCTAACAATGTCAATTTCCTTCCTAGCGTCTTCATTTTTATTATGATTCTACCACTGATGCCATCTGTTCAGGCTCCTAATTTTTTCACAACTCTCATATTTGTGATCTTTAATCCTTGATCAAGTGCTTTACTTCTAACCTAACTCTCAGATCCATAACTTAACACTGTCTCGTATACTGCTAATTTAGTGTTTTGGTTGTTAATTCTTTCTTATTCCATATAAGTGTATTCAAATGGCTCTCCACCATACCAGCTTTGCTTATTCTATTATCTATTTTCAAATTTAAATGACTATCTTCACTAAAAAGTCGAAGTAAATTGAAGGCATGTGGATTGCAGAAGATGGTTGATAGGAGAAAAAGAGGGGATATGATAGAAACATTTAAGCTGCTTAAAGGATTTTATAGGATAGATGCAGGGGAAATGTTTCAGCACTTTGCTAAAGGGACCAGAACAAGAGGATCATTGAATAAAGGTGTGGTCAATAGGGGTGTGAGGACTAGATTTTTTTGCTTGGAGAGTGCTGTCAGTTCACTAAATTCCTTAAAGGTTTCGAAGGAGTCTCTTCCCAGTTATTTAGCTTTGACCTTTAAGCAACACTTATGGAAAACAGAAAACTAAATAACCAAAGCTAGCATGGTGTCCAATTTCAACTTATGGATCTGAGAGCTGGTTTAAAAATAAAACAGTTGATCAAATACTAGAGCACAGATATGAAAGTGAGAAAAAATAAGGAGAGTAAACAGATGGCATGAATGGCAAAATCATATTAAAAATGAAGATATTTTAAACATAATGGGGGGGAGGAGGGATAAGCAAAACAGATGTTTCATGCCAGTATGTTAGGAAAAAGACTTGGAAGAAGATTAAAATGTATGATGTAAATGGAATCTTATATGTATTGATATGTAGCTTATGTTTTAGTTGAAAATCAGTAGTCAGAATTGAAGGTTATATGGAAAGATAGTTCATTATTAAAAGGCAGGGTAACCACTATCAGTGTAATAATATTTATGTTATACAGACCATGTGATACTATTAAAAAATTATCACCATCAAATTACTGATATGTATCCTCAGGGGAGGATATAATGATAGCACTGCATTTACTCAAATATATCTCGCACTTTTTTAACCCAAAATTAAAGTTAAAAATTCATGGTGTGAGTTATATGCAGGGATTTTCAGAAACTAAAGTTTTTCAGGAAAAAACCTCAATTGACATTTATAATTAAATCCTCAGTATTCATTATAATTTATAATTGCACGCATTATCTATAAAATGAATGTATTTAAATTTTAATTATTAGCCTTATTTACACGACTGACCGCTCACCTTCATCATGCGATATATTTCAATCTTTAGCGACAATGCTTCTGTAATTGAATTAAAACAAACAGTTTCATGACTGCTTATCTTTTTATCGTTTTGGAATAATAAGATCACCATGATTTAAAATAACTGAAAATGGGTATGACTTACCAAGAATCTCCTATTTGCTATCACTACTTCTGGTCTCAAGAGCGATTTCCTTGTGTGCATTGTCAAGGTCATCTACCCAAATAGTATCACCTTTACTCCCATCCAAGGCATTAGAGATGCTGGTTTTTTAAAACCTCTTGGCAGTTATTTCTGGTGAAATCATGTCCCAAGCTCTCAAAATCCAGTTGCACAACAGTTCTAATGATGGTCTCTTAATCTTCTTTTGCAGAAGGAATCAGGTCATAGCCACTAGCTGCCATCCACTGCATGTAGAATTTTTGTATGTAGTCCTTTGACTGATACATCCACATGCTGTAGACAAGGTGTAAGACCACCAGGAATAACAGCCACATCAGTCTTCACATCCAAAAGTTGTTTTACTATTTAAGGCCCTAAGTGCCCTTGGAAACTATTCCACATAAAGAGGGTGGGCGTCGAAATAAGACCCCTGGCCATTTGCCCAAACTGTTCTAATTCAATCTTGAACTATTATAGTGTCCATCCACCCTTTTACTTGAACTCTTCATGAATTCCAGGGGGAAATTTCCCCTTTGGCATTGTTTTCCTTTTGGATATAATGTAAGGAGGCAGCTTTCTTTCATCTGCAATAACTGTAAGCATGACTGTGCATCATTGTTTTTCACTTCCAGTTGTGCGAATTATCACACTTTTTTCACCATTTACTGTCATTGTTGTTTGGTGCAGCATGTCAAAATTAAGAGGTGTTTGATCAGCTTTGGCTATTTGTGATAACAAACAGATATTACCCTTCCTAAGTTGAATTATACACCAATGAAAATCCATCACCTCATCCTTGAAATCTTTTGGCATTCTTTGGCAAAGAGATGTCCTTTGACGAAGGGAAAGACTTTCCCTCTTCATGAATCTTGTGATGCAACCTTAGCTCACTTTCAGATCTGTGTGAATGATGCTTTTTTTGTAGCTAATTCACACAATTGTTGGGTTGAAATGCTGATTCTCTTAAACTGAATTCCAAAATATCTGAAATTGTCATTACAACATTCACTATCTACTTTTTAAAGTTTTAAACTTTTTTTTTTCATGTGCAAGGTATATGCAAAACTTTTTAACTTATTTTTTCGTAAAGTAAAATCAGGGTCGTGAGATATACGCGAGGGCGAATTATATTCAAGTAAATACGGCATAACATGAAAAACTATCTTCTTATGGACAATTTTCCTCGAAATCAATCAGTTATCCATCAAGACTCCAATATTATCAGATCTTATATTTCTATCTTCTAGGACACTTCTTACTATATCAATCCACTTATATCTTGGTCTTCCTCTGGGTCGTTTTCCCTATCCTTGCAAAAATAATAATAAAAAAAACTTGTTTTGCTAACCTTTCCTCTCTCATTCTATTTAAGTGACCATACCACATAAAATTAGTCCTGCTTACCCATTCCTGACTGCTAACAACATCAAGTTCTTTCCTAATACCCTTGTTTTTAATATGATACTGCCTGATGACATTGATTCACTCCTCTAATCCTCTGATGATGCAAAGTTGGGTAGAGCAATAGTTAATACACATGACGTTAATATTCTGCAGGATGATTTGGATAGACTTGCAGTCTTGAAAAAGGAGAATAGATATCAGTTTAATGTGACAAAGTGTAAGGTTATGCATTTTGCGATGAAAAGATTACCAGCTGTATACCACACTGATGGAACTGTACTACAGAAAATCAATGAGGTCAGAGATTTGGGAGTATTAGTGGATAGGAAGTTAAAGTTTAGAGAGCACATAGCAAAAGTGGCTAAAGCAGCTCATCAGAATTTTTTGTTACTGAAGAATACTTTGATGAGCAGAGACAAGCAGGTTATTATTCCTCTTTATCAGGTCTTGATGAGACTCCATCTTCACTACTGCATGCAGATCTGATCACCTTGGTTTCTTGGTGATAATGAAGAGGTGGAAAGGATCCAGAGGCAAGTAACCAAGATGGTAGCAGGTCTATGGAATGAACCTTATGAGAATAGGTTGAAGATTTGTGGGTTACAGAAACTGGATACAGATATGAATGAGACATACAAATTACTGAAGGGTTTTTACAAGATTAATTCAGAGGAAATTTTTCAGAACAGGTCTAGTAGTGGGAGAACTAGGGAACCATCCTTGGAAACTGAATAAGAGTGTAGTTAGCAAGGATTTTAGAATTAGGTATTCTGCTTGAAGAGTAGTGAATGAGTGGAATAGGTTGCCAAAGTCTGTTGTGGATGCCATGCCTGTGAATGAGTTCGAAGCAAAGTATGATAGATACTATGTTGGATAGGGCTTGACATGATGTTTAGGACCTCCCTCAATGAGTCTAAGGAATCAATGGAGTAGCCCATGATGATGATGATAATAATAATATATCAGCACACTCCCATCTCAGAAATATGGCATCATAAAATCCTTAGTGACTAGAGCATACAAAATTTGTTCCTCTGAGGGACTGCTTAAACAGCAGCTGGAACCATCAAACAAACAGCTGTACTAAATGAATGCAACCCAAGAACAACAACAACAAAAAAAAAAAAAGTTATCACCACTCCAATACAACAACCAAGGGAAAAAGTAGAAATCCACAGGCCACTCATACCTTACATCAAATGCATCTCTGAACGAGTAGCAAAGAGTATAAACAAAATATCAATTTATCATCACCTTCAAACCCATTAACCAAATTCATAATCCGTTATTCTCTCCAAAAGGCAAACTCTCAACAATGATGTTATCTGAAGTATACCAAGTACTGTGTCTATGCAATCTTTTATACTACAGGCAAATAGGAAGATCAGTTAATAAATGTCTTTCTGAACTTCAAAACCATATCTGGCTCATCAAATTGCACAAATCTGATTTGACACAGCATGGAATTGAAAAACCAAACCATAGAATCCAATGGGGAAATGAAACTATTGCACAGATCTATTTATAGATACAAACAGCTATTCAAAGAAAGCTGAAGCCCTACTTCATCAACCAAATCTTAATCATAATGACTGTCCCATCCTAAAAGTTTGGGAAACTGTTATACTCAACTGTGTTATAAATAATTTAACTTAATTATCATTTTCAGCCAAACAGTTTTTAACTTAACATAATGATAGCCACATTGGTCTTCACGTCCAAAAGTTGTTTTATTATTTCAGGTCACTGTTTATCACTTCCAGTTGTGTGCATTATCACACTTTTTTCACCATTTATTGTTTGGTGCGGCATGTCGAAATTAAGGGGTGTTTGATCAGGGTGCAACTACATGTAGAGATAGAGAGGGATTCAAATTTGGCACATGTGCTTTACTGTTCTATGGTTCAAATTCCTTATTGTTGTTCTTTGTTTGCACTGATGATGATGATGTCTTACAACATATAAGATGAACTATTTGTACAATAACTATAATTTTCCACTATGGTACACATGGGATTGTATAATTAGGGAAACTGCACATACAAGAATTACATAAAATAGCAACATAGAGAATATAAGAAGCATGTATCAAAGAAAACTGGAACTAATAAAGAAAAAAATGAGAACTCAAGTTAAGGGTTTTAGGAATTCGTGAACTTAGATGGTCACTTTGATACTGATGACCTCAGGATTTATTACTATGACATGAACGTTTAAGAAGAAATGCAGTGGCATTCATAGTTAGGAGAAATTATAGAAAATTCATTTTGAGTACAACTCAGGGGGTCTGATAGAGTAATCCTAATCAGGCTTCTAGGACAATAACCCCCTGTTTAAAAAAAACTCTGGACATTAACCCCACATGAAAAACCCAGACAATGAACACTCCCATTTGAAATATCAGTAGATGAAACTAAATGTGATAAAAAAAGAAATAAAAAAAGTTTTAAAGTTGCAATAACAAAAAATAAATAGAATGCAGAATAACAATTTAATCTTCTTTGGGTGTATCTTTGAATGCACAATCAAAGAGACTGATGACATTTCTAGGATCAGGTAATTTTTTTAATAATATTTACCTGTAGTTTCTTTAATCCGAATTACATGTCAAAACAAGACTAATTTTTCCTGGAATTTTAACTGTTATGATCATCACGAAGCGATTTAATGTTAAGATTATAGGATTAGGAATTTCCACCAAGAAATAATTTTCAATCTGTTTCGTCTTATTACTATAAACTTGTAAACATTATGGCTAAATATTTGTATATAAATAATAACTTACATTTGTGAATTATTGTAGTCTTGATAATAACACCGAACGTGTCAAAACTGTTGTCCAAAGTGAAATTGAAAACAAAATATTTTATTTCAATAGAGATTGAAATAAAATATAAAATATTTTTGACTATCCATGATGGAATTTGTAAAATCAAATAAAGGAAAGGTAAAAGTGATTTTTGAAGGTTATGTGTTTGTAAAACGAAAATATTTGACAAATGGTGTATCATTTGAATGTGAAAGAAGGTATAACAAGAGTAAATGTAAAGATAAAATTAAATTACATTTAATTTTATTAAATTTAACTAAATTTAAGTCATTTAAAAAATGGCAGGAGAAACTGAAGAACACCACAGCAAATTATCACCCAATCTCTTTCAACGATAAGTGAAGATGCAAAAGCCAAGTTGCCGATAGTTCATCATTTACATTGAAATGTCAGACATCATAGTCAAGCTGCCATTACCTGTTCCGTCGAATGTTGGTGAAATCAATATTCCAAATGGTTACAAAGTTACACATGATGGCCAAGATTTTCTTCTAGAAATATATACACATTTGCACAAGAATAATGTTTAATATGCCAAATATTTCGGTCTGAATATTACAGACCATCTTTAATGGCTGCATAGGAATAGTTTTAAAAAACAAAGTGGAATACGAACAATTGATCATTCACACATAGAACGAGCTGCGTGATGTCACATCGCTAAGTAAACATTTTTAAATGCATAATTAAAGATATTAATTCAGAAATTCATATAAATATAATAATCTTAAATAACATTAGACTAATATAGGAAATTTACAAAAAAGTGTTATCCTGATTAAACTTTCCCAAATTTTTGATATAGATATACAGTCATTACGATTCAAGTTAGGATGTTGAAGTAAGGCCTCTACACTTTCTTTAAATAAACGTTCAAATTTGTAGCGACATCTGTGTAGGAGGAGAGTCTTGGATCAAAGGATGTTGTGACTTGTTTCTAATCCATGCTGAGCTAATCCAGATTTCTCAGGTTTGTTATGTTGAATTGATGACTGATGCTCTTGAATTCTTTTTTCTATAGAACGTCCAGTTTGTCCAAAGTAGGAAAGATTACAATTACAAGGAACTTGATATACACACCAGGTAGAGACAAGGTTGAGCGTTTATCTTTAGATGAAGGAAAATGGGTGGATAATTTGTTAATAGATGTATAAGTGGCTGTTCAATCATATTTCTTCAGAATTCTTGAAATTGGTTCTGAAATCCTGGAAATGTAAGGAATTGGAACTCGACGTATTGAATCTTTGCTGTTCTGTGTTGGATTGTAAGAACTGAAAAGATGTTGTGTACTCTTTTCGAAGAAGCCATTTAATTTCATATGATGTATGATAGTCGAAAGTTCTTTCTGTAATAAATGAGAAGTTGAACAGTCAGTTTTGGCTTGTCGGATTAAACATTTTATGATTCCTGTTTTTTGACAAGGATGATGAGCAGATTCTTTGAGAATATAACGACCTGTGAAAGTTGGTTTTCTGTAAACTGTTGTTGTAAGAATACCAGAAGGTGAACGGAAGAGAAGGATGTCTAAAAAAGATAACTTGTCTTTTTCAATCTCCATGGTAAACTTTATATGAGGATGTAAGGAATTGATACTGCTTAAAAAGGAAGGTAAGAAATCTCTGTTGTGAGGCCATACAGCAAAGATGTCTATATATCTAACCCAAAAGGATGGGTGAGGGAATATAGATGAGAACAGGACTTCTACTAGATGTTCTAAATAGAAGTTGGCAAGAGCAGAAGAGAGTGGACTTCCCATGGCTGTTCCTTCCACTTGGTTGTAAAATTTGTTTTGATATAAGAAATATCCAGAGTGCATTACGAAATCAAATAACTTTATAATATCTTGTGGGAAGATGTCAGCAAGTAATTCTAAAGTCTCTTTGAGAGGTACATTCGTATATAAAGATTCTATATCAAAGATAACCATAAGATCTGTAGGTTGTAAAGTGATGTTTTTCAATTTATTTAAGAAATCAGTAGAGTTTTTCAAAAAAGAGCGCGAGTTGCCAATGTGTGATTTCAATAATTTAGATAGATATTTGGTTATGCGATAAGTAGGAGAATCAATATAATCCACTATAGGGTGAAGAGGAATCTGTCTTGTGTATTTTTGGTAGACCATAAAACCTGGGAGGCCTTGCAAAATGAGTTTTTTGTCTTTCAATAGTGTCTACATCCAAACTTATGACCTCATTTAGCAGGGAATTTAATTTCTTCAGTTGTCTGTTGGTTGGATCGTAATTGAGTTCTTGGTATGTTGAGCGATCTCGAAGTAAAAGGGAAAGTTTTCTTCTATAGTTTGAAGTGTCCATAATTACTGTCACTTTCCCCTTGTCAGCTTTAGTAATGATGAGGCGACTGTTGTTTCTTAAGGAATGTATAGCTTTCTTTTCAGAAGGAGATATGTTCGAAGGAGGAAGAAGCAACTGCTAGACGGAGAGCATTAGCTTTTTCACTTGACAGATGAATGAGGTTCCGTTCGATATTAACTAGATCATCTAGATATGGAATCTTTTTAGGGACTATAGAGACTATCTAAATTATTGAAATCACACATTGGCAACTCGCACTCTTTTTTGAAAAACTCTTCTGATTTCTTAAATAAATTGAAACACATCACTTTACAACCTACAGATCTTATGGTTATCTTTGATATAGAATCTTTATATATGAATGTACCTCTCAAAGAGAATTTAGAATTACGTGCTGACATCTTCCCACAAGATATTATAAAGTTATTTGAGTTCATAATACACTCTGGATATTTCTTATGTCAAAACAAATTTTACAACCAAGTGAAAGGAACAGCCATGGGAAGTCCACTCTCTCCTGCTCTTGCCAACTTCAATTTAGAACATCTAGAAAAAGTCCTGTTCTCATCTATATTCCCTCACCCATCCTTCTGGGTTAGATATATAGATGACATCTTTGCTGTACATGGCCTCACAACAGAGACTCCTTACCTTCCTTTTTAAGCAGTATCAATTCCTTACATCCTCGTATAAAGTTCACCATGGAGATTGAAAAAGACAACAAGTTATCTTTTTTAGACGTCCTTCTCATCCGTTTACCTTCTGGTGTTCTTACAACAACAGTTTACATAAAACCAAACAGTACAGAAAACTTTCATAGGTCGTTATATTCCCAAAGAATCTGCTAATCATCATCCTTGTCAAAAAACAGGAAGAATCATAAAATGTTTAATCCGATGAGCCCAAACTAACTGTTTGACTTCTCATTTATTACAGAAAGAACTTTTGACTATCAAACATCACATGAAACTAAATAGCTTCTTTGAAAAGAGTACACAACATCTTTTCGATTCTTACAATCCAACACAGAACAGCAAAGATTCAATACGTCGAGTTCCAATTCCTTACATTTCGGGGATTTCAGAACCAATTTCAAGAATTCTGAAGAAATATAATTTAACAGCCACTTATACATCTATTAACAAATTATCCACCCATTTTCCTTCATCTAAAGATAAACACTCAACCTTGTCTCTACCTGGTGTGTATATCAAGTTCCTTGTAATTGTAATCTTTCCTACTTTGGACAAACTGGACGTTCTATAGAAAAAAGAATTCAAGAGCATCAGTCATCAATTCAACATAACAAACCTGAGAAATCTGGATTAGCTCAGCATGGATTAGAAACAAGCCACAACATCCTTTGATCCAAGACTCTCCTCCTACACAGATGTCGCTACAAATTTGAACGTTTATTTAAAGAAAGTGTGGAGGCCTTACTTCAACATCCTAACTTGAATCGTAATGACTGTATATCTATATCAAAAATTTGGGAAAGTTTAATCAGGATAACACTTTTTTGTAAATTTCCTATATTAGTCTAATGTTATTTAAGATTATTATATGAATTTCTGAATTAATATCTTTAATTATGACTTTAAAAATGTTTACTCTTCTAATACTTAGCGATATGACATCACGCGGCTTGTTCTGTGTGTGAATGATCAATTGTTCATATTCCACTTTGTTTTTTAAAACTATTCCTATGTAGCCATTGAAGATGGTCTGTAATATTCAGACCGAAATATTTGGCAAATTAAACATTATTCTTGTGTAATCATTATGTCACAAGTATTGTTAAAAAATCAAGATTTTCTTCTGTTTGATTTCATTTCAGACAATAAAACAGAATGTTAATCTTTGGAACACGTGACGATCTCAAACTCTTGGAAACAACATCTCACTGGTTTTTGGATGGGACTTTCAAAACTGCTCGTGTGCTTTTTTTTCGACTGTATACAATTCATGCACTAGTTCATAGATGAACCATTCCATGTGTTTATGCATTACTGCAAAACAAAACTCAAGATACATATATTAAACTGTTTGAGACATTAACTATGCTCAATGTCAATATGAAGCCAATCAGCATCATGATTGATTTTGAATTGGCAGTTATAAGCAGTTAAGAAAGAAGTTTCTCAGACAGTGAAATTAATTTTTTTCGACTGTATACAATTCATGCACTAGTTCATAGATGAACCATTCCGTGTGTTTATGCATCACTGCAAAACAAAACTCAAGATACATATATTAAACTGTTTGAGACATTAACTATGCTCGATGTCAATATGAAGCTAATCAGCATCATGATTGATTTTGAATTGGCAGTTATAAGCAGTTAAGAAAGAAGTTTCTCAGACAGTGAAATTAAAGGATGTTTCTTTCATCTAAGTCAGAACATCTACCAGAAAATTCCAGAGAATGTTTTGCAACAATGTTACCAAGAAGATTCTGACTTTGCATTGAAATTAAGAATGATGCTGGCTCAGCTCTTGCATTTGTTCCAATATATGAAGTTGTTGGTGCTTTTGAGAAATTGTATAAATTTCTAACTCCAGAAAACTTACCAGTCGCAGATTATTTCGAAGATTCTTACATTGGAAGACCACAATGCCATGGATGACAGAAGCCAACTTATACCATCAATATGCAGAATATGTATCAACAATCCGAAGATGAATCACCAAAAACAAATAATTCAGTAGAAGGACGGCACAGAAGTTTCCAGTCCAAAGTTGAAAGTTTCCATTCCCACCATTTGGAAATTTACTGAATTTCTCCAAAGAGAACAAGCATTACAAGTTTACTGCACTCAAATGTTGGCCAGACATCCATCACAAACTCCACGAAAGAAGTACGCTGATTCAAATGCACTGATTCTTACCATCGTTCGCAGCTACCATGATTGCAGCATTATGGATTATCTATGTGGGACAGCACACAATCTTTTTTTCTAAGTATTAATGCATAATTAATAATATTAAACTACATTTCCTGTAAAAGATTCAAAAGTAGCTGACTTTTCGCTGTTCGCCCTAGTTCCCTGGTGAAAACAGCAGGGCTTGTTTAACCGGACGACACCCCAGCCGGCATGAAATTTTGTCATGTTGTACTATCATTTTGTATTTTGGTTTAAGCCAATAAGAATACAATTTGGTCAGTCAGCTAAATCCCAAATAGCCAGCCCATTCTCGTTCGTTCAGTATCCAGGCATATACCAAGCAGGTGCACCACGAGAAGGTAAGGATTGGACATTAGGTCAGAAGCCCTGGTCAGTTCTCCGCATTCCTTTAAAGGCTATGTGGAGGTCTCCTCTCAGTTATACAGCTTTGTCCTTAAGCACCCCATTTCCATTTCCATCTACGTTTTTTTATTTCATCAGCGATGCTTTTTTTTGCACAATCAGCTTATATAAGTCATCATTTATTATATGTTTGGATCAAAGTATTTTTAATATTTTATGCAGACATTTGGTTTGAAAACTAATTTAGCTTCCTGTTTTTTGGTCATGTCTCTGATCCATATAATAATACAGCCTTAATGTTAAAGAGTTTTATTTTGGTTTTATTATAGTAATTTGAAGATTTCCATATATTATTTAATTTTCTGAAAGCAGTATTAGTTTTTGTCAGTCTTTGCATTATCTCTTTGTCAGTTCAACCTTCAGCATCTACATATGGTCCCAGAAGAAGTTAAGTAAAATTCTTAACTTCTATAGCATGCTGATTGATTTTGATGTCTTTGTGGCATTTGCTGTTTAGTTTAAGCATTTTTGTTTTAGTCATATTTATTTCAAGACCAACCATCAATGTTTATGAGTCTTCTGATTTTTTTTTATTTTTATATATCATTGTAGTTTGATTATATCAAAATTATGTCATCAGCATAATCTAGATCTTCTGTGATACATGATTCCATTTAATTCCTCTTCTTGTACCTGTAACTTTTCTCATAATTCAAACAATTACTATATTAAACAATAGCCCAGACAACACAACTCCGTCATACACCAGATCTTATCTGAAACCATTCGGATATCGTTTGCTATGCAATAACACTACTTTTACTTCTCTTATACATTTCTTTGATCCTCTAAAATTAGGAAGTAGCAAAAGGCAACTCAACAGAAAATCTGTCTTATTCAAGTAAATTTGATGGAAAAAGAAGAAAAAAGATATAGAAATAGTATAGAGGATTTGTACAGAAATATTAATATTGAAGGAATTTGAAAGGAGAGAATTTGTTGAGGAACCTATGATAATAAAAAAGTGAAGTGTTGTGGGCAAGGGAATAGCTACCAAAAGGAAACTCTCCTGGAGTTGATGGAGCAGTAGAAATAGTGCAGCTAGCAATGAAGAAATGAATATATTGGCCACCTAGAGATTGGAAAACACTGGTATTCATCTATTTCCCCAAACAAAGTCAAATCTCAGAGATTGTGAGAATTATAGAACCATCACTTTAAATTCACATGCAAGTAATATTGAAAAGTCTAAAAGAGGCTGGAACCATATGAATAGATGAATAGCAAACATGAGATGAATTATGGAAAGAGCAAGAAAATTTAAAAAGAAAGTATTCATCTGTTTCATTGATTATAACAAACCATTTCACTATGTTGATCATGAGAGACTGCAGAATGTGATGAGAGCAATAGGAATACCAGAGCTTCGAATTCTCTTAATCAGAGAACTACATGACAACCAAGAAGATTCATAAAAAGTCTTCAGAGAAATGGACAGTGTTCAAGTGGAAAAGGGGTGCATCAGGTTTGTATATTTTCACCTGGCTTTTTAATATTTATAGTAAATATATTATGAGAATGGCAATTTAGACAAAGACCCCAGTAGGAATTAAGATTGGTGGCAGAAAAATACAAAACTGAGGATATGCACATGATAAAACCCTCATAGCAGAAACTAAAGGAGATTTAGTGCAGTTACTTATGTTAGTTAAGAGGCAATGAAAAAAAAAGTGAGCTTAATTTAAATCATCATCATTAAATTCCTGACATGTACCCTCAGGGGTGTACAGGATATGATAGTACTACATTAAAAACTTACATAACCACTAACTTTCTATTGCCAATTTTCCTCCAAATCAATCTGTTGCCTGTCAAGACTCAAACATTATCAGATCTTATATTTCTGTCTTCTAAGACACTTTTTACTGTGTCAATCCATCTATATCTTGGTCTTCCTCTGAATCTTTTTTCTGCCGACCCAGCAGAGAACACTTGTTTTGCTAATCTTTCATTTCCTATTCTGTTAAGTGACCATACAACCTGAGATCAGCTCTGCTAACACATTCCCAGATGCTAACAATGTGAAGTTCTTTCCTATTTTATTATGATATTGCCATTGATGCCATATGTTCATGTCCCTAATATTTCTCAGGAATCTCATACCTGCGGTCTCTACTCTTTGGTTAAGTGTTTTATTTCTAACCCAGCTCTCAAATCCCTAAGTTAAAATCGATTTGAACACTGTCTTGTTTCGACTAATTTCTCTCTTATTCCACATAAATTTATTCAGTTGACTTCCTACCATACCAGCTTTGTTGATTCTATTGTCTATTAACATAATTAAATTACCATCTTCATTAAAAATCATGCCTAAGTAGCTGAAATATTTTACTTGTTCTATAGGTTCTCCATTCACAATGTAGTTGATATTTCAATGTTTCTGTCTATTTTCATTTTATTTGTCTCGTTATTGCTGACCTTCATACCATATCTATTACAACAGTTATTCAATTTAATCAAGGAATCTCGCAACTTGTAGCAGATTTATTCAGAAGCATAACATCATCCGCATAAAGTAAAGAGATGAGATTAACACACCTCCAATTTTGATATCAGGTTTAATACCATTTCTTTCATAACGTACTGCTTGATATAATGTCCCATTGACACATACAACTGTAGCATTTTGAATAGCTTCTCTCTTGGCACTTATCATATGCCTTTACCAGATCTACAAAACTTAAATATAGATCTTTGTTATATTTCCATGATTTTTCAACTATTTGTCGTAAAGTGAAAATCTGATCCTGATAACCTCTATTTGGCCAGCATCTAGCTTGTTCTTTATCCATGACTAAAAAAATACATGTAGTAACTACACAGTAATAAGTAAATATTTCATCCTAAGTATGATAGGATATCGTCAGTATAGTTAATTCAAACAATACTAGGAATAACATACAGTTAGGGTGCATGATTACAATGGAATCCCAATATGCGTGCAGTAGCATGTTAAAGAATTAAATTAAAATATATTCGGAATGGGGGAAAAAAAAGATTACATTAAAATAAGATAACATATATAAAAAAATTATTTTACAGAATTTTGTATGACAATTTCCTATACTTTTGGAATAGCAGGAAAGTCATTACGGTTTAGATTTGGTCTGTGAAGTAGGGCTTCAGCACTTTCTTTATATAAACTATATATAAAGCAGGAAGAAAACATCACTATCAACAATAACATAGTCAATGAGACATTGCGTTTTCCTTGCCTCTTCCCTCCATGTGAATTTGTGCACATTTTTATGTTGGAACATTGTGTTAGTAATAACCAGTCCATGTCCTGAACAGAAATCCAACAGGTATTTGCCATTATTATTAGCTTTGCTCTTTTCTCCAAATTTTCCCAAAATATTTTTGTATATCTGACAATCGTTTCCTACTCTGCTATTTAGATCCCCAACAAGGACCAACTTTTCATGCTTCATTGTGTCAGTTGCTTTTTCTAAAGTCTCAAAAAAATGCCTCCTTCTACCTTAGTAGAACCTTCTGTGGGACCATAGGCACAAATAAGTTCATTGTCCAGTTCCCCATTCAAGAAGATTAGCCTCATATTTAGTGTTGAATACTATAGCTGCTCCTTCTTTTCTCTACTCCGATCGTCTGGAATTCATCCCTCTGTCCAGGACTTCTGAACTATGCAGCGCAGCCACTGTAAGACTCTTCCTCCATAATTGAGCATTTCTGGTCGAATATCATCTACTCCAGCTGCCTGTCGACATTTCAGGTTTTGATGGCTTTTTCTACTTCAAGTATGAATATGTATTCCTGATTGCATGCCTGGTCAGTGTTTTTTACTACTGTGCTGTCACTGATTGTTTCATTTAGCAATTTTTTGATGTAATTACTCCATACACCAAGCATATCTTTTTCTCCAGTTTGAATGAATTTATGATGGAGGGAGATAAAATAGAGGTGGGTGAAAGTTATGATTTTCTGAAGTCCTCAATAAGAAATGATGGTCAATGTCAAGATGAATTAAATTAAAGATACCAAGAAGTTTATCCAAGTATAAGTAAACCAAGTTTGCATGTGACGTAACTTCATGACCGAGCTATTTCTATATAGAGGCTAATGATTTCACATCAGTATCCCATAATGCAAAGCACATATCCTTACAGACTAATATAATGCTTTGCATTATGGGAAGGGCCACTACCCAGAAGGGTTTCAACCGTTATTGAGGTGAAAAAGTAAAGGAGGTGCTCATCATAGTCCTAGAGTAGTTAGTATATGGGTGCAAGAGAGCCGGATAGTATTAGGAGAAAGAAAAGATAGATAGTATGAGAGATAGAGAAAAGGGCTCATCTCTTTTATCAGTTTTCATTTTTCTCCAATCTCATATAGATGAATGACCAAAAGACCAATTGATACTAAAGTACAGAGATGACTGATACCCAGGTGGTTAGCCTTATTCCTTAATCCCTTCTCTGTCTGGAATTGCTCTCAAGTCATCTTTGCAATTGACTATAAGACCACATTGAATTAAGAGAATGGAACATTTAAAAAACCTCTCATGGCAAAAATAGACAGAATTTTACCCCCTTTCCCCAGTGAATATTGCATAATGTGGGTGGGCTACACCACCTAGTCAAAAATTTGGTATATCTTAGAATGCCTCTTTTTAAATACAAAAATCATCTGACTGAACAATAAAATTTCCACAATACAATATTATAAAGCATTTGTATGTCATATTGCTGATTTTCAAATCCATGTTTCTTTCTGACCTTCCATAAGTGGTATTTTAATACATTAATTATAAAAATCAAAATTTTCTTCCCATTGCTGGCAGGTGATGGGTATTGCAAAAAAAATAAAAAAAAAAAAAAAATAACCTGCTCTGTCGAAAGTAATGGAATGCCCACAACATTACATAATCTGACCCAAATATGCAGGGCACCTGCAGAAAGCATGTTGTACTGTTTCCAATTGGTAACAGATGTCACAGATTGGATCTCTGACATTAAAGTCTCCCGATTTGATGGTACTGACTGGAAGACAACCATATGCAATTCTCCAAGCAAGATCCCTCCTGTTAAGGTATCCTTGGAACTTCAATAAGATATGAAACTAAGTGTTGTTGTCAGTAACCAACTATGAAAGTTTGTGCCGAACTTTCCCACTTTCTACCTTTACTGAGATCTCAACAGTGGGAACCAGACCTAGAAGTGATACAAGAATAACGAATAACATTTCTGGCTAGATGGGTGAAGCAAAATTGCTTTTTGTATTCCCCTTTGTCTGAAATGAAAAACTTTGAATGGAGTGTTTATGAGCCACATGCTCGCCCAGTGAGGGCAGTGAAATTAGCTGTGTTCAGCATACTTAAGATATATTTTGGCCTTTTATATTTATAGCTTTCTGCTTCATTATATTCCAAAGCTTCCTTGATCAACGGGTTTGGGTGGTTGCTAGTTTTGGTAAAGAACTTCACTGCTAGATCTAGAAGAAGGGAAGAGATGTAAGGAATGTTGACTTCTCTATGGATCTGGGTGTTTCTGATAAACCATGGGGCATCAGAATCATTCTCAGGCACTTATTCTGCAATCTCTGTAGTTTTAGAATATTTATATTTGCGGTGCGGCTCCATGTGGGGGACGCATAAGTGATAACCGGCCGAATCACCACCTTGTAAATTGTTAATTTTGTTTGTGTATCCAATTTGCTTTGTCTGTAGATTACAGGGTAGAGTTGGGCATGACCTTGGATGTCTTTGAGGTAACGTGTCTTATATGATTGCTGAATAGAAGTTGTCTATCCAGGATCACTCTGAGATATCTGACTTCTCTCTGCCATGGAATCTTAACTCCCAAAAGATGAAAGATGAATAGAAGTTTTCTATCCAGGATCACTCTGAGATATCTGACTTCTCTCTGCCATGGAATCTCAACTCCCAAAAGATGAATGTCCTCCATATTGTGAATTTCCTTGCTTGTAAACAGTATGGCTGAACTCTTCTGTGGGTTAGGATCCTCCAGTCTACCAGCCATCTCACTAATATATGTATACTGGTTTGCAATCTTCTAGTTGCCAGTTTTGGGCTCAGAGATGTTGCCATTAATACAGTATCATCTGCATATAATGCAGTGAATGTTGTTCTCGGGTTCAGAGGGATATCTGCTACATAGATTGAGAACAAGAGAGGGACCAGAAGAGAGCCCTGGGGTACTCATGCGAAGACCCTGCATCTGGACAAAATCGATTCTCAGACCCTGACCTGCATATATCTGTCTTTCAGGTATGAGTGGAGTATTCTTATCAACTTGATTGGAAAGCCGAACTTTATGAGTTTGTAGAGAAGGCCTTGATGCCACACTTTGTCAAATGCCTTCTCTGTATTGATGAAGAAGGCAGCAGTACTGATTTTCCAATTGAAACCTTTCGTAATGATTTCGACTAGCCGTCTGGATTTGTTGAGCTGTACTATGGGCCTTGTGGAAGCCAAACTGCTCAGATAAAACTCCTAACCTATCCGTTTCTGCTTGTAGTCTTGTGAGGATCACTTTCTGTGTTACCTTTCTGAGGCTGGACAACAGGCTGATTGGTCTATCTCTCAGGAAGATGAGGGTTTTTTCCTGGCTTCTTCTGTGGCACGATGGTGGCTGTTTTCCACGCAGTGGGAAAATGCTGGAATCTGAAAATTGCATTGGTAATATTGATGAGATGAACTATGGCCTTTCTTGGGAGCAGTTTTACTATTCAGTTAGTTATGCCATCAAGTCCTGGAACCTTTTTATTACATAGGTGTGTGACAATATTTATTACTTCAACCGGAGTAGTCGGAGTGAAGTGTTCAGAATTAACAGTGTGCTGCCATAAAGTTGATCTAACATGGCAGTGAAATTTGTGCATAAGGTTAATATTAAGGTTTGCATAGTAGAAGTCATATTTCCACATACAAGTAGTCAAAAGGGTGGGACCCCTTATTACTAAAATACTCTGGATTAGAGATATATGTTGACATTTTTTTCACTTGGCTATACTATAAATTAAAGATGCCAAGAAATTATATTCTTGGTTTCATTCTTTATCCAAGCAAGCAAACAAAGTAAGCAAACAAAGCCTGCTTTATGGGATACTAAGGCAATTGATTTGAAATCATTAGCCTCTATATACAAGTGACCCAATCGTGAAGTTACTTCATGTGCAAAATTTGTTTGCTTACACTTGGACAGAGGATGAAACCAAGAATATAATTTCTTCACATCAAAGTCAAGATGAAATTAAAGAATAGCTAGCTATAAGGAAATAAGTTAGGTTAAACTTGCCAAAAATTATTTGTTAGATGTTAGAATTGTGATGTATGGATATGAAAAATGGATCATTAAGAAGAAAAAAAAAAATGAATCGATTCATATGAATTATGGAAAGACAACATGTAATGAATCCTTTCTTTTAGGCTTGCATGGTGATCCGAATGCATTTTTGGAAATTATGGAGACAACTACCGTGTTTGAATAAAAACTTTAGTTTAATATTACTAAAATTTTACAATTCGACGTTTCGACCTTTATGTCAAGGTCATCTTCTGGAGCGTACAAATATACACAAGAAACAAGCTATACTACAATCATACTGGTTCGTTAAAGACACTGACTAACCGCTACCACAATTGTTGGCCTGACCTCTGGTGAAAAAAAAAAAAAAAAAAAAAAAAAAAAAAAAAAAAAAATTATACATCAATGCTAGAGTCCTGACTTATGTTGAATCTTTCATATTAGGTTGGCTGAATGTGTGCCATCCAGATCCTTGGAATTTTCATACCATCTTTATTGTTGATATTTGGGTGGTTTAACAGGATTTCGCAGGATTCTTTAAATTTTCTTTCGTATACCATGTTTTTGTGCGGTGTAAGGAGCAGGTGCTTTTCCAGTTGATTTGGTGTAAGGTGTTAAGTGCATGGTCTGAGAGGCCTGCTTCACCATAATGGTTATATTTAATGTGTCTAATGTGTTCTTTCTTGCGTATAGGGATTGTCTGTCCTGTTTCACCAATGTACGGTAAGTTACAAGTGCAGTGGATGCAATAGACTCCAGGATGTGCTAATGGGAGGAGAGGATCCTTAGAGGAGCTGAATATGGTTTTAAGTTTAGTGGGTGGTTTAAAGGTGGCATTGAGGTTATAATGTTGTAGGATTCTGTTGATTTTTTCTGATAACCCTTTAATGTATGGGATAGCTATGGTTTTACTGTAATCTAGATTCGTTTTTGTTGTGGTTTTATAGAGTATTTTATTGACAGTATTTTTGTTATAGCCATTGTTTATGAATGTGTCACTAATGATTTTTAGTTCTTGTTTCAGAGCTTGCTGGTTAGAGCAAATAGTTGTGGCTCTGTTTTTAAGGGTGTTTATGACTCCATATTTTTGTGCTGGGTGGTGGTATGAATTCGCATGTATGTATTGGCCCATGTGTGTCGGTTTTCGGTAGACCGTGAAGGATAGACTGCCTGAAGGAAGACGTGTAACTAGTGTGTCTAGGAATGGGGGCGAATTTTGGTTTTCGATTTCGATGGTAAATTGTATGCTGCAACAACATGTAATGACACTATTAAGAATCCCACAGACTACAAGGATTTAGAGAATAGAAAGACAGAATGCTCTGTTTAGCAATTAATGATTGCAAAAAGAAGTTAATGTACAATACTTTGGACATATTACGCAAGCAGAATAATTGGTAGAGGCAATTATGTTAGGGAATACTGAGGGCAAGAGGAAGAAGACAACATAAAAGAACTTTCAATATGAATTTACAAATGCTAAATGAAGAGATGAGACAGAGTGAGATGTAGAGCCTATTTTCAAAAGCACCAAGAGTCAGAAATGACTAGTTATGCAAATGAGTGGATCATTTACCTAGTAAATGATCTAGTAATTGCATCTGAGGATTTGATTGTAACGAATTTGACCACATTGCCACCAATTGGTGGGAGTGATCATAGGGTCTTGACTTGGGAGGTGGCTAAAGATTTGGAATTTACAATTAAGACAGGGTACATGTGGAATTATCGGGCTGGTAAGTATGACAAGCTTAGGAGTTTGATTGGTTCAGTGCCATGCCATGGCATGTAAAACTGCAAAGGCAATGGCTGAGTAATAGTGAATGCTCAGCCATTGCCTCCTTGCAGTTTTACATGCATGGCATGTAAAACTGCAAGGAGGCAATGGCTGACTGTATACCTAGAGTCCAAATAATAAATCAAGTAGGGATTAAATGGATGAATAACACCATTAAGCTTGAGCTGCAAAAAAACAACTGTGGAGGGAATTTAAGGAGAAAGGTGACCTGCAGGCACATGAATGGTATAAAACCCAGGCCAGAAGGGTAACAAGTGTGATAAGAAAAGCAAAAGCAGAATTATGAAAGAACATTAGCCATGCAAGCTAAAGGGAATCCCAGACAGTTTTTTTGATATTTTGCAAGTAAAAGAAAAAATGTATATGGCAGATTGATTTTAAAGAATGCCGATGGTAAGGAGGTAACCGAATCAGCTGATATAGTAGAATTACCGAGTGAGCACTTTGCAAGAGTATATCATCCAGGTGGTGACATTGCAGAAATGGAAGAACCAACAGCTTATACGGGAATTGTGGTGAATGAAGTGGAGGTGAATAGTATATTACAAAACCTCAATGTCAATTCATCTGCGGGATTGGAT
Source organism: Typopeltis vanoorti (assembly GCF_054136105.1). Lineage (NCBI taxonomy): Eukaryota > Metazoa > Arthropoda > Arachnida > Uropygi > Thelyphonidae > Typopeltis > Typopeltis vanoorti. The sequence goes on along the minus strand of NC_143557.1, from coordinate 122,044,587 downwards.
GGTATACCAGCTCGTGTCGTACAAGAAGCAGCTAAAGGATTGTCAGTGCCTTTGACCATTTTGTTTAATTTGAGTCTTGGGTCTGGGTTAGTCCCAAGGGGGTGGAAAGAGGGGAAAATAGTTCCACTGCATAAAGGAGGTTCCAAGACTGCGACTGCTGTTGAAAATTACCAGCCGATCAGCATATCAGGAATTGTTGTCAAGGTCTTGAAGAAAATAGTCAAGAAAAAAATACAGGATTGGAAAGATGAAAATGGGATACTGTATGAGGGACAGCATAGTTTTGTGAAGGGTAGATCATGCCTCAGTAACTTGCTCATGTTCTATAACACAGTGATGGCTGAACTGGATAAGGATTCCACACAACCACTACTGGCCATCAAGTACTCTGGCAACAAACAAAAATGCTATATCAATAACTGTTTCACAAGAAAATTTAAAGAAGCTGCACAAATGCTTAGGATCCCTACACAGTGCAATAAAAATCAAGGATTACAGTGATTCTACTGTACCTTGCTAAAGTCTTTGATAGGATACCACATGGAATTCTAATCAGTAAACTGCAGCATATGAGAATGGATATAGGGTTGGTGAGATGGATAGGAGGGTGGTTGATGGAGAGATATCAGAGAGTGGTTTATTCAGGAGTAGAGTCCAAAAGATTGCCTGTGACTAGTGGTGTGCCACAGGGTTCTGTTCTTGGACCACTACTGTTTAATTTGTTCATTAATGATATAGGAAAGGATCTGAGAGGAACTGTGCATCTGTTTGCAGATGATGCAAAGTTAGGTAGAGCAATAGTGAATGCTCAAGATGTCAAAATTTTGCAGGATGATTTGGATAGTTTGGAGGACTGAGCTAAGGGGAATGGATGTCGATTTAACATGGAAAAATGTAAGGTTTTGCATTTTGGGGTGAAAAGATTAGCAGCAGTATATCACATTGGTGGAACTGTACTCCAGGAGATTGATGAGGCCAGGGATTTGGGAGTGTTGGTGGATATGGAGTTGAAGTTTAGGGGACACATCGCAAAAGTGGCAAAATCAGCTCATCACTTGGTTGCTGAAAAACACTTTAACGAGCAGAGACAAACAGGTTATTGTTCCTCTGTATCAAGCCTTGATAAGACCCCATCTAGACTACTGTGCCCAGATATGGGTGCCAGGGTTTCTTCTCGATGGGGAGGAGGTGGAGAGGATCCAGAGACGAGTGACCAAGATAATAGCAGGACTATGGAATGAACCTTATGAGAATAGGTTGAAGATTTGTGGGCTGTAGAAATTGGTTGATAGGCAGAAAAGGGGTGATATGATTGAGACATTCAAATTATTGAAGGGTTTCTATAAGATTAATTCAGAAGATATTTTTGAGAATAGAACTGGCCATCCACGGAAGCTTGGTAAGAGTGTGGTTAGCAAGATTGTTAGAGCTAGGTTTTTTTAACTTGGAGAGTGGTAAATGAGTGGAATAAGCTGCCAGAGTCTGTTGTGGGTGCCATGACTGTAAATGAGTTCAAGGTGAAGTATGATAGATACTGTGTGAATGTTGAATAGTTGTTCTTGACATGATGTTGGGCCTCCCTCGATGAGTCTAAGAACTCCTTGGAGTTGCCCGTAATAATAATAATAATAATTTAACTATAATCAAAGAACACTATTAATGTTCAGAAGGATTACTCATTATAACAGGCAAGTCCTGGACAGTGACAAAATAAATAGGTCAGTAGATTATCAACCATTATATTTTTATACAAACCTCTAATTTTTGTTCCGATTGTGCCAACTGTTCTTTCTGAGCATGTGTATAGTCACTCAGCATTCGAGAAATCTGTTTTCTGTCATCCAATTCTTCTCCAAGTCTGCTATTGTAGTCAGCCAACAAACTACATGCCTCATTCACTTGCTTTGATAACTTGTCAGCAGATTCTCTGTCTGGAAAAAAAAAAAAAATAAAAAAAAAAATACATGCTTTCTGCTGACTACTGATAATCAAATACAATCACTTAATCACTCAATGCTAGCTGTTTTTCAGAACTAAGCCTATTTTTTATAATATATTTTTGAAAAAATCTAGACATTTTTAAATCAAAGTAATACTATTTATTTAAGATCCGAAGTAATCAATAAGGTGTTGATTTAAAATATCTACACACACACAAAATTATTTTATTAATTTAAAATATCACTTCATGTGAACAGAAATGAATTTTTTCATACAATTTAAAGGATATTAGTGGCTTTTTTTTTTTGCTTATCTTTTTAATAGAACCATACTTTCTCTGTAATGCCACAAATGACAAAGATGCAATTCTGTAATTCCAAGGGGTTGTCAAAAGCAAGCTTTCATTTTTTAATGGTAATCCTGCACAGAAGATACTGTCAAATCTATAATAGCATATATGGGCAGAAAGTTGAGTAGAAAGAGAAAACTTGTTAAGACTGGATTTGAGGACTTGCAGATTATACTCTTTAAATATGTAAGAGGTTTTCTAAAGAAAAGTAGTAGAGGGAATAAGTACAGAGCAAATTTAGAGGAGAACTACTGATTCTGATGAAATGTGACAATGGTAATATCTCTAGAAAATTAATCTAAATGCCCTTTTCTGTACTGAACAAGGATTTTCAGCGAACTTGTATGGACATATCACACAGAACTTACAACAATGATCAACTGCTGGATGGATTTGTGATTTATATAGAGTTGCTAATTTTAGATTTATATATAAACAGTTGTTTCAGAAGTAATGTTTAGAGCAAAAGTGAAAACTAATTAGTTGGTGTAATGTTTGTGCCAAGAAAGACTGAGATTAGAAATATCCAAAAAGAGAATTCTCATCACCATTCCAGAGATTTGGGTGTTGTCAAAAGTAAAAAAGTAAAAGTTAAGCACCCCCCCCCCCCCCGTAAAGCAATTGGAACAATGACGGTACATTGCGCCCTTCGATTGGAATAGGCCTAAATTCGATTCTCGTCGCGACAGGAGGAATCTTTATCTGGAAGATTTCAATCGAAGGTGAGTTAGCTGATCTCATATGGAGGTAGCAAGGTTTTTTCTCCCGGAAACTCGGATTTTTCATCCCATATACAGACAAATCAACCCTTCAGAACAGACGCAATTTACAGACAAAAACACTAGGTGTGGTGGTGGTGGAGGTAGATGGCATTGATTCGTAGTAGAGGTTCGGTGTAGTGGTTGGGACAGTTGTGGGTGTCCTCCCGTGATGAGTCTTCGGACTCTATGAAGGAATCAGGAATAAAAAGTAAATATAAAGCTGGATTTGATTTTGCAAGTATTGTATTAGGTGCCATATGAATTTTATTGTCACATGTGAACCAAACTTCCTGGTCAGTAATGGCCTGAAAAAAAAAAGTTCCATGTTTTGTCTCTAGATCACGGTTTCAAGATTCGTTGATCTTCAGCATATCCATAGTGTTAATGTGCAATAGGTTTACAACCTTTCACGAGTGGGGATTCACATTAGAAACTGAAGTTAACATGACTGTCAGAATACCACTGAAAGATGATTTAGAGGTTAGCAGTTATGACAGCAGTTATCATCATTGTCAAATTCCTGACATTTACCATCAAGGGATGTACAGGATATGATAGCAGTACATGAAAAATTTACATCATTACTAACTTCCTATCTACAATTTTCTGCCAAATCAATCTGTTACCTGTCAAAGCTACAACATTGTCAGATCTTATATTTATATATCTATCTTCTAAGGCACTATTTACCGTATCAATCCACCTATATCTTGGTCTTCCTCTGGGTCTTTTTCCTGCCAACCTTGCAGAGAACACTTGTTTGGCTAATCTTTCCTCAACCATTCTGTTTAAGTGACCATACCACCTGAGATTAGCTCTGCTAACGCATTCCTGGATGCTGATAATGTCAAGTTCCTTCCTAATATTCTCATTTTTAATATGATATTGCCAGTAATGCCATCTGTTCATGCCCCTAATCTTTCTCAAGACTCTCATATCTGTTATCTCTAGTCTTTGGTCAAGTGTTTTATTTCTAACCCAGCTCTCAAATCCATAAGTTAAAACTGATTCAAACACTGTCTCGTATGCAGCTAATTTAGACTTTTGACTAATCTCTCTCTTATTCCATATAAATTTATTCAGTTGACTTCCTACCATACCAGCTTTGTTGATTCTGTTGTGTATTTCCATATTTAATTTACCATCTTCAATAAAAATCGTGCCTAAGCAGCTGAAATGTTGTAGTGAATAGGTTCTCCATTCACAATGAAGCTGATATTTTCAATGCTTCTGCCTATTTTCATTATCTTGGTCTTGTTCTTGCTGACCATCAATCATACCACATCTATCACAACAGTTATTCAATTTAGTCAGGGAATCTTGCAGACTTGTAGCAGATTTATTTAGAAGTATAACATCATCCACATAAAGCAAAGAGCTGACATTAACATCTCCAATTTTGATATCACGTTTAATACCAATTTCCTTCATAATGTAATCCATATAGATAATGAATAACAGAGGTGATAATGTACATCCTTGTCTGACATCAGATTTAACATTAAACCATTTCCCTGTACTTCCTTCAATTCTAACTGCTGACTTACAACTCAAATAAAGAGTAAGTATTGCTTGATATAATGATCCACTGACACCATACAACTATAACATTTTGAATAGCTTCTCTCTTGTTATATGCCTTTTCCAGATCGACAAAACTTAAATACAGATCTTTGTTATATTGCCATAACTTTTCAACTATTTGTCATAAAGTGAATATCTGATCCTGACAGCCTCTATTTGGCCTGAAACCAGTTTGTTCCCCACTAAGGCTCTCTTCCACAATCCATCTGAACCGTTTCTCAAGTAAACTGGCATAAATCTTACCAGGAACACTCAGTAGAGAAATGCCTCTGTAATTCTCATAATCAGTTTTATTTCCCTTTTTATATATGGGTACTATGAGAGCTCTACTCCAATCATCTGGATGGAATTTGTCCTTCTGTCCAGGCCCTCTGAACTATCCAGTGTAGCCACTGTAAAACTTTTATAACTCCATACGTGAGCATTTCTGGTCTAATATCATCTACTCCAGCTGCCTTTCCACATTTCAGACTTTTGATGGCTTTTTCTACTTCAAGCATGGATATGTATGTCTGATTGCATGCCTGGTCAGTGTTTTTTATCATTGTGCTGTCATCATTGCTAGTTTCATTTAGCAATTTTTTGAAGTAATTACTCTATACCTAAAGAATATCTTTTTCTCCAGTTTTCATATCACCTTTATCATCTCTAATTCCTTTTACGGCACTCTTTCCTCCATTTCTGAGCTTCTTCAATAACCTCCAGAATATCTTTCCACCATCTTGATATTTATTTTCTATGTTTCTACCAAAGTCTTCCCATGACTTTGGCTTAGCTAGTTTTACAAATAAGTCTCATTGTCCAGTTCCCCATTCTGATATTTGCCCACATCACTCTACTTGAAATTGCCTGCCATTCAAGAAGCATAGCCTCGTATTTTGTGTTGAATACTATGGCTACTCCTTCTTTTCCTTGATTTTCATTTCCTGAATATAATATTTTGTATTTATGCTCAGAAAGAGCTCACCAGTTTTGGTCTTTTTTGTTTCAGTCACCCCTATTATGTCGATCTGGTACTTATCTAATTCCTCAGCTAGCTCCATTTCTTTGCCATTCAGGCTTCTTATGTTGATAGTACCAATCTTCAATTCTGGTCATATTGAGTTGGGGTGTGTTTTAGGATTTGTTCCAGTAGCTGACTTTTCACTGTTTGCCCTGGTTCCCTGCCGAAAACAACAGTTAGGGGCCTTGTTTAACCAAGTGATGCTCCAGCCGACATGAAATTCTATCATGTTGTACCATCATTTAATATTGTGGTTTAAGCCAATAAAAAAACAATATGGTCGGCTAAATCATGGCTCTGAATCCGCCATTTTGTTAGAACGTAGTTCTTATTTAAATTATCTGTTTTTGATTATCTTAATTAATTGTTGGTTGATTACTAATCCAAATATAGAGAAATTTATATTATCCTGCACCACCCTATATTGAGATTAGTCTATATAATATAATATAGTGGAATCAATCATCAACTAACCTTTAGCAATCTCACTTTTCTACAGGCCGAGTTTAAAATGAATATTTAAGGCTTCCGCGAGGTCCGATAAACTTTATGAGTGGTGCAATGAAGAAAAATCAGACAAACAACCAATTGAATCCAATAAAATAAACATTTAATACAGGGTTATAGAACATGTACATTTAAGTAAAACTTTAAAAACAAGATAATGCAAATCAGCTTAGTCCAAATATTCATAACAAACATAAAACATTAGGCATCGTACATTCAGCTGTCAATACTATATTCATCCGAATAATTGAAGATGGTCCACACAGTTCAATGTTACAGAATCTCACAGTAATTATTCTTAAAGTAGAATTCTCTAATTCTCTCTCAGTCAACTAACACTTAATTTAATTATGAGGCAGTTATCACTTCAAGGGGGAAACACTTTAAAGCTCCATACTTCGGCTATTTTTAGTAGAACGGCACAGTTAATGTTAAGATATATCAGGCGGAGCTAACTCTTATATCTTCATGCTGAAATATAAGAAAAATGAACTGCTCTTACCGGGTTACATCTTTTACACATTGGATTCACTATAGGCACACTTAAAACTGTAGTTAACTATCACTCTGAAGCAACACTATTCAAAAGAAATCTTCACTATAATAACTGAAATGTTAAACATAGAATTTCATAAGTCATGACGCACTCGTATTAGGTAATCTACTTATTGCTTATTTATTACTATGCATTAAATTCAGCCTTGCACCATTCTTCTTCAAAACAACTGGAGTTTGTCGTAATTTTAGAATTCTGTAGAAATATTCTGAATTGCCTATTAATTTCCCGGTCCTTTCATAATCTATTTACGGCATTTCCAAATCCCCATTACTGCCATCCCTTACTTCACTCCTTGCTATCCTTAAGCTTTCTCCCCTGTTTAACTTCATTCTCCAATTAAATACGTTCATTCTTCCCGCCAAAATCTGGTTCTAGCTAGTTCAGCTTATATCAACTTCTTCTCCCTTCAAATACTGTAGCTCACACTCCATGCACGCGCTATCTAAAATTAACTCTGTTTCCTTGACAACAGCCAATCAAATCCAATCAGAAGAATTACATAAATTTACCTTCTCTTTCAGAAATACAAATAATGAAATAACTCATAGTTCATATAAATCACATTCAATCATAATAAACACAAATTCTATAATATACATGCACAGCTTCTTATAATATTATTATATAATAAAGTAAATTAAAAGAATAATATTTTTATACAGAGCCTTTTTATTACTATTACATTACTTAAGATTATATTATTAAATAATAATAAACAAAATTCAAGGCAATTATATGAATAACACACTATAAGCAAGAGACAAACAATATTTACAAGTCTTGCCTTTGACATGGAGGATTATGTTGGATTCTGAAAGAAGTATTAACAATTTTCATTTCTCTTCATTTAGAATCCAACACCAGGTAGATACCCAACAGGGTGCACCACGAGAAGATGAGGATTGGACATTAGGTCAAAAGCTCTGGTCAGTTCTCCACATTCCTTTAAAGGCTATGTGGAGGTCTCCTCTCAGTTATACAGCTTTGACCTTTAAGCTTACTGTATTTTAGAGCTTGGCGATTTGTGTAGCACAAATGAGGAAAGAGTGCAATGTATCATCATTAGCCAAACTGCAGAATGAATTGCAGTTAAAACTAATTCAACTCAACAGAACTGAATAAAGGCAATGTCAACATAAGAGGAATCAATGAAAGGTGTTTTAAGTTACCAATTGAATTACAGAAATGCCACAGGCATACTACTGTTAACAAGATGATAAACATACAAAACTGAAAGAAATTCATATGTAAGAGTAACAGGTGATATACTAGATAATAATAAGATGATATATTATGGTAATACTGATCAGGAAACAGAAGTAGCTATAGTATTCAACAATAAACATGAAGTTAAATTTATTAAATGGAAGTTAATTTCAACTAGAGTGGATGATGATGGAAAATTTTACAATAAGGCTGATTTCTATTTCCTCATAATCATGGAAATGATTATGAAAAAAAAAAATGGATGTGTTTGTCTAGTTTGGACTTATTAAGCAAGTGGAAGGATGTTAGCATAAGCAGGGCATTAGATAAGTATAGAAGATCCATGACTTGGACAACTTGCAGATAATCTTGTAGTCTGCATTATCGTGCAGACTACAAAAGTGCATATACAAAAAACATACATGCAACTACTGAGATAAAGAGCCAATAGGCTTCACTTCAAATTTATTCAAATTAAGTGGATATTGAATCCAACATTATTTTTAGCCAAATAAGAAACTCAAAGATAGAAAACATATCTAAGAGTTTCATGCCGAATATAGAAAACTATAAAAGTTCGACAAGTCCAAGTGTAAGCCAACAGATGGTACATGCTAAGGACAGTGATCGGAGCTTACTCCACCTTTACTATGAGTTTCCCCTGCATGTATCACCTGTTGGCTTACGCTTGGACTTGCCGAACTTTTATAGTTTTCTATATTCAGCATGAAACTCTTAGATATATTTTCTATCTTTGAGTTTTTTATTCGGTTATGAAATAATGTTGGATTCAATATCCATTTAATTTGAATACATGTAACTTATTATGTCTATAAATGAGACTGAGTTTGTTGCCTAGGTGAAAACACCAGTCTCAGATTATAGGCATATATGAGACCTCACTATCAGAGTCTTATATACTAACTGGTATCAAGGGTTAAAGGATACAGTATTTGAAGGAAGGTGCTAATGATATTTGAATACTTTATCTAGTTATGGAAGTTACTTTCTTGACGTTTACTTTCTTGGAGTAAGCTCCGAGAAAGCTATGACTGTAATATTAGTAACAATTTTTCATGTAACAGTGAGCTTCAAAAATCATCTTCAAGTACATAGCAGAGGGTTCATCATCATCACGAACCATGGGCTCACAGCCTGTTGGTGTCTGATGCTCCCTTCACTATCTTCTTCCACTTTGAGCAGGGTGTTGTTACAGACAAGTATAGGTTGCTAGAGATGACAAAACGCCTTATCAAATAAACATGACTGGCACAAAACAAGTAATCATCATGGGTGACTTTAATTATCTGAACATCGATTGATTAACCACAAAATCTTATGAGAAGAATGAAACTGAATTTATTGAGATGTGAGACAACTTCCTCAAGCAGCATGCAACAGATGAAACTCTAGGTCAAAGAGTGTTAGATCTGATTATAGTTCAGAAAAGGTTTTAATTAAAGACATGACTGTTCCTGCCTCTGGCTGGTGATAGTGATCATGCTGTGCTGACTTGGGAAAGTAGCCAAGTTTATGGATGCTGCATTCAAAAAAGGTTACATGCTGAACCACAAAGCAGGAAATTATGACCAGCTGAGGAGTAATAGTAGGTTCTGTCCCATGGTATCACTTGCTAAAGTGGAAGTCTAAAATCTCACATGGATGTTTTATGTAACATGTTTGCTTTACATTCATTATCTGTGAGTAATACATTTCAGATATGTAAATTGTATTCATAATGCATATTATGTGTTATTCAAATCTCTGACATAAGAGCTGATATCAGCATAACACATGTATAACATGAGTTCCACATTGTGAATCTCAGGAAACAAGCATGTGCATAAGGTATAAGATGACGTATAAAAGCTGTTGCTTTTGAAGACAGAGGTTGTCTCATCCAGAGCAGTACAATGTAAGGGCATCTCATACAGATTGTCACACAGCAGTAGTCAAGAAGTTGTCCAAGAAAGTGAGCCGACAAGGAAGGTGTGCTCGTCAACAGGGAAGATATTCATTGGTGGAAAAGGCATTCATCATCAGCCCATTACATTCTCATTGTCAAAAAAGAGAAGTTCGTCGATAGACGGAGGTGGAGACAAAGTGAAGAGAATCAGCAGAAAAGTAAAAAATGTTCTCATTCAAATGAAAAGGAACTGTGCAGCAAATGTATACCGAAATGATGGTTCACTGTGAATACTAAAGGAAATTAGATTTGCACTTGGACTATTCAAGTAATATGTTGCCGTTTTTTATTTAGTAATAAACATTTTGTATTGTTTATGACACCATCAATTAAGTTTCTATGTCAAAAGTCAAAAGACAGTTTAAGTTATAGGAGCTATTAAATGAGCTTATGCATGTTGAGTTAGATGCTAGATTTCATTGATAAAATTAATTTGTGTTTTCAAAAACAATGAATAGGACATGAGAAGGAATTGTTACGTTCTATAATGTTAAATTTAAGACTGGTTATATAAAGTTTTGATTAATTACTACTTGTATATATGTTTATAGTTAAATTAAATATTTAATGAGTTTCATTAATTTGTGTAACAACATAATCACACTGAACATCGATGTACTATTCACCCAAAAAACACGAACCTAGAAATATCTAACCAATAAAGGGCAAAGAATTAAATTATTGCTAATTTAAGCCATGACTGACATAAGAATAAGGGGAATAACATACATTTCATTATACTATAAGAATCTCATACACTCACACTCATTAACTAAATAGCACAGTCGATAGGTAAAATATATAACTTAAAGGGGTGTGAACACGAGAGAAATAAAACACTATGATAAATCTGTTATGAATGTGGCGTAGCTGATAGGATAAAAATCAATATGATAGGATAGAAATTGGATTACAATTTGGGATTTAGCCGACCAAATTGTATTCTTATTGGCTTAAACCAATATACAAAATGATGGTACAACATGACAAAATTTCGTGGCAGCTTGGGCATCACCCGGCTAAACAAGGGCCCCGTTGTTTTTGCCAGGGAACCACGGCGAACAGCAAAAAGTCAGCTACTGGAACAAATCCTAAAACACACCCCAACTCAATATAACCAGAATTGAAGATCGGTACTATCAACATAAGAAGTCTGAGTAGCAAAGAAACGAAGCTAGCTGAGGAATTAGATAAGTACCAGATCGACATAAGGGTGACTAAAACAAAAAAGACAAAAACTGGTGAGATCTTTCTGAGCAATAAATACAAAATGTTATATTCAGGAAATGACAATCAAGGAAAAGAAGGAATAGCGATAGTATTCGAAACAAAATACGAGGCTGATCTTCTTGAATGGCAGGCAGTCTCAAGTAGAGTGATGTGGGCTAATATCAGAATGGGGAAGTGGACAATACGACTTATTTGTGCCCATGGTCCCACAGAAGGTTCTACTAAGGTAGAAGTGGAGGAATTTTTTGATGCTTTAGAAAAAACAACTGACACCAAGAAAAAGGAAAAGTTGATCTTTGTTGGGGATCTAAATAGCAGAGTAGGAAATGATTGTCAGACATACAAAAATATTCTGGAAAAATTTGGAGAAAAGAGCAAAGCTAATAATAATGGCAAATACCTGTTGGTTTCTGCTCAGGACATGGACTGGTTATTACTAACACCATGTTCCAACATAAAAATGTACACAAAATCACATGGAGAGAAGAAGCAAGGAATAAGAAAAGTCTCAGTGACTATGTTATTGTTGATAGTGATGTTTTCTCCCTGGTGCAGGACACCAGAGTGTACAGAGGATTTGAAATTGGAAGTGATCACTACTTAGTCTTGAGCAGGATAAAATTGAATTTCATATTGAAAAGAATAACATGTAAGAAAGTTTGAAAGCAAATAAATGTTGAGTATGCACTCAGATATGAACTGTAGACTAAAATACATAAAGATTATTGAAGAATAAATGAAAGAGTTTGAGAACAGGAACCAAACCTTGGAGATTCAGTGGCAAGCCTTGAAGAAAACCCTGATTGATTCAGCAAGAGAGGCATGTGGTGAGGTAATCTGCAAGGATAGAAAAATCAGAACTCCATGGTGGATACACAAAGTTAATGCGGCAGTGAAGGAAAAGAAGAAAGCATATCAAAAGTTCCTGTCAAATAAGTCAGCTTGTGCTCATAGAAAATACAGAGGCAAATGTAAGAAAGCAAAATACTGTGTAAAACTAGCTAAACAAAAGTCATGAGAGGACTTTGGCAAGAGCATAGAAAATAAATATCAAGAAGGTGGCAAGATATTCTAGAGGTTGTTGAAGAAGCTTAGAAATGCAGGAAACAGTGCCGTAAAAGGAGTTAGAGATGATAAAGGTGATATGAAAACAGGAAAAAAAGATATCCTTGAAGTGTGGAGCAATTACTTCGAAAAATTGCTAAACGAAACAAGCAGTGATAGCTCAGCGGTAAAAAAACACTCAATAGGCATACAGTCAGGAATATATATCCATACTTGAAGTAGAAAAAGCCATCAAAGGCTTGAAATGTGGAAAGGCAGCAGGAGTAGATGATATTCGACCAGAAATGCTGAAGTATGGAGGTATAAAAGTCTTGCAGTGACTGCACTGCATAGTTCAGAAAGCCTGGACACAGGGACGAATTCCAGATGATTGGAGAAGAGCTCTCATAGTACCCATATACAAAAAGGGAAATAAAAATGAATATGTGAATTACAGAGGTATTTCCCTACTGAGTGTTCCTGGTAAGATCTATGCAAGTATACTCGAGAAACGGTTGGGAAGGATTGTGGAAGGGAAGCTTGGTGAAGAACAAGCTGGATTCAGGCAAATGGAGGCTGTCAGGATCAGATTTTCACTTTATGACAAATAGTTGAGAAATCATGGGAATATAACAAAGATCTGTATTTAAGTTTTGTAGATATGGAAAAGGCATATGACAAGGTGCCAAGAGAGAAGTTATTCAATACGCTACAGTTATATGGTGTCAATGGGGCATTATATCAAGCAATACTTAGTCTTTATTTGAGTTGTAAGTCAGCAGTTAGAATTGAAGGAAGTACAGGAAGATGGTTTAATGTTAAATCTGGTGTGAGACAAGGATGTACATTATCCCCTCTGTTATTCATTATCTATATGGATCACGTTATGAAGGAAAGTGGTATTAAACATGATATCAGAATTGTAGATGTTAATGTCAGCTCTTTGCTTTATGCGGACGATGTTATACTTATAAATAAATCCACGACAAGTCTGCAAGATTCTCTGACTAAATTGAATAGCTGTTGTAATAGATATGGCATGAAGGTCAGCTTTAAAAAGACAAAGACAATGAAAATAGGTAGAATTGTTGAAAATGTCAACTGTACGGGGAACCTATGGAACAAGTAAAACATTTCAGATACTTAGGCACGATTTTTAGTGAAGATGGTAAAGTAAATATGGAAAGAGACAACAGAATCAACAAAGCTATGGTAGAAAGTCAATTGAATAAATTCATATGGAATAAGAGAGAAATTAGTCGGAACATTTAATTAGCTGTATACAAGACAGTGTTCGAACCTGTTTTAACTTATGGGTCTGAGAGGTGGGTGAGAAGTAAAACACTTGACCAAAGGCTAGAGACTGCAGATATGAGAGTCCTGAGAAAGATTATAGGCATGAACAGATGGCATCAATGGAAATATCATATTAAAAATGAGGATATTAGGAAAGAACTTGACATTGTCAGCATCCAGGAATGCATTAGCAGAGCTAATCTCAGGTGGTATGGTCACTTAAACAGAATGTGCAGAGAAAGATTAGCAAAACCAGTGTTCTCTGCCAGTTGGTAGCAAAACGACCCAGAGGAAGACCAAGATATAGGTGGATTGATATGGTACAAAGTGCCTTAGACGATAGAAATATAAGATCTGATAATGTTGGAGTCATGTCATGTAATATACTGATTTGGAGGAAAATTGTAGATAGGAAGTTAGTAATTATGTAAATTTTTCATGTAGTACTATCATATTCTGTACACCCCTTGAGAGTACATGTCAGGAATTTGATGATGTTTCATCTTTTTTTTTATCAAATCTTCCTTTTCATCCTCATTTATAGCTTCAATATTATTGGATTAGTCTTGACTTTGGATCTGTATATTGTATTAAAGTTTGTCCATTTACTAAATAGAAAATGGATACTGAAAGTGACAAATGCAGCTCTTGTTAATACTAGTAGATTAAATTTGAATGTAATTGAAGATAGCGAATTCTTTGAAACAATTAATCCTAATCTTGTTATTCCTTCATTTTCAGGAGAGGAAATGAAAATATTGAATCATATTTTAAATATGCAGAGAAACATAAAGAGATAGGGTAATGGTCTGAATTTCATTTGCTAATTATACTGAGGAATAAACTAGTAGGGAAGACAAAAACCTTCTTGAATACTTACCTGTATTATTATTATACATGCACCTCCATGGAGTCCAAAGACTCATCATAGGAGACCCAATACCACTCACTGAACCCATTAACAGAAAATACACTCACAACTGACTCTAGCAACCCATTCCACTCATTCACTACTCTCCAAGAAAAAAATCTAGTCTTCACACCCCTACCGACAACATTCAACTTCCAGGGATGACCCCCTTGTTCTAGTTCCTGTAGCCAATGTCTGAAATAATTCCCCTGCATCTATCCTATAAAATCCTTTAAGCAACAAATGTTTCTATCATATCCCCTCTTTTTCTCCTATCAACCAACTTCTGCAATCCACACACCTTCAATCTATTCTCATAGGGAGCATTCTACAGGCCACTCACCATTTTGGTCACTTGCCTCTGAATCCTCTCCACCACTTCCTCATTCCCAAGAAACCCAAGGGACCAGACTTGACCACAGTAATTCAGATGTGGACGTATCAAGGCCTTATAAAGAGGAATAACAACTTCCTTATCTCTACTTGTTAATGTGTTCTTCAATAGCCAAGTAATCCTATGGGCTACCTTAGCAATATGTCCAATAAACTTTAACTCTCTGTCTACCACCATCCCTAAATCTCTAGCTTCATCTATTTCCTGGAGTGTAGTGCCATCAATGTAATATACAGCTTGTAATCTATTTATCCCAAAATGCATAACTCAAATGATCAGCAAACGACTGAAAATTTCCTTTCAGGTCATTTCCTATATTATTTATGTACAAATTAAACAGCAATGGTCCTAGCACTGAACCTTGTGGCACACCACTAGTCCATTGTTTTCACCTCGATTCTGCCCCTCCATATACCACTTTTTGATATCTATCCAGCAGCCACCTCTTATCTGTTTAACTAGTGTGTATCCATCCCCATTTGTTCTAATTTATGTAACAGTGTTCCATAAAATGGAAGTTCAATGAAAGTGAAAATCATAATTTAAATAAAAAAGAAAGAGATTTTAAGAAAAACTTTATCTAATCCACGTAAACAATCCACCTATATCTTGGTCTTCCTCTGGGTCATTTTGCTGCCAACCTGGCAGAGAACACTTGTTTTGCTAATCTTTCTTTGCCCATTCTGTTAAAGTGACCATACCATCTGAGATTAGCTCTGCTAATGCATTCCTGGATGTTGACAATGTCAAGTTCTTTCCTAATATCCTTGTTTTTAATATGATATTGCCATTAATGCCATCTGTTCATGCCTATAATCTTTCTCAGGACTCTCATATCTGCGGTCTCTAGTCTTTGGTCAGGTGTTTTACTTCTGACCAACCTCTCAGATCCATAAGTTAAAACTGGTTTGAACACTGTCTTGTATACAGCTAATTTAGTGTTCCGACTAATTTCTCTCTTATTCCATATGAATTTAATCAATTAACTTACCACCATACCAGCTTTGTTGATTCTGTTGTCTATTTCTATATTCAATTTACCATCTTCACTAAAAATCGTGTCTAAGTAGCTGAAATGTTTTACTTGTTCCACAGGTTCTCCATTCACAATACAGTTGACATTTTCAATGATTCTGCCTATTTTCATTGTCTTTGTCTTTTTATTGCTGACCTTCATACCATATCTATTACAACAGCTATTCAATTTAGTCAGAGAATCTTGCAGACTTGTCGTGGATTTATTTAGAAGTAAAACATCATCCGCATAAAGCAAAGAGCTGACATTAACATCTCCAATTTTGATATCATGTTTAATACTACTTTCCTTCATAATGTGATCCATATAGATAATGAATAACAGAGGGGGGATAATGTACATCCTTGTCTCACACCAGATTTAACATTAAATCATCTTCCTGTACTTCCTTCAATTCTAACTGCTGACTTACAACTCAAATAAAGACTAAGTATTGCTCGATATAATGCCCCATTGACACCAGATAACTGTGGTGTATTGAATAGCTTCTCTATTGGCACCTTGTCATATGCCTTTTCCAAATCGACAAAACTTAAATACAGATCTCTGTTATATTCCCATGCTTTCTCGACTATTTGTCGTAAAGTGAAGATCTGATAATGACAGCCTCTATTTCGCCTGAATCCAGCTTGTTCTTCACCAAGCTTTTCTTCCACAATTCTTCTCAACCGTTTCTCAAATATACTTGCATAGATCTTACCAGGAACACTCAGTAGGGAAATACCTCTGTAATTCTCACATTCAATTTTATTTCCCTTTTTATATATGGGTACTATGAGAGCTCTACTCCAATCATCGGGAATTCATCCCTCTGTCCAGGCTTTCTGAACTATGCAGTGCAGCCACTGTAAGACTCTTATACCAGCATACTTCAGCCTTTCTGGTCGAATATCATCTACTTCTGCTGCCTGTCCACATTTCAAGCCTTTGATGGCTTTTTCTACTTCAAGTATGGATATATATTCCTGACTGCATGCCTGGTCAGTGTTTTTCACCACTGTGCTGTCATCACTGCTTGTTTCATTTAGCAGTTTTTCAAAGTAATTACTCCATACTTCAAGGATATATTTTTCTCCCATTTTCATGTCAACTTTATCACTCTAACTCCTTTTACAGCACTCTTTCCTCCATTTCTAAGCTTCTTCAACAACCTCCAGAATATTTTGCCACCTTCTTGATATTTATTTTCTATGTTCTTGCCAAAGTCCTCCCATGACTTTTGTTTAGCTAGTTTTACACAGTGTTTAGCATTCTTGCATTTGTCTCTGAATTCTCTAAGAGCACAAGCTGACTTATTTGACAGGAACTTTTGATATACTTTCTTCTTTTCTTTCACTGCCTCTTTAACTTCCTGTGTCCACCAGGGAGTTCTGATTTTTTTATTCTTGCAGACAACCTACATGCCTCTCTGCCAGAATCAATCAATGTTTTCTTCAGAGTTTGCCACTGAATCTCCAAGGTTTGAATCCTGTTCTCAAACTCTTTTATTTTTTCTTCAATAATCTTTGTGTATTTTAGTCTACAGTTCACATCTGAGAGCTGCTCAACTTTTATTCGCTTTAAAACTTTCTTACATGTCATTCTTTTCAATATGAAATTCAATTTTATCCTGCTTAAGACTAAGTAGTGATCACTTCCAATTTCAAATCCTCTGTACACGCTGGTGTCCTGCACCAGGGAGAAAACATCACTATCAACAATAACATAGTCAATGTAACTTTTCTTATTCCTTGCCTCTTCTCTCCATGTGAATTTGTGCACATTTTTATGTTGGAACATGGTGTTAGTAATAACCAGTCCATGTCCTGAGCAGAAATCCATCAGATTTGCCATTATTATTAGCTTTGCTCTTTTCTCTCCAAATTTTCCCAAAATATTTTTGTATGTCTGACAATCATTTCCTACTCTGCTATTTAGATCCGCAACAATGACCAACTTTTCCTTTTTCATTGTGTCAGTTGCTTTTTCTAAAGCCTCAAAAAATTCCTCCACTTCTACCTTAGTAGTACCTTCTGTTGGACCATAGGCACAAATAAGTCTCATTGTCCAGTTCCCCATTCTCATCTTTGCCCACATTACTCTGCTTGAGACTGACTGCCATTCAAGAAGATTAGCTTCGTATTTAGTGTTGAATACTATGGCTACTCCTTCTCTTCCTTGATTGTCATTGCCTGAATACAACATTTTGTATTTATTGCTCAGAAAGCTCTCACCAGTTTTTGTCTTTTTTGTTTCAGTCACCCCTATTATGTCGATCTGATACCTATCTAATTCCTCAGCTAGCTCCATTTCTTTGCCATTCAGGTTTCTTATGTTGACAGTACCGATCTTTAACTCTGGTGATGTTGAGTTGGGGTGTGTTTTCAGATTTGTTCCATTATCTGACTTTTCGCTGTTCACCCTGGTCTCCCTGGCGAAAACAACGGGGGCCTTGTTTAACCAGGCGACGCCCCAGCCAGCATGAAATTTTGTCATGTCGTACCATCATTTTTTATTTTGGTTTAACCAATAAGAATACAATTTGGTCGGCTAAATCCCAGATTGCCAGCCCATCCTCGTTTGTTCAGTATCCAAGTAGATACCAAACAGGGTGCACCACGAGAAGGTGAGGATTGGACATTAGGTCAGAAGCCCTGGTCGGTTCTCCGCATTCCTTTAAAGACTATGTGGAGTCTCCTCTCAGTTATACAGCTTTGACCCTTAAGCATCCCGAAAAGGCGAAACCCTAGTAGAAAATGCAATGAAACTGGCAATTACAGTCAATGAGAAGAAGCTAGTTAACACATTCTTTGAGTTTGCTTTTCGGTTATTTCCTAATGTCTTCACTGAAGATATTGTCTGTGTCAACTAGTTGAATGACTACTATGTTAAAGGAAACTATCATAATGTTAACACATGAGTGATAAAATCAAATGTTAACAAAGTGATGCGGTCAACAGGGTTGGATCATTGGATCAAGATGATGTGGATCGATTATGAAAATTATAAAGGGCAGGTTTGAAGAGTTACAACTGTTGTATGGAAAGCTATATCAGAGTATAAAAAGAAACTGGCTCTGCAAGTAAATGAAAGAATGAGCATGAAAGAATAACTCTGCTGAATGTAGTTGATATTCATGTGACAGATGCAGCGTTGTTCAACTAATTCATGTCCATTTTGCTGGAGGCTACCAACCTGGTGTATGCAACATTGAGCTCACTGCTACACTTTCACTGGATGAAGAAGCTGATTTGTACAAAGAGAACGTACAAATGAGTTGCTGCTGCACAAACTGCATAAGAATTCAGCAATTGGTGCCAATGGGATAATAGCATGGATACTAAAAGAGTATTCAGCTGAACAACCAGAGTATGTAATTTGAGTCTTATAGCAGGTAAGATTTCCAAGGAGTAGAAAGAATGATGATAATTCCATTGCACAAGGATGGGGCAAAGACTGATGTGTCCAACTGATTTGACCTTTCAGTATCTCAAGATTTAGGAAAAGTTAGTTAAGGCTCGTATACAGAAATGGGTTGACAGAGTATCTATGCTTTACATAGATTTACCAAGGGAAAGCATGTTTAAGCAACTTGCTCACATTTTATAATAATATTACTCTTGAGTTAGACAAGGGAAATGGGTATACCATGATACTCTTAGAATTTGCAAAGTCTTTTGACAGCATATAGCATAGAAAACTGTGCATAAATTGAAAAATATAGGATTGGATTGGATTATAAAATATCATTGTGGATAAGAGGCTGGAAACAGATATCCAAAAGTGGTATATGGTGAATGTGATTTAATGTGACTAGTGGTGTATCACAGGGATCAGCGCTAGGTCCGTTTGATTTAATCTTTTCATTAATGACATTGTGAAGGATTTGACAGGTGACATATAGCTGTTTGCTGATAATGCAAAGATAGGCAGTGTAATCAAGAATGCAGCTGATAAGCAGTGCCTGCAAAAGAGTTGCATAAGCTGGAATTGTGGGCATGTGAAAATGGCTGTTAATTCAATTAGTAAATACAAAGTCATGAACTTTGGTGTGATGAGATATCCAAAGTCATATTATACTGGTGGATGGATTATGCTAGAAGAAAGTGATCAGGCTAGGGATATTGGAGTTCAGTAGATAAGAAGCTGAAGTTGGCCAAACAGCAAGATTGCAATAAGGATAATTGCATTGCTGAAGTACACCTTACACTTCCTTTTTTCTTGTGAAGTACACAAGAAAAAAGGAAGTCATTTTGCCTCTTTACAAGGCTATGATATAATCATAATTGGACTAATATGTACATGTGCAGTATCCTGGTTTCTTTGGTGATACTGATACAGTGGAGAGAGTGTTACAGATGATATCAAGATTGTAAAATACAGGTTATGAAGACCGACTGAGAACTTGTGGATTGCAGACTGGATGAATAGTTGGATGAATTTGGGCTTTATATAGAGTTAGCAGCTGTGAAGTAGTGTCTTGTGCAAAAGAGTACACCAAGTTTTTTGGCAGCTATAGAAGCTAAAGTTGAAATATAGTTGTACAGGAAAGATCAGAAGTGCAAGTCAGTCCAAGGAGAAAAATCTAATCATATTTGGATATCTCAGTATTACTGAAGGTAAGGGAAAGGGATGTGAGCTCTTTCTTGTGAGAGACCAGACATTGAAATTACAAGGTTGTCTCTGCCCAAACTGGTCATAGCTAGGAGATCTGAGTTCAGGTTCCTGGTCAAGGTAGATCTTAAGGATTTTAATACTTGAGCACTTACAGGTTTGTCAAAGAGTAAGACAGTAGGTGAAAGAACAAAATCCGAGTGATACTGCTGCATTGGTGGGGAAATCTGAGGAGAGTGACCTGTCAACCATGACACGTAGTGAGCGACCAGTGAGAAAGTTGGTGATCTTGCAGAGCATGGAAGCAAACCATAGGATGGCAGCTTGGCGAGTAGGTCCCTGTGCCAAACCCAATCAAATGCCTTTGAGATGTCGAGAGCAGCCACGTGAGTTTCTCCAAATTTCTCTTGCAATCTAAGATCAGCTGTAGATTGCAAGTGGTGGAATCCATACCGCTGGTCATTGATTAGTTGGTGTGTCTCTAGATGGTTCAAGAGTTGGAAAGTAATTCATTGGTTGACTTTTATCACCTTTCTTTGGAATGAACTGGATGTAGACCTGCTTCCATGTTGTAGGTCAGATGCCAGTTGAATAGGATAGATTGAAGAGGTAATACAGGATAAGTGTTAGTTCTAGGACACAATTTTTTTAACACAATAGGTGGGGCAACATCAGGACCAGATGCTTTGTTTGTGTCCAGGTTGTTAAAGATTCTTCGGATTTCATTTTGTCGAAAGACTATGGGAGACATGAAGCAAGCCATTCTTAAGTAGCGGAGAAAATTTTTCCCAGGTCATCAATGTAGGAATTGGAAGAGAAGAGTGATGCAAGTAAGTTCGCCATGTCTTTTGGTGAGGTGACTACAGTACCATTTGAATGTGAGAGTGGTAGAAACCTGGGTGGGCAGAAGTTGCCCCCAATGGCCTTGACAAGGGCCAGAAGGAGTGACCTCACTATTGGAGTATTTCAACTGAAGAAAGTCGAGTTTAGGGTAAGACAGTTGAAGGTGAAGAAAAGGTTTCTGGTAAGAAAAGAAAAGTTTCTGGCAAATAAGTCAGCTTGTGCTCAAAGAAAATACAGAAACAAATGTAAGAAAGCTAAACACTGTATAAGAACATAGAAAATAAATACCAAGAAGGTGGCAAGATATTCTGGAGGTTATAATAAGTTTAGTTTAATCCTTTATCCAAGTGTGAGCAAACAAAGTTTGCGCCTGAAAGTATCTTCAGGACTGGGGTAAGGTAGTGCAACACTAGGCAACTCGTTGCAAAGGTGAAGAAAGCTCTCATCACTCCCATCTCAGTATCTCCCATAATGCAAAGCACATCTCCTTGCGGATATGTGTAATGCTATGCATTAAGGCAAGGGACACTACCCATACCGGTTTCGACCTTTATTGAGGTCTCGTCAGTGGGAGCCAGGCCCAGTAGTGGAGATACAAAGGCAGAAGCAATGAGAGGTCATCCTAACCTATAGGAGTTGCCAAAGTCTGCCTTTGTATCTCCACTACTGGGCCTGGCTCCCACTGACGAGATCTCAATAAAGGTCGAAACCGGTATGGGTAGTGGCCCTTGCCTTAATGCATAGCATTACACATATCCGCAAGGAGATGTGCTTTGCATTATGGGAGATACTGAGATAGGAGTGATGAGATCTTTCTCCACCTTTGCAACGAGTTGCCTAGTGTTGCACTACCTTACCCCAGTCCTGAAGACACTTTCAGGCGCAAACTTTGTTTGCTCACACTTGGATAAAGGATTAAACTAAACTTATTATAGTCTAACAAGTGAAAAATAAACTCTCAATATTCTGGAGGTTGTTGAAAAAGCTCAGAAATGGAGGAAAGAGTACTGTAAAAGGAATTAGAGATGATAAAGGTAGCATAAAAACTGGAGAAAAAGAATGTATGGAGTAATTACTTTGAAAAACTGCTAAATGAAACAAGCAGTGAGAGCATAATGGTAAAAAAACACTCAACAGGCAAGCAATCAGGAATACATATCCATACTTGAAGTAGGAAAATCCATCAAAAGCCTAAATGTGGAAAGGCGGTAGATGATATTTGACCAGAAATGCTGAAATATGGGGGTATAAAAGTTTTGCAGTGGTTACACTGCATAAGTCACAAGGCTTGGACAGAAGGTCGAATTCCCAATGATTGGAGTAGAGCTCTCATAGTACCCAACTATAAAAACAGAAATAAAGCTGAATGCGAGATTTATGCAAGCATACATGAAAAGGGGTCGAGAAAGATTGAGGAAGAGAAACTTGGAAAATAACAAGCTGGGTTCAGTCCAAATAGTTGAGAAATTGTGGGAATATGACAAGATGCCCAGAGAAAAGCTTTTTAAAACACTGCAGTCGTATGTGAATGGACATTATATAGAGCAATACATAGTCTATATTTAATGTCGGTCAGCAGTTAGAATTGAAGGAAATACAAGAAGATGATGAAAAATCAGGGGTAAGACAAGGATGCACATTATCTCCACCCTTATTCATCATTTATATGGATCACATTATGAAAACAACTGGCATTAGGCTTTATGTTAGAATTAGAAATGTCCAACTTAGTTCTTTGTTTTATGCATATGATGTTGTACATATTTAGCGCAAGTCTCCAGAATTCTTTAACTAAATTGAATAACAGTTGTAACAAATTTGGCATGAAAATCAGCAATAAAAAGATCAAACTATGCAAATAGGCAGGAACATAGAAAACTTCAGGTGCATTCTGAATGGAAATCTTATAGAACAAGTAAAATATTTCAGCTATTTA
This sequence comes from Typopeltis vanoorti, assembly GCF_054136105.1. NCBI lineage: Eukaryota > Metazoa > Arthropoda > Arachnida > Uropygi > Thelyphonidae > Typopeltis > Typopeltis vanoorti. Next base: position 122,021,429 of record NC_143557.1, on the reverse strand, counting down.
GGCACAGTTTTTAGTGAAGATGGCAAGTTAAATATGGAAATAGATAACAGAATAATCAAAGCTGGTACAGTGGTAACCAGCTGAATAAATTTATATGGAATAAGAGAGAAATTAGCCAAAACACCAAAGTAGCAATATACAAGACAGTGCTCAAACCAGTTTTAAGTTATGCATCAGAGAGGTGGGTTAGAAATAAAGCACTTGATCAAAGACTAGAGGCCACAAATATGAGAGTTCTGAGAAAAATTAGGTAAGTGAACCGATGGCATCAATTGCAGAATCTTATTAAAAATGAAGATATTAGAAAGAATCTTGACACTATTGGGTGCCAATACACCCGTTTTAGCAAAACAGATGTTTGATGCCAAGATGCCAGGAAAAAGACCAAAGTCTAGGTGGATTTATTCAGTCAGAACTGATTTGGAAGAACGAAATGTTAGATATGACAATATCAGAGTGCTTACAAGTAATAGCCTAATTTGGAGAAAAATTGTTGACAGGATAATGTAATAATAATGTAAACTTAATCACGTAGTGCTGTCACAGTAACCTGAACACCTCTGGGATGCGTATCTGGAAATTGATGATGATGTTATTTTTCCTCTGTCCAAATCCACCCATCCTTGAAATACAACCATCTCATCTCAGGGTAGAAAAAATGTATCTAAATATTCTATATGCTGCTGAGAAGGCAATTTGGCTAACTACAACTTCTCTCACAATCTCTCCAGCCAACATTTCACAGTCAGTTTCTCCATTTGTCTTTTCTACAGATATTTTCATAGATGATGTTTCAGCAGAACTAGCATTTATCAATAAACATACAATAACATGAGCAACATCTGCTCAATATCTTTTAACAGTTGAATTGCTGATTCACAAAACCTGCTACTCCCATTCATCATTCATTCCATGTACTTCAGAAAAGGCTTTTCCATGAAGTAATCCCTAATGACAAGTTCCAATTCTTTGACAAGAATATCAGTAGATTACTTTTGCCCTTGATGCCCAACAAGACATGGCACTGATTTTCTATACATTTTTTTTTTTTTTTTTTTTGCCTATGTATGTATTGGGGGTGGGGGGATACATATAATATATCACAATATCCTACATCCTCACAACTTTACTATAAAGACATTGCTATTGTATAAAGGATTTCACTGCCTTTCAGCAAAAAATGTTATATAATCTAATTATATATTATGCAAAAATACATACCCTGTATTTTTTCCAGCAATGAAATATCAGATACTTCTGGAGGAAGACTGGCAATTTTTTCTCTTACTGCTGCATCAGTAGAAGGTGCATTTTCTAAATCCTGAAGTGCTTTAATTAGTTCTTCAGCCTTTACAAATATATATAAATAAATTTAACATTTATAAAGTCTTCATGAATAAACAGCAGCAGAAAATATTGGCAACTTTATATCAATATCAATGAGTAATTAAATGAATAATTATAAATATATATATATTTATAATTCTGAATCCTGTCCACTTAAACAACAATTTGAGTTATAACATCCCAGATAGCCATGCTGCAGTTATTCAATATTGGCGTTCACGTGAGTCTGCACGCATACTTGCAATAAACAATGGCACACCTGTTAGAACAACTTGAAAAAATACGTTTTTTATGTATCAATTATGTGTGGCGATTTTTTACCTGTATTTTCAAGTTTTTAGATACTTCAATGTTTATTACTATTCTCTTCCTTTAAGAATACCTGATGAAGGCTATCATAAGTCGAAACTAGTTGTATTAATCTTATTAAATCTTTATAAGTAATCTCGGTTTTTAAGTCATTAAATCTATTTAAAAAAAAATATATATATATATATATATATATATATATACACACACACACATCCTTGTCTAACACCAGATTTCCCATCAAACCATATTCACGTGCTTCCTTCAATTCTAACTGATGATTTACAGCTCGAATAAAAATTAAGTATTGCTTGATATAGTATGCCAACAGATGTGAGACCCTTCGACACTTCTGCACATGTCACAAGAAGGAAAATCCATTCCGATAACAGGGTAATCAATCAGTCTTTTGGGATGAGTTTGCTTATTATTACAGGTCGTAAAATTTAGCTTTTCTTTTACAAACATTGTAGTTTTTAAAGTAGTAACTATTTTGCTTGTATAACAGTTGGAAGAAATGTACATATAGTATTAACAAAATTAAGAAAGGTATAACATAAAATAAAAATTTAACGAAATTTATTTTTAAGAAAGTTTTGTATAAAATAAAAATAATTATACAGAAAAACAGAAATTTTTTCAAATGAACTTAGATATTCTAAACTTACAGTTGAGAGAACTGAGACACTTTAATGTCCTAAATGATTAATTATTCATGACTTGTTGTGACTCTTTAACAAAACCATGCAAAAAAAAAAAAGTTTGAAAAAAAATACCATTATCAGATCCTTTTAATCTTCATAGTCATCAGAATCGGTGTCCAAATCACCATCACTTAAATTGATCACCAAAGGTTCGCATAAGTCTTTGCTAATTCCGTCTCTGTCCCAATACATATTTTCCAATGAGGTGACATGAGAGCAATATTTTTTCCCAGTTTTGAACTGTAATACTTTAACACCTGTTCTTCTGAAAGCTTAAAATGTTTTGACATATCAATATCCCCAGTTACGATGCGATGACAAATGAAATTTTTCACTTCTGCCCAAACATACTTAATAGCATTAATATCACAATGATATGGTGGTAGCCTCAAAGCCAGGAATCCATGCTCTTAAAGCATCATGTTGAATTTAAATAGTTTAGTTGTAGGCGAGTTTCTTTTGACCAAGTTAAGCCATTCAATTTTTTGCATATCTGGGGAATGAGAAATGTTATTTGCAGAGAGCCAATCCATAAGAACTTGCTTCTTATTAGACCAATTTGGAACTTTATTTAATTGAATGGAGTGATATGAAGCATTATCAATCATAACAACGGAATTTTTAGGAAGGTTTGGAATCAGTTTTTCTTCTGCCCGCTTTTCGAAGATCGTAGAATTCATTTGCCCATGGTAATCTCCAGTAGTTGAATTGATTTTGTATGATAAGTTTGAATTCAGTAAAAAACCAATTTCTCCACCTGCACACAAAATTATTAAGTGCTGCGAGGCATTACCGGTTTGTAGCACTCCACGTTCTTCTTCAGATTGCCAACATTTTCGAAGTTAAATTACTGTCAATCCAAGTTTCATCTATATACACACGAGTCTTTTCTCCTCCCTGAAACATTGTATTGCTCTCAAATACTGCGTTCTAGATAATAACAATGTCACTCCGATCCATGATACGTTTCCTTTTATTCTGGGAATTTTTGAAACAAAATCCAATTTCATGAAGTATTTTCCTTAAAGTTTCTCTCTTCCCAGAAAAATAAATTTTTTTCTTCAGCACAGGAATCAATTTCAGAACAGCTGGTACTGTTTTCTCAACCACATAAAATTCGTGAATAGTACTTCTTATAACATCTACATCAAAATCATTCAAAGCTACATTATTGATGGTTTCTTTCTCTGGCACTTTTTAGGAGATTTAAATTTTGGCTTACATTCATCTTTTGATTCCCTATGAATTCTTTTAACAGTTGACACTGACTCCGATACGCAGACAATTGCTCTTGCACGTTTTATGACTTGAGAAAGGGGAACAAGGAGACTGCCTTCTAACGATTCTTTTTCACAGAATGTCAGCACATTATTCAATACTTTTGCAAGAGCTACTGAAAGGTTTAACACCAACCAGAATTTGTTGATTGTACTCGATCCATCATACAAATTAATAATAAAAAAATGAATACAAAAAAGTGACAACAAAAATCAAGCTACTACTAGTACTGCGACAGACAAGAAAGTACGTGATTTCGCGTGTTAGCGACTAATTCGTACATCCTTCATTTCTTTCGTCCCTTCAGCATGAATCGATTATTCTTGGCAATTCGCAAAGCGAAGCTCTTACAAGTGTGGCCATACTATATAATGTCACATCAAAGAATCTTGCAGACTTGTAGTAAATTTATTTAGAAGTATAAAATCATCCACATAAAGTAAAGAGATGAGATTAACATCTCCAATTTTGATATCAGGTTTAATACCATTTCCTTCATAATATTGCTTGATATAATGTCCCACTGACACATAAAACTGTAACTGTAGCATTTTGAATAGTTTCCTTCTTGGCACCTTGTCATATGCCTTTTCCATATCTACAAAACTTAAATACAGATCTTTGTTATATTCCCATGATTTCTCAACTATTTGTCGTAAAGTGAAAATCTGATTCTGACAGCCTCTATTTGGCCTAAATCCAGCTGGATCTTCATCAAGCTTCCCTTTCACAATCCTTCCCAACCATTTCTCAAGTATACTTGCATAAATCTTACCAGGAACACTCAGTAGGGAAATACCTCTGTAATTCTCAAATTCATTTTTATTTCCCTTTCTGTATATGGGTACTATGAGAGCTTTACTCCAATCGTCTGGAATTCATCTGCCTCTGAACTATGCAGTGCAGCCACTGCAAGACTTTTATACCTCCATACTTCAGCATTTCTGGTCGAATATCACCTACTCCCACTGCCATTCCACATTTTAGGCATTTATTGGTTTTTCCCACTTCAAGTATGGATATATATGCCTGATTGCATTCCTGTTAAGTGTTTTTGACCATTGTGTTGTCACAGCTTGTTTCATTTAGCAATTTTTCAAAGTAATTACTCCATACATCAAGGATATCTTTTTTCCAGTTTTCCTGTAACCTTTATCATCTAATTTTTTTTACTCTTTCCTCCATTTCTGAGTTTTGTCAATAGCCTCTAGAATATTTTGCCACCTTCCTGATATTTATATTTTATGTTCTTGCCAAAATCTTCCCATGACTTTTGCTAGTTTTACACAGTATTTTGCTCTCTTACATTTGTCTCTGTATTCTCTAAGAGCACAAGCTGACTTATTTGTCAGGAACTTTCAATATGCTTTCTTCTTTTCCTTCACTGCATCTTTAACTTCCAGGGTCCATCATGGAGTCCTGACTTTTCTATCCTTGCAGACAACCTCACTACATTGCCTCTCTGGCTGAATCAATGTTTTCTTCAAGATTTGTAACTGAATGTCCAAGGTTTGGTTCCTGTTCTCAAACTGTTTCATTTTTTCTTGAATAAAGCTTGTGTATTTTAGTTTACAGTTCACAACTGAGAGCTGCTCAACTTTTATTCGCTTTAAAACTTTCTTACATGTTCTTCTTTTCAGTATGAAATTGAATTTTATCCTGCTCAAGAGTAAATGGTCATCCCTTCCAATTTCAAATCCTCTGTACACTCTAGTGTCCTGCACCAGTTAGAAAACATCACTATTAACAATAACATAGTCAATGAGACTTTTCTTATTCTTGCCTCTTCTCTCCATGTGAATTTGTGCACATTTTTATGTTGGAACATTGTGTTAATAATAACCAGTCCATGTCCTGAGCAGAAATCCAACAGGTATTTGCCATTATTATTAGCTTGGCTCTTTTCTCCAATTTTTTCAAAATATTTTTGTATGTCTAAAATCATTTCCTACTCTGCTATTTAGATCCCCAACAAGGATTAACGTTTCCTTTTTCACTGTGTCAGTTGCTTTCTCTAAGCCCTCCAAAAATTCCTGGACTTCTACCTTAGTAGAACCTTCTGCGGTACCATAGACAGAAATAAGTCTCATTGTCCAGTTCCCCCATTCTGATATTTGTCCACATCACTCTACTTGATAATTCCTACCTTTCAAGAAGATTAGCCTTGTATTTAGTGTTGAATACTGTAGCTACTCATTCTTTTCCCTGTGATCTATTGCTTGAATATAGCATTTTGTATTATTGCTTAGAAAAGGAGATTCTTGGTGATCATTATTTACAATCTCTGAATCTGAACTAGTTTCAAATCATCTGATGCTAGAGATAATTGTGAATTTACCTCTCTCAATTTATTCTATTTACAAATTTCATTTCTGTACTTATCAAATATTTCACTTAAATTATGTTCTAAATTTACAGAAACAAATTATACAGGCCGAGATTCTTTATTTTCACTAACTAAATTTGAGGTATTTTCACATTCTTCTGGTTTATTTAATTTTAAGTTAACTAATCCATGATATTCTGCTACTATTTCATCCATATTGGAGTCTTTATAATTATCACATTAAAGTACATTATCTGAATTATGTACTTTAGGGTTTTTAAAATTTCTTACATGATTATGTTTTGTTTTACCAGAATTTAATTTTCTACTTTCCTGTATATTTGAAACTATTCCCTTTCCTAACTATCTCTTTGTGAATGAGATGCACAATTAGTATCAGGAAAACAACCTTCATCTTTCAGTATTTTATTGATATTGTCTCCTGAGATAATTACATTTTTACTTCCCAAAAAGTACCTTTTTAACTTATCAGAGTATATATTTATAACTTTACTAGGATTTCTCACGTCATGAATCCTAAAATGCACTGAAGAAAATTGGTCTAAAATTCTATATAGACCTGAAGTTTTGCTTCCCAATTTCCCTACCTTTTTTATACTAGATTTATCACCTAACAATACTAAATCTTCTAATGCAAATGACTTATACTTTCTGAAATGATTAATATACTGTCTGGTTTTATGAAATAAGTAAATTAAGTTCATCTACTAACCTATGAGTAGTGAAAAATTTATCTACTACTGTTTCTAGGTGCTCAATTATGTTATTGTATCCTGTATTATGAATGAAACACGTTCATTAGGAAAGATTGGACCAAAACCATATAAAGAAAAAGATGTTTTTTTTTCTTTGATAGCAGAATGAAAAGCAGATCTGCATGCAAATAATGCTTGAGAAAGGTATGTGTCCCAATCATTCATTTTAGTGTTTGACAGATTGGAAAGTATTTGCTTTATATTTTTATTCAGAAACACATACCATTCAACTGGAGGGGGGGGGGGTAAGATGTAAAAATCTTTTTAACATTAAGTAATTTACAGAATTGTAACAACAGTTCAGATGTAAAATTTGTTCCTTGATCTGAGAGTTCCATATCTACAAATAATCATATTCAAGAACTTTCTTGTAACAGCCTTTGCAGTTTGTCTTTCATTAAAATATTGGTACCAACTGAAATTATTCCTGTGACTTGGCAGAATAATTTCAGTTGGTACCAATATTTTCACTTTCACCTTTCCTTTTTCCATTTGTCCAGATAAGAGTAATCCATCTTAATCTTAGGTTTAAAAATTTATCTGAGTTTCACCCCACAGGATCATCTTTCTGAGCTTGAACAATACTATCCTTTTCCCAGATTTGTGAACTAGGTTCCTATTTCATATTATGAATAACATGAATTTTGGACTTCTCTTCATCTTGTTTCAAATGGTTATCTCTAGATGATTCATCATCATCATATCCTAGAGATCTAGATAAGTAATCAGCTACTATATTTCTTTTTACTGGAATATAAGAAACATCAATATTATATTCCTGCAGTTCCAGTGCCCACCTAATTATACGTTGATTTTTATCTTTCATAGTACTTAGGAATGACAAAGGTGTTCAGATCTTATTTTAATAGGTTGTCCTAACAATAAGGATCTAAATTTTCTTAAAGGAAAACTTATTGCTAGTGCTTCCTTCTCTAAGGTTGAATAGTTCAATTCAGGACCTAATAATTTCCTACTAATAAAAGCTACTGGCTTAAAATCTTCTTTCTATTCTAACAAAGAAACAGCAATGCAGTCATTTGAAGCATCAGCAGAAAGAAAAATTTTCACCAAATTTAGGATAAATGAGAACTAGAACTTTAGCTAATGCCAGTTTTAGGTTGTCGGATGCTTCTTGCTGAGCTTTACATCCAGTTGAATCTAACACCTTTCCTTGTCACATACATTACTAGTATGTGACAAATTAGGAATAAATTTTCTATAGAAATTTAATATGCCGATGAATCTACGAACTTGCCTAACTGTTTTTGGAGGTTGGATGATAATATGCCTTCTACATTTGACTGAGTTGCCATAATTCCTTTGTTACTGATTTTATGACCCAAATACTCAACTTCTATTAAGAAAAATTGGCATTTAGAGAACTTTAAAGATAGATTTGCTTCATCTAATCTCTTTAAAACATTCCACAGTATTTTACAATGGCTATCTAGATCCTTTAAATAAATCAGAAGATTATCCTGAAAACTGATGACTCCATTTCCCAACATATCTAATAAGACAGAATTCATTAAAGACTGGAATGATGTAGCAGAATTTCTTGCACCTTGTGGTAATCTACATAGCTGATATATCTGCCATCTAGTAGTAAATGCAAAGTATTTTCTGTCTTCTTTCTTCAAAGGGATCTGAAAGTAGCCAGAATTTAAACTAAATTTTGTAAAATATTGTGCTCCTTCCAAATACATCAATAATTCCTCAATCTTAACAGAAGGAAATCAAAAACCTTATTGATGGCCTTCAAGTTTAAGAGAAATCTTAGATCGAGGGTAGATTTAAATAATTTCAGAATTCTATTCAGTCTTTCTTCAGTGGTGTTTGTTGATTCCATTGAATTCTTCACTAGGTTCTCTTTTATTTCCTCAATGTATTCCTCTCATCTTTCTTTAGAGTCTCAATAATAAACACTTGATCATTATCATTAGTGTGTTTAAAAACTTCAGGAGACTGCTCTAATTTTCCTTTGTCACCTGATGTCCTGCCTAAACAGTATTCTAGTCCACACAAGGACACTGTACCATCAACAAAATTACATGCAAAAGCATAATGTTTCAGATGTTTCAGAAAATCAATTCCAAATATTACTTGTACATGGAAGAACTATTAATGGATGACAAACTTTTAAAAGAAAACAAGGAATTGAAATGAAATAATTTATTTGCTTATCAGCTGAAAATTCTGATTCAAATATGCTATTGAGCTTAATTGGATAACTTAAAACTGAAATGTCATGTTTTCAATAAACATGAAATGTCATTAAAACTGTAATTTGGATGTTGTTAAGCTATAATGAGTGAAATATGTGCACTTGTGTCCAGTAAGATTTCACAAAGGCACATTTTCCATAAATCCTTATAGAACTGTCAAAGGATTATCTCTATTAGCATAATAGAGAGTTAATGATACATCAAATTCTCTTTCAGGGTTTGAGCTATCTTTAGCTTTACCATGTTTAATGAATAGTTTGACGTTTCTGTTCTTGCAAATATGATATATTGGAATAATTTTTTTCCAAAATTCTCAGATTTCTTATGTTGAAAACAAAGTTTATCCCTAACAAGTGTTTAGCAAAATGACCAAGTTGTTTATTGCATCTAAAACATTTTTGAGATGCTTTATTTCTGTCAAGACCATTAGATTTGCAAGAGAAAGATTGATTATTTGTAAGATTCTCAGATATTGTTAAATCAGATATCATCTTAAACAGAAATTCCTTTCCTTTCACAACTGGTCTCCTGCTGTCTTTCTACCCCTTCACTAAGAAATGGTTTTAGTTCTTCTATTTTTCAAAAATAACATGACTGTACCTTGGACTCAGATTCTGGAACATCTTCAATTAAGTTCACAGAAATTTCCTTAGACTGTTTCTTTTTCTTAGCACCTTTTAATAAAGCTTTCCTTCTCTCACCTTATCTGAAGCCACTGTGTTAGGAGAATAAGTTTCATTATACTGAAAAGAGTTTACCTGTTTAGTGTTTGAAAAGTACAGAAATGAAATTTGTAAATATAATGAATCTGGAGAGGTAAATTCACAATTATTTCTAGCATCAGATGATTCTGAAACTAGTACCCATTCATAGATTGTAAATAATGATCAGCAAGAACCTCATTATTTAAGATCTATGCATAAATAAGAATTAAAATTGTAAGTTTTGTTAGATATAAGTTAAATATTTAGATTTTTTTTTTAAATTTCTAAAACATCAGTCTTTTTTGTATAACTGCATAACAATTGTCACCTTTGTTAGTCCTTTACTGTTTTGCCTACTAGTTTGTTTATTTGCACGTGAAGAAATCCTGTGCAATTGGGATGAAATGTCGTGTCACTAAGTAAATAAATGTTATAAACTTATTCCAGTGTTCTGCCTTATAAACTTAAATCAAATATTCATGAATCAGTAAAGTTTACATACTTCTATAGTGTGCCTACATGGCGAGGCTATTTACAGATACGTTAGAGAACTGGACAGATTGTTACAAAGGTGTCAACAGGTTAGTATTTTACACTGGTGTAAAATGCCTGGAATTATTCCCATATTTATTCACTTTAAAGAAAGTTTCCATACCTAGAATTTATAATAAAACAAAAATAGTGCTACTTAATGAATGCATTGCCAATACCAAGCATCTTCTTGGCATTCTTGAGAACAGAAAATTACTCCTTGTTAATATACTTCAAAATAAATTTGACATTAATCTCTGGAAAAATGTAACTTCCATTCTCAAAAGACAAGAAGAAAGAATTTATGAATATAATAAAACTACACCGATTAAAAAATTTGATAGCTTAATGTCAGGCAAAATACAGAAGATAAAACCTCATAATCAATTTTCAATGAAAAAACAGTTGTTAATATATTCAAGCATGTCTTGTCTATGGTGGAACAAGTCATTCTCAGCAAGGGTCTTAACTTTGTAGTCTGCCCCCAGAAAGTACCTAAATAAATTTTGTTAGCAAAAATTGAATGAACTGTAATAATATGCTGTTTGTTGCTATTATTATCATGCCGTTATTCTATCTACTTTATTCTAATTAGCAGTGCCCTATATAGCGCTTTCTCTCTCGTAACCTTTCTCACTTATTCTACTGCGTACTATGTTTATCCACCTTCCGTATTTATTAGTCGTATGCCTATGAACACTGAAAAATTTATTTGTCAGACTGCGCCATCAGTATATCAAATATTCGGCATAAGACTTAATAAAACTTCTGATAGATCTCTCTCTCTCTTACTAGCGTAACTTCCTTCAACAAATTTTACATAAACAGTCATGGTTCTAAAGTAATAAAACTGAGCTTTTAATGCCTTAGTTGTTTCCCACTCACAAGTCCGTTTTATTTAGGAACAGTGCAGTTGTAAAATAAAGGATCAGGCAGCACTCTTTTAACAAATAATTAAAACATTTATTTACATTAATATGAAATATACATGAATCAAACGACACGGAGATTGTTTTCTCTACCCATCTAAAAAATCTTTAGCATAAAATTAGAACCCTTTCACTTCAACACTAAATAATCTCTTTAATTCTAAAACTTATTTACTCTTTGCTTAAAAATTCAACTTATTAAACTTCTAGTTTACTCACAAAGAAGTTATTTTTACAAATTAGATATCAACTTCTAACATGCCAATTGACTCTCTTATGGACACTTCTTATTACTATTAAATTAATTCTTAACAGTCCATATACAACATATCTGCTAGATTATAAACAAAGGGAAGTAACTTACAGAGGCTCTGTTTCGCACATTCAGTCAAGAATCTTTTACTAAAGTCCTTATGGCTTTTCTTTCATCTCGAGTTTTAGGCTTCCTTCAGAAGTATCTTGCTACAGCAGTATCACTTTGGGATATTAGCGGACTTTTTGACTGCAATCTGCAGTACTTGAATAGTACATATACAAGAGGTTTCAGCATACGGGCAAATTCTCCTCTGGATCCCTACTTCGGGAACTTCTGCTTTTAATTGCTGCCACTTCTGCCACTGATCGGCGATGACTGTAACTGCCGCCAACTGGCTCTGGCTCCTTTCAGTAATAGCGCTTCATCTTTGCTCTCTTGGCACTTGGATCTCGGCTCTCCTCTTTGTAACTGGGGCCTTGCCTCCCTTCGTTCTCTGCCACCATTGCTCTGGTTCGGACTCCACTTATAGTCTCAGCTTGCTTCTGCTCTGGTTCCAACTGCCTCTAGTTGCGACTTTTGATGACTCTCTCTTGATGTCTGGAAGCCCCTCATGCTCGGCTCAGTCTCCTTTTATTCTCTGATCTCGGGACCTTGCACTAAGGGCAGTAAACTCTGAAGAATTCGACATTTCTCTTTTATCTTCCTTTAAGTTTGACCCGCTCTTTGTTCTCCTCCGTGTATTCTTTTGATCGTATTTTGCCAGGCACGGAACTTGTCTCAAACTAGCAGACCTCTTTGATACTTCTCTTGTCTTTTCGGGCCATGGAAACTTCTCTAAATCTAGCGGCACTTTTAGATACTAACTTTAAAGGTGTTAACACAGAGCATGTAAGCACTTCTCTCATACACAAAACTAGTAAACAACTTTCCTGCACTCTTACACATAATTATATACAAAGTTCTAATGGCAAAGCATTGCCTTTGTTTTTGACGTTAAAACAGTAAATACATTCACTTCCCACAGGGTTAACTATATTAATATTTAGCAAAATATACATAGAAACAAACAAGTTTTTTATAGTTCTCATGGGACTTGACCTATGTAAAAAATCGATGTAAGGCGCTTTGGTATTTTTAAGTTACATTGAGATTTTACATTGCCATTCTTGAATGGAGCCATACTATGAAAAATTGCATATATGCATAAACAAATACAGTAGGTATTCTGCAAACTACAAAGTAGCATCAAGACAGTATTAGGATCCCCCTGAGGAAAAGATTGGGAATCCTGCCTGCAAGCTACTTACATCTGGAGGATCTCCAGGTGGGGATTTAGCACTCAATTCTGCTTCTTCTCGTAAAGACGTCACAAGCATTTCAACTTTTTTCTTCTTCAAAACTGGTGAGATCTCATCTAAAAAGAAAAGAAAATTGACAAGCATACAAATGAAATAACATAATTATAAAAAAATAATATATAATCCATTCACAATATATTTATGCAGTGAAAGCACATAGCAAACATCTCATCTCTTTCCCTTTTGTATTAGGCTCAATGGCCTGTCATGCCAAATAACTTGGCTATTTTGAAATCAGATAACGCTTATGATAGGATGGTTAACAACTGTGAGCAACTTTATGAATCACTTTCTATATTATATAGAAATTTAGGTTGTCAAGTCAATTATCAGCAAGTGTTCATGTCCTTCAATCTCATTATATAAATAAGTTGTTTACATTCAAATTAAATGTTATCATTCTTGAATGGAGCCATACTATGAAAAATTGCATATATGCATAAAATATTATGCCAAAAATTAGATAATATAACAAAATGTATGAAGATAAAAGATTGTCATCAGGTGCAAATCTTATATCTCAGATTTTAATATATAAATTTTATACTGGATAAACTTCTAATATAATATTTATAACTTACTTTCCTAAGAGAGAAAAAATCTAACAAAAAGAAAATGAATGTAGAAGAAACATAAAATAGTGCATTAGTGTATTTCATAATAGCATTCGTGTACATTCTTTATCATAACTGAATCTAGAATCATTTTTGGCATATATGTACTGCACAGACTTTGTCTAATTTTGATAGAGATCCTAAACCAATTTTTTTTTGAAAAAAAAAAAAAAAAAAAAATTCCATTTAGTCATTCATATAGGAATTATTATTATTTAGATTTATTCTGCAAATAAAAATGCCCAATTACTGCTTCAGAACCTAAGACTAAAAATTATGGTACTACAATGCATGCACTTGAAATACACACTAGGCAAACATGCTCTTCTTCTTCTTCTTGAGTATTCTGCAATTGAGCAGGTTCTTCTATTAGCAGCAGAAATTTTCCTTCCACTCTCTTCTGTTCTGAGCCTTCTCTTTCAAGGTTGAGTACCTGTCTCCATTCATCATGTCATCTAGCATTGTTTTCCTTACTCTTCCTCTGGGTCTTTTTCCGTCTATTTTTCCTTCGATGGCATCTCTGATGATTCCATTCCCTCTCAGAATATGTCTGATCCAGTTTCCCTTGCTTCTTTTTATCCTCCTTAACAGACTTCTTCTACTCGGTTTCCCTTGCTTCTTTTTATCCTCCTTAACAAAACTTCTTTAAGACCTCTTCATTAGTTATTTTATATGTCCATTTGATTTTTTCCATCCTTCTCCAAATCCACATCTCAAACCTTAATTTCATCTTTCTTCAATGTCCAAGTTTCAGCTGTATAGAGGGCAACACTCGACACAAAACATTTTATTAGTCTTTTCTTTAGGTTTCTATCCATTTTACTTCTGCATAAATTCCATTTTCTATTAAAGGCATCTCTTCCCATCGCTATTCTTGCTTTTATGTCACTTTTACATCTTCCATCACTGTTAATAACACTTCCTAGATATTTAAATGTTTACTTGATTCAATTTTTCCCCATTTATTCTGATATCCATATTTGCCTCTTTCCTTGCTACTTTCATTACCTTTGTTTTTCTGATGTTAATTTTCATTCCATAATAAATACAGGATTCCAGTAATCTGTTCAACAGATGTTGTAGTCCTGTTTCACTATTTGATAGTAATGCCTTGTCATCTGTGTATCTTATTGCAAATATCTGTCTACCTCCAATATTTATTCCTTCTTCCGAATTCTCCAGTGCTTCTTTTAACATTGCTTCAGAATACATGTTAAACAAAATTGGTGACAGAGAACAGCCTTGTCTTACTCCTCATCCAATGATACCTGGTTCTGTTGTACCATATATGTCTCTCACCATGGCAATTTGTCTCATATATAGTGAAATAATTAGCCTTCTGTCTTTCCAATCTTTTCCATTACTTCCACCATCTTATCCTATTTTACAAAGTCAAAAGCTTTTTCAAAATCTATATAACAGATATTAACTTCTTTATTCACTTCCAGACTTCTTTCACTTAGTATTCTTAACAGTCCAATCGCATCTCTCGTTCCCCTACCTTCCTGAAACCAAACTGACATTCTCCAAGAAATTCTTCCACTTTAGATGCAATTCTTCGTGTGAGGATTCTCATAAGTATTTTTGATGTATGGGAAATGAGGCTTATTGTTCTAAAATCCTTGCAGTTCACTGCATTACTTTTCTTTGGTATAGGTATAAATATTAAGGTCATAAAATCTTTTGGTAGTTCTCCTTTGTTATAAATTAAATTTATTATTTGGTTATTTCTTCAGTTCCTTTCTTCTGAAGTTGTTTCAGGAATTCTGCAGGTATTTCATCTATTTCTTCTGCCTTTCCACATTTTAGTTCTTTAATGGCCATTTCTACTTCTGTCTTCAAAATCTCTGGGCCTAGATCATCTTCATTTATCTTCTAATGGCAACTCATTTGGTCTATTTTCCTTGTCATATAGATCTTCAATGTATTCCTTCCATCTCATTAGAATTTTATCTTCTTCAGTTATGATTTTTCCATTCTTATATTCTATGTCTCTAGCTCGAATTCCATTTCTCTTGTGATTCATACTTCTTGCTTTTTCATATAAAAGATCATACTTTCCCACTCTCTCATAATTTTCCATTTCTTCACATTGTTTTTTAACCTAATGTTCTGTACTTCTTTCTGCTTCCCTTCTCAATTTCTTCCCTTCAACATGCTCTATAGAAGTGAATTTTCAACAGTCAATATTGAGAGCTCTATCAAATGGTAGCATTTCTGAAAGAGATCAACAAACATAATGCAATAATCAAAAATGGTCATAATGCAATTTTTGAAAAGATGACAATTTTGTCTTATGTATTGTAGACAAAGAATTGTAGCTCGGTCAGTTTCGATGACCTGAGTTTGAACCCTGTCTATGATGCAAGGAACCTATATTGAGGCTTTTCAATTAAAGATGAGTTAGCCAGTCTCATACAGAGGCGGCAGGATTTTTCCTCCCAGAAACTCAGGTTTTTCATCATCCTACAATGTTGGCAAACAGGTCAGAAACACACATGCAACTAAGCATACATCATACAGATAGGATTAACCCCTATTGGAGAATATAATATACAGTGGTGTGCTTAGATTTTGCAAAGGCTTCTGATAGACTGCCACACAACAAACTCTCAAATAAATTGAAACAGATGGGATTGGATAAGAGACTTCTGAGTTGGATCAGTGACTGGTTGTTGGATAGGTATCAGAAAGTTGTATATGGGGGTGTGGTATTCCGAAAGAGAAAGGTCACTAGTAGTGTGCAGCAGCGGTCAGTTTTGGGGCCATTGTTGTTCAATTTGTATGTTAATGACATTGGGATGGGTTTAACTAGTGATATGCAGCTGTTTGCAGATGATGCAAAACTGGGGAGAGCAATGCAGAATCAAGTGGATATGCCTTACAAGAAGACTTGAATAGATTGCATGAATGGGCAGGTAAGTGGAAATATCAGTTCTATGTTGCAAAGTAAACACTTGATGGAGAAACTTTAAAGGAAGTAGAGGAGATGAGATCTAGGAGTGATGGTGGGCAAGGAGCTGAAATTCAGGGCCACATTGCACAAGTTGTGAAGATGTCACATCAGATAATGGCAATGATGTAGAGGACTATGACATGCAGAAAAAAAGAGGTTATGATGTCATTGTATGAGGCCTTGATCAGGTCTCATATGGATTATTGTGCACAGATTTGGTCGCTGGGTTTTCATAGTCATGGGGATATGCTGGAAAGGGTCCAGAGAAGATTCACAAAGGTGGTCAATGGTCTTTGGAATATGGAGTACGAAGACAGATTGAGAGAATGTAAGTTGCAGAGCCTCATGAATAGGAGGAAA
Source organism: Typopeltis vanoorti (assembly GCF_054136105.1). Taxonomy (NCBI): domain Eukaryota; kingdom Metazoa; phylum Arthropoda; class Arachnida; order Uropygi; family Thelyphonidae; genus Typopeltis; species Typopeltis vanoorti. The sequence continues at coordinate 122,004,756 of NC_143557.1, read as the reverse complement.
GGGGGGATATGATTGAGACATATAAGCTAGTCAGGGGTTATTATCAAGTTGACATGGAGGAGATTCTTCATAAAATGGGAGATGGGGTGGGGTAAAACAAGAGGCTATGATCAGAAACTGTATAAGGAGGGTGTGAGGAGTAGGTTCTTTGTGTGGTTAGTGAGTGGAATGCATTGCCTGAGTGTGTTGTGAATGTAGGCACAATGAATCAGTTTAAAGCATGGTTGGATGAGCATTATGTGCAATAGTATGTACCTCCCACAATGGCAATGCTGTAGCCCATAAAGCTAACTGAGGCATGGCTGTGCTGTTACCCCTCAAATGAAATATGAGCGGTTCTGCTCGGTGGTGGGGTGAGCTTGCCACGGGGTAGAGCCAATGCTGAGAGTTCTTTTCAGTGACAGGGTTAGCCTGTTACTGAGGGGAACAATGCTGAGATTTTGATCCCGCAGGTAGTTCATTATTGGGGGATCCCACAAGATTTTGGAGAGGTAACCTCGCACTTATTACAGGGAAACCGGTCTGGGTAGTGACCCTTCCCATAATGCATAGCATTATACGTGTCTGCAAGGAGATGTGCTTTGCATTATGGGATACTAAGGAAAGTGATGCGAAGTCTTCGCTTCCTTATACAAGTTGCTCCAGTCCTGAAAATACTTCAGGCGCAAACTTTGTTTGCTTACACTTGGATAAAGGATTAAACTGAGTATATAATTTCTTGGTATCTTTAATTTAAAAAAGATATACTCCAACATGAACTAAACAGATTTAAAAATCCTTTTATAAATGACAATGTTGATCAATCAGAAAGTAACAACATTATTACCCAAAACCTTTTACATTCTTGAAATAGCTGGTACCACAGAACAGAAACAAGACAAAATTTCTGAAGAATCAAAACAGGTTATGAAGAAATGAAACAATCAAATAACCTACAGAATAAAATTGAATACACCGAATAATCAATAACGATGAAATTAAACAAATCATGTGTTGAGGCTTAAGTGCTATGAGAACATAATGTTGGAGGTTTAATGGAATATTAAAATATGTTGGAATAAAAACTTCAAACATTTTTCTCTAAATCCAGAGTAATTTCATAATAAGGTGAGACATCTTTTGGCAACTCATATAGGTAAATGACTTCTCCATTGCTTCCATATTGGTATCACCACTTCTGGGTCTAGCTCCCACTGACGAGACCTCAATAAAGGCCGAAACCGATCTGGGTGGCCCATCCCTTAATGCATAGCATTATATATGTCTGCAAGGAGATGTGCTCTGCATTATGGGAGATACTAAGACAAGTGATGAGCGCTTAGTCCACCTTTACCACGAGCTGCCTCAGTCCTGAAGATACTTCAGGCACAAATTTTGTTTGGTTACACTTGGATAAAGGATTAAAATAAATTTATTAAAGATTACTGGAATCAGTGAAACATGATGAATAGATGATGACTTGATAGGAATAGAAGTAGGAGGATGTAATATATTTTGGCAAGATAGAAAGGGCATACAGGATGGTGGAATGTTACTTATGATATGTGATGAGTTGACCCTGTCAGATGGAGAATTTGGAAGGGAATGGCACTAATAGTTTTGAAAGTGTATAGTGTGAGATGGAGGTGGACAGGATATTTAGTGTGATGCTGCTATAGGCCAATGGTGATGAGCAGAAACTGCTTAGACAAATCAGTTTGGTGAGTACAAAGTGAATGATCAGTATGAGTGATTTTAACTATAACAGTATAAACTGGGCAGAGGAAACAGCACACAGCAGTAAGGGAATGGAATTTCTGGAATTCTTATGGGACAAATATCTCAGGTAACATGTAGTAGAGGGAATATAAGGATCAAAATTTTAGTGGTCTTTGCATCAGATCTAGTTTTAACTGAGATGTCAGCCTTTTCACCAACTAGTGAAAATAACTATGCAGTCGTAACTTGGAGGCAGAATAAACATAAAAAATACCAAGGAGAAAGGAACTGATATGGAATTATACAGCAGGCGACTATAAAAAATCTTAGAAATCAGCTGGCGGAAGTTATATGGATGGAACAATTGCAAGGAAGAGAAATCAGCAGTGCAGGGTGGGGGGGGGGACTAGTGAAGAAATATTTATTAACAGCAATGGCAAATTGCATTCCCCAGGTGAAAAAAAAAATAATATGATTTGATGTAAAGTGGATGATTAATGAAATCAAACAGGAACTGGAAATGAAAAAAAAAAAAAAAAAAAGATTATGGAAACAGTATAAAGACAGAGCAGGTGGAGAGCAGTTGCACAGTTTGTTAAGGAGTAGTCTTGTTTCAGTAGTTTGCTTGCTTTTTAAACATCTTAGATGATGATGATGATGGAAGGCATATACTGCCATATTTTTGGATTCTGCAAATAAATTTCATAGGGTGTTACATGATACGTTGATATTTAAGTTGCAACATATGGGGTTACATATCAAGTTAATGAACTGGATTGGGAATTGACTGTTTGATAGATATCAGAGTAGTGTATGGGGGAGGGAGCAGTATCAAGGAAAAGGGTCACAAACAAAGTTCCACAAGGATCAGTAATGGAACCTTTGCTGTTTACCTTTATGTCAATGATATTAGTCACTGGATTAAGAGAAATAATCAGTTATTTGCAGATAATGTAAAGCTTGGAAGGGTTATTAGTAATTATGCTGATATGGTAGCACTTCAGGAGGATTTAAATGAGCTGAACAGAAGAGTAAATGAATGGGGTAGGGGTCAGTTTAATGCAACTATATGAAAGGTTTTTGAAATTTGGGATCCACTGATGGGAAGCTGCATACTCTACTGGTGGATCTATCCCAGAAGTGGAGGAAGCAAGGGTTCTTCAGGTGGTAGTTGATAATAATTTGAAGTTTAGAGGACATATTGCAAAGGTAACCTAGAGAAATGCTGCAATACTAAGAAGAACTTTGACCAACAGAGATAAAAGAGTGGTGATTCCATTGTATAAAGCCCTGATCATGCCATATGTGGACTAATGTGCTCAGATCTGAATATGCAGACAGTGAATGGGAGTGGAATGATAGACTTTGTGTTGTCTAAGATGAGTCTATTGCAACAAGTCTTGTGAATCTTTGGAGGTACAAAATAAAAACAGTATTGGTAAAATTTGTGTTCCATACCAAGTTTTAGTGTGATGTAAAGAAGGTGCCTTTCCAGCCAATTCTGTATAGAATATCCAGGGTATGATCAGAAAAGCCTTATTTACCACAGCAGTTTGCCAAGGTTATTAATTTCAATGTGTCGTCTATGTTCTTTTTTTTTTTTTTTCAGATAGCATTCATACATCTAGTTTCACCTATATATAGCAAGCTACAGGTGTATTAAATATTATTAAGAGAGGCCTCCAGGGAGTCAGGGACTCATCGAGATAGGCCACATACTACACACATCAGCTGTCATACTTGTTCTTGAATTCATTCACACTGATTGCACACACACACACACACAACATCCAATGGTAATCCAATCAAATCACACACCACTCCATGAAAGAAAAATCTAGATCTTGCCCCCTTTCTTGACAGCATTCTTAGCTTCAACAGATGACCTTTCATCTTTCCCCCACTCTTCCACAAAATGGAAAACTCCATCAACTGAAATACTGTATAACCCTTTCAGAAGTTTGTACATCTTAATCATATCACCCGTTTTTCTCCTGTTTGCTAGTGCCTGCAATCTACAAATTCTCAAACTGTCTTCATAATCAGTATTCCACAATCCAGATATCATTTTTTAACACTTTCCTTTGCATTCTCTCCACTGTAACAGAATCACAACAGAAACCAGACCCGCGCACAATAGTTCAAATGAAGTCTTATCAAGGCCTTGTAAAGAGAAAAATGGCATCCTAATCTTTACATGTGAAAGTTCATTTTGACGTTGCAATTATCTTTTGAGTTTTATTTGCAATCTTTGCTACATGGTCCCTGAATTTCAACTTCCTATATTCTTAACACTCCAAGATCCCTAGCATGACCAGTTTCTACTAGCATAATCCCACCAATATAATGTGACATTGGATACATAATCATGCCAAAGTGCATGCATGACTTTACATTTCCTGAAATTGAAGTGACATCCATTTTCCCATGCCCACAATTCCAACCTATTCAAATCCTTCTTCAAGTATTGTATATCAGACACATTTCATCCCTCTACCTATCTATGCATCATTAGCAATAGCTGTATGTTGCCTGCCAAATCCTTTCCAATGTCATTAACGTACAAATTGAATAACAGTGGACTAAGGACTGATCCTTGTGGTACACCCCTAGATACCTTAAATTTTTCAGACTCACATAACCCATATACTACCTTTTGATATCTGTCAGTCAGCCATCCTCTTAACCACACTAATATTTTATAACCCAAACGCATATTCTCCAATTTATGCAATAGTCTTCCATGCTGTATTCTGTCAAAACCCTCAGCAAAATCCAAAAGTATCATGGTGTATCCATTCCCCTTGTCTAGTTCAATGGTAACATTATTATAGAATGTGAGCAAGTTGCTAAAACATGACCTTCCCTTAGTAAACTCATGCTGTTCATTGCGAAGTAGCCCTAACCAATTTTTCCAAAATCTTCACTATCACTCCTGAGATACTGATTGGTTGATAGTTGGATACATAATTCTTTGCACCACCCTTGTGCAATGGAATTACCATACATTCTTTCCATTCCTGCAGAATCTTCCCTGTTCTGACACAGATTATAGAGCCTGGTCAGCCAAACACTCTTTTGGCATCCATGCTGGAATCCCGTTAATCCCTATTGCTAAATTCTTATTCAGTTTGTGCAACAACTTTAATTCCTCCTCCTCACCCACCTTCAATTTCTTCATCCAGTGAAAAGGTAGCAGCAAGCTCAATGTTGCATACACCACGTTGATAGCTTTTAACTAAATGGATACTCATTAGTTGAACAATCACTTCTGCATCTGTCACACTCACACCATTTGCATTCAGCAGAGTTATTCTTTCATTACTTGCAACATAACAACAGAATTCTTTAGGGGTTTGTCTTTAGTTTTAGTGGCAGAGCCAGTGTTTTGTCATACTGACTTGGCTTTCCATACAACACTTGTGACTCTTCTGGCCTGCAGATTGTAATTTTCATAGTGGATATCATCCATATGCACAAGGTATTCCTTCCACATCATCCTTTTCTTACGAATCTCTTGCTTGATAAGATAACGTCTATTTCACTCCTACCCTATTTATTCTTTGAACCTTTCAGGACACATTTTGATATTGCATTATTTAAGTATTTTTTAAATGCTTCCCATGCACTGTCAATATTCTTCCCATCCAGCAACTGATATCATTGTGTTGAACCCAGCATACTCATCAGTTGGTCATAATTTCCTGCTTTGTAACCTTTCTGAATGGAGCATTCATTAACTTAACCACTTCCCAAGTGAGTAGTATCACATGATCACTGTCACTAACCACAGGTAGGATAGTTATGTCTTTAACTGAACCCCCTTTCCCCCTCTGACACTATAATTAAATCTAACACGCTTTGACCTTGAATATTTCACCTGAAATATGAACCCTCTTCCTTCCCTGTGTAAGCCAGGGAAGGAAGTAGATCCTTGGAGGAGTTGAATAGGTTCTTTAGTTTTGCAAGATCTTTAAAGGTAACATTAAGATTGCATTTCATGTTAGAGGTTTAATGGAATATTAACAGCACTGAGAAAGGATTAAAACTAATTTTAATACTTCCAAAATTTCATCTTCGTCACAGAGACATCTTCGGGGATTACAAAAACTTTTTGTAACAACACACACACACAAATACAATACAAAGTGAAACTAAAGTTCTATCTAGGTGGTGCACCCTCTATGGGCATTTGCAGATGGCCTGGGATGTAAAGAGGGATCTCTGATAATTAAAGTTTCCCAAATTTTGGGAAGTTTAATGCTACCGTATTTGTTTAAATTAGGTTGATTCCCGAGTGCAGATGCAGATTCAAAGAATAGTCTTTCTTTTTTGAATTTACTATGGTGGAGCATGGTAGTTTTTTCCCCAGGAGATCCTGTGGAATGTATCCAAAACATGGTCTGCAAGGCCAGATTGACTAAAATCGTGTTTGCAGATGTAAGAACTGTGTTCTTCTAACCGGATGGATGCTGACCTGCCTGTTAGTCCGAAGTAGGCATGTTTACAGGAACAAGGTACTCTATATACACCAGGCACTGAAAGAGGAGGGAGCTGGTCTTTAGTAGAGCAGATAAGGGTAGCAAGTTTACAGTGGGACTTAAAAGCTGTATGGAGGGGTTGTACTTTTTTAATGATCTGGCTATTTTTTCTGAAGTACCACGGATGTAAGGAATGGTGATGGCATTTCTGAAGTCCTTCTGAAGAGATGGTTGGGGAATGACTTGATTATTTTTTTAATTCTGTAGTCATTATAGCCATTGGAAAGGAAGGTGTTGTGTATGTGTTTGAGTTCAGTTGAAAGGGCAGTTTTACCAATGCTATAGTGCTGGGAGGGGTGGTGGTGGGAGAGTTTGTTAATGTATCTGCCTGTATGAATAGGTTTTCTATATACAGAGAAAGAAAAGTTACCATTAGGAAGGCGTGTTACTAAGGTGTCTAGGAAGGGTAAACTATTGTTATTTTCCTTTTCCATCATAAACTGGATTCTTGGATGTAGATCATTGAGGTAACTGAGGAAGGAATCTAAGGTGTCTGGGCCATGAGGCCAATAGAGAATACATCATCTACATATCTTAGCCAGATAGAAGGTTTTAGAGGGGAAGAGTCAACGGCTCGTTTTTCAAAATTTCATGGTCCAGACACATTAGATTCCTTCCTCAGTCATCTCAATAGTCTACATCCAAGAATCCAGTTTACGATGGAAAAGGAAAATAACAATAGTTTACCCTTCCTAGACACCTTAGTAACACGCCTTCCTAATGGTAACCTTTCTTTCTCTGTAGGGCAACTCAGAGCAAGCTCCATCACTATCATTAATATTTTCTCATAATGTAAAATGCAGCTCCTAGGAGATGTATTTTTGCTCCGAGTTGCCCTAGTGTTGTACTACCCAGGTGTTGACTTACGCTTGGGACTCACCAATAGTTCTTTGGCATGAAACTCTTAGATTTCAATCTCTGAGTTTCGTATCCGGCTTTAAAATAATGAGGGATTTATTATCACCTTAACTTAAATTATGCCACCAGAAAAAAATAACCTCTTGAATCTAATAATCTAATAACCTCTTGGATCTTTATCATAGTAATAATATATGGGTACACCGTTCTGGAAATTCGTATAGTAGGGATATATAAGTTCATTTCACTTAAACCTTGGTATTAATCAGGTCTACCTACTCACTGATGAGACCTCAATAAAGGTCGAAAACCGGTCTAGGTAGTGCCTCTCCTCATAATGTAAAACATAATACATCTCCTAGGAGCTGCGTTTTACATTATGAGAAAATATTAAGGATAGTGATGGAGCCTGCTCCACCTTTGCTCCGAGTTGCCCTAGTGTTGTACTACCAGGTGTTGACTTACGCTTGGGACTTGCCGATAGTTCTTCAGCATGAAACTCTTATATTTCGATCTCCGAGTTTCATATCTGGCTTTAAAATAATGAGGGATTTATTATCCCCTTAATTTAATTTACACCGCTAGAAAAAAAATAGCCTCTTGGCTCTTTATCATATATATATATATATATATATATATATATTAATAAACTGTAACCTTCAGTTACCTAAGAAACATATTGGTAGATTCCTTCTTTTCTTTAAACACTTTCCAACATGCTGCACCATGTGCTATAGGTTTTGTAATCTTGCACGTGTGGGTTTGATAGATATCTTTTATTTTTGTCATTTAAATTTCAAACACAGATGTGAAGGGTTGCAAACATCATACCACATCAATGCAGTGTTATGGAAAAGAGGTTGAAGAAGAAAAGGAATCTACTGATGTGTTTCTCAGGCAGCTGATGGTGGGGAAGTCAGAATGAGGGAAGTTTCTCCAAAGATGACTGTTTAAAAATATGACCAAAGCAACTAAGGCTACAATGCCAGTATATTATGCTTTAAATTGTGTGTGTTCTATGGGCCAGTTTGTCTGTTTTATGGAATGGAAAACCCAAGTTTCTGGAAAGAAAAAACTCTGCCACCTTGGCACGAAATCAGCTAACTTGCATTCAACTGAAAAGCCATGATGACAGTTCATGCTCTAAATCGAGTTAAAACTCGGTTTAGAGTCCTTCCAACCAAAAGGTATTGTCAATACAAAATGAATTATGGAGGTTTTGTTGGTTTTAAGCTGGACAGTAAATGGATTTGGACCAGCAGTTGTTCTTGTTATTCATCATGCAAGGGATTGGAAGAATGATGGGGGGCCAGTTTGACAGATGTCCACACAGAAATACCTATATAAAAGGCATAAGGTAGTGGAAGAGAGAAAGAGAATGGAGTTAATCGCTGAGGAAGGGGGGATCATCAGTTATTGGATTATCCTCTTCTGAATAGCATACTACCCCAAATGTGTAAGGCATATTCCAAAGTGAAGTTGATTGGGATTTGTATAATGTCAACAGTTGTAAAGGTAAGAAGTAGTATCTAGAGTAAATGAGCATACCTAGTTTTTTGGCAGGCGAAGAGGCTATGGCTGTTTGTGTGTTGGGCTGACTTTTACTTTTAGTAAGAAATCTGATTATGTTTGGAGATCTGGATATTATCAAATACAAATGAAGTGAAATCTTCTTTGCAAGAAATAAGAAAATTATTTTTGGTAGCATTGAAATTCACGAAGTTTGTCAAACTGAAGTAGGGGAATGAATTGCACTCATCAGAAGAACTATGAAAAGCTATTTAAAATCAGTAAGTGAAGGTGATTTATATAAAGGAGGAAGAGAGTGGTTGAAGGAACAAAGACCTAGATAACTCCAGCAGTGATGAGGAAATCTGAGGAGAGGAAGCCATCTACAATGATACGTAGGGAATGACCAGAAAGGAAGTTAGTAACTTAACTGTAAGGAATGCAAAGCAGACAAGACGTAACAAAGCCTGCCCATCCAGTAATAAAGTTAACAATTTTATTCATAGAATGTTTGCCACAAATACCTGCTGTTTTGCTTATCTTTAATCCTATTAGATTAAAAAATCACATGATCTTGCCTTAGATCTGTTCAAATTCTTCAAGATAAATAACTCAAAGTTTCTTTTTAATAACCTTATTTTTTTAAAATATGGTCTGCCATGTAACCATTCTACTGATTTTCCTTAGAATTCTCAAATTTATGGTCTCTAGTCTTTGATTTCTTGCTTTGTTTCTAAATCTACCCTCAGATATCCATATGTTCAAATTTGTTTGAAGTCAACAGTGTACTTGCAGAGAAGCTATAAGAGATATCAGTTCAAAGAAATAGCTCCTGGAGTCAATGTGCACTCCAATAAGCTTACAAGGTAACAAAACTATTTTATTTTGAAACAATCTGACAAAATAGATTTGAAACTAAATAAATTAAAGGAAATTCATCTTGATGTAATTCTTTTGGTTTGTTACAGAGATGCCAGCAGAAAGTGTTTAAAAGACATAAAGAAGAGGAAAAGTTCATAAAATAAAGGTTTTGCGTGGGCGTCAGAAGGGAGGGGGAATCTATAAAGAAATCTCAAGTCTTGGCAGATGTCAAGTTAATTGAGCTCTACCTGATCCATGTCAAAGATTTGTTTCTTAATCCTGTGCCTAGTAGATATCGCTAAATGCAGATGACATATTTAACACAGTGAAATAAATGCCATTAATATACAGATTCTATACTAGATCTTGGTCAAGAACAGCCCAAAATCAAGCCGAATGGACTAACATGAGGGGGGGGGGGCTTTGTGAAGCACTGGGATTATACAGACTGACTTCTTTAGGTTTCAAGTCTCAACATTCATAAGTTGCTGTTGTAAAAACAACTGCATCCAAAATCTTGAACTTTGTTCCCATGGAGACAGATCCATCCTTCCAGATTTTAGACAAGTCTCTGACTGTTGTTTTAGCCATTCCTAATCTTCTACTGACATCTTCTGAACAGTAATTCTTCACATTAATAATAGATCCCAGGTACTTGAACATGCTAACTTCCTCAATTCTTTCTCCATTAACAGAAGTCAAACAACTAGAAATAATACTTCATTTCCCCATTTGAGACTGTGTAATGAAAAACAAACACATCTATCAACTTAAGATAACTACATATATGGAAATAGATTTTTCTCTCATAGGGCAGTGAGTGATTGAAATGGATTGCCATTGGATGTTGTGAGTGCAAATAGTGTGAATGAATTCAAGAATAAGTATGATAGCTGGCGTGTATAGTATGTGGTTTACCTTGATGAGTCCTTGACTCCTTGGAGGCCTCTCTTAATAATAATATCAGAATTAAATACAAAAATGAATCATAAATAAAATAAGTCTCCAGGGCATAATCATCATTATTTCATATAAGTATGTATGTTAGTATTTGTGCTGTATATGCATTTGTGTGTGTGTGTGTGTACACAAATTTTTTATAGTTTTTTTAACCTTCAGTGTTTAGTGTTTTTTTCTTTTCTTTTATAAAGCTGTTATAAGAAACTAGTCATGTTTTACTATTACCCCCCCTTTTTTTTTACCTAACTCTCGGTTTAAGTCATTCAACTCTATTTTACAATATGTATTTCAACCGAGGCAATGAATCATCATACATACATACATACATACATATATATATATATATATATATATGTATGTTTGGGTGAACACGCACAGATGAATGTTAAATACCCAGACACTTGTTTTCATATATCAACTTAATATTTAACCTTGACTTGAAGATTTTTTTTTATGAGGGGGGGGGGGAGATCTGGAAAGTTCTGATAAACATCTAGAACAAAAACGATATTAAAAACAACTGATACAGCCACTGATACTATGTTCTTTCTTGTGGTTATATCAGTTGTTTTTAATATCGTTTTTGTTCTAGGTGTTATCAGAACTGTCCAGACCTCTCTCTCGTAATTCATTAAAACTGAATGTTTTTCTGACATGTTTTGTCTACATGGCTGACAGAATCTTCAGAAAGATATTTAACACAAACAAACATTTCCAAAAAATGTATCATTAGGCACATTATGTGCAGTCTACACAGTGCTGTGTAATCTCTGTATGTGATTTCTGTGAATATTAAATATACTAATTAAGATATGAAGTAGTTCATACCAAATTAAATAGAAACCAAGTCCTTGGTTTCTATTTAATTTATTGGGCACATTGAAATGTGCCCAGTAAATTTTGTTTATTTTAAATCACTCATCAGATTTATCAGTCTAATAAGTGATTTCTAACAGTTCATATTGTTTTAGTTTGTTCTTCAGATGCTTTCATATAGAAGGCAAATTTGTTCTGAAATGTTAAAACGATTGATAAGGTTTAAGAATACTGAGACTTTCACATAGCAAGTTAACTGATCATGATGACTTTCAGCAAATAAGTATAATAAGAAATAAAAATGGGTTTTATTTGGTCATAAATAACTACAAAGATATTGAAACCTACCAGTTTCGCTACTAAAACTCGTGGCTTACAAGGCAGGTGTTCCGCTTAGACTGACTGCGGATGGTATCAGTTCACCTACATATCTTTTATCCAAGCATCTTTCTAATCTACTAAAAATCCACATCAGACACAGATTCCTTCATAAAAGTTTCTGAACAAAGTGTTCAGAGTTCAACTGAAACTTCCATTGTGCAATCAGACATTCTAACTAGTCTAGATATTATTTCTTTGTTCACCAATGTCCTTGTACATGAAGTCCTAGAGCTAATAGATGATCTGTTCCCTCCTGATATATCTCAGCTATTCAAACATTGTGTCCACTCCAATTACTTCACATGAAATGGAAAAATTTTCACGAAGCTTTCTGACCTTGCAATGAGCAGCTCTCATCTCTTCCATGTGCCAATTTATTTGTGGAAAATTTTGAAAAACATTTTCTTATGTCAAATTTCAATCTGATGGCAATATGTAGATGACATTCATTAACTGGAAATATAGTGTTGCCAATATACATGATTTCCTTTCATCTAACAAACTCATTCTACTAAAAAGTACAATTTACTTGGGAACTACAAAGTGAGAGAAAAGTACTCTTCCTAAATGTTTTAATTCCAAAAAAGATTAAAAAAGACTTTTCACCTGGTGTATACCACAAACTTACTCATACAGGTAAGTAATTACATTCACTCATCTTCTTTGCACTATCACAAAACTGGGTATTATAAATATGCTCAAAAAAAAGAACAGTCTCTATCATAAGAGATGAAGAAAAACTTAATGAAGAACTACAAACTCTACTTCAACAACTTATTTGTAACGGATATTCACAGAAACTCATACACAAATTGCTATTTTTTAACATAAAACAACATAAAAGAATAATTATGAGAGGATGATGTTGGTCAGTGACAATGGGGGAATGATAAACACTGAGGAGGATATAGTAGAGGTGTTTAATGAGCAGCTCATTAAGGTATTCCATCCTTGTGATTGCAACATGATGCAGAACTTGGGAGCAGTGAGAATGGTGGGTGGAATCACTGAAGATGAGTGAGCAGGAGATATATGAGGAATTGAGTAAACTTGATGTCAACAAGGCTATGGGAATTGATGATATATCGTCTTGGGAGAATGTTCCAGGGAGTTAACAACACATTTAACATACATTTTTAACATGAGTCTTAGATTAACCCAGGTTGCAAAGGAGTGGAAAGATGGCAAAATTGTTCCACTTCATAAAAGGGGGTAATAAGACTAAGGCTGTAAATTATAGGCCAATCTGCTTGTCTGAAGTTATGGTCGAGAGAAGCTAGTGAGGACAAGGATTCAGAACTGGGTGGACAGCAGTAAAATTCTCTTTAATGGACAGCATGAGTTTGCTAAAGGAAGATTGTGTTTTAGCAATCCCTTATTTATTATAGCAAAGTGATGAATACGTTGGACAAGGGGGGAAGGGAAGTGCATATACAGTAGTATAGTTAGATTTTGTAAAAGGCTTTCAATAGATTCCATATGACAAATTAGTAATTAAACTGGAACAGATGGGGTTGGATAGTAGATTAGTGTGTTGGATTGGAGATAGGCTGTCTGATAGGTATCAGCAAGTTGTGAATGGGGGAGTGATATCCTAGAAGAGGAAAGTCATTAGTGATATGTCCTGGGGGGGGGGGAATCTGTTATGGCACCTTTGTTGATTAATTTGAATGTAAATGACATTGGAAAGAGCTTAAATGGTGATATACAGTTGTTTGCATTGATGCAAAGTTATGAGAAGTAGAGCAGACATAGCTTTACAGGAGGACCTAAACAGACTGTGGACGGGCAAGTGTGTGGGGATAACTAAAACAATTGACAAAACCACTAAGCCAACATGACATAGCCTTCACGTCTCCCACAAGCTCCAAAGACAACACTCAGTCGAAACAGCTCACACCCCATTACTCCCACCCCTAATCTTGTTCCATTATATTCCATCCTCCCCTTTCCTTCCAATTTATCTTCCACCTTCTTCCCAAAGAATTCACAGCCCACCCTTGAAACCTCGGTTTTAAATTCACATACCTTTGGCATACCTGCAATTCTCCCACATCTTTCTATCTCCACATTTCCACCCCCCCTTCCTTTCAGTCATATTTCAGCAATAGTATATGAATGTTTACCGATATATGCCTGATGCTGCTCCAAAAGAAGACAACCAGGAACATCCTACAAAGGTATGTCCAAAATTATTCCTTCCTTATATTTTCCATGTATCCATGTCTTTAAAACATCAGTAATGCCCTAAAAATTGAGTAAAAAGCCAATGACATTAAAAGGGGTACTCCAAAAGAAAAATAGCCATAAAAATTAACAATTAATAAAACAACTGGAATTTTATATTTTGGGAAAAATGAGTAGCTATAGCATTCAACACTAAAAATGAAGATAAACTTCTTTATTAGTAGACAGTTAAGCAAAGTTTAAAAAGTTTAAGTAACGTGGACAAATTTTAAAATGGGAAATTGGACATTGAAACTTATTTGTGCCTATCATCCCATAGAAGTTTCTACTCAGGAAAAAGCAAGTCATTAAGAGAAGGTAGGTGACAAAAAAAGCTGGTCCTTGTTGGATAATTAAATAGCAAATTAGTAGTAAAGGAATCCCAGACATAGAGTATTTTGGGAAAATTTGGAGAAAACAGCTAATAATAATAATAATATGAGGGTGTGCTGAAAAGATGTAATAATCACCATGAAGGAATTGAGGTACAACCAAGTAAAACTAAATAGTGACTACTTCCTATTTCAAATCCCCTGTATACACCTAAACCTCTTTTTACATGATAGATATGTTGATAAAAATTACGTGCAAATAGAATTCGCGTAAAAAGAACTACTGACTCCATAGAAAAAGTGACGATTGGTTCCAAATCTGAAATATAAGCAAAATAATGAAAAAAACAAAACAAAACATTAAATTCGTTAGGATCATAAGATTGTTATTTACATTTCATGGAGAACACACATACATATAACAAATTTTAATAACTTTAAAAAAAACATATTCATTTCAGTTGTTTGCTAAGGATTCTATAAAAAAATTACGTTATTCGCTATCAGTTTCTGACAATAAACGCAAAAGCTTTCTTTTTCGTGAGACTGTAATATCACTAGAATTACTAGATATAGTATTATCCTCATCGACTTCTGCCTCAACTTGTGGAATTCTTCTTGTCATGTCTTGTACAAAAGTACCACTAGTTGTTTCAGTAGTTTTAGACATGAACTCAGTTATTAATCGCTGTGTTGATGCTTTAGATAAGTCGCGATATAATTCTCTGGATGAATTGAAGACATTAACAACTTAAGCTCACGTGAAAACTTCCCAGCAAGTTCTTCATTTGAATCATGTTGGGCAAAATAATTGCCTAAATTACTGTCCATTTTAAGACTGATATTTAATAATATCAGCAGTAAAACTAGGATTATCTTGATCATTATCATTAACTTCTTCGCTTTCAGGAGCCTCAGAAACAATCTCCATTATTTTATCTTCGATAAGAGGTTTATCGATTAACAATTCTTCGATATCTGCCAATGTAAGATCATCGAATCCTTCTCTGCCAATTTCACATGCCAAACTTATTATATTGGGGAATTCTGCAGTATGATTGAAGGGAACAGGAGCATTCTCTTTAACACATGAGGGCCAAATAGCTTTCCAGCATGCATTCATAGTTTCTGGTCTCAATTCAGATAACAATAATCGAACCTGATCAATACAATCCATAATTGAAAATTTTTTCCACACATCCATAACTGACAGTGTTTCATCATCATTTAGCTTGTTCAAAACGTACTGAAATGTTCGTCTGACATAATATGTTTTAAAAGTCGCAATTATACTCTGATCTAGAGGTTGTAGCAATGATGTGGTATTGGATGGCAGAAAAAAAAATTGCACATTTGGGTGTTCTATAGCAGAATGACCGGGTGCATTATCAAGAATCAAAAGCACTTTAAATTCGAGACCCTTGTCATTCAAATAGCGTCTAACTTCAAGCGTACAACAAACTGGCAATTTTTGAAAATCTACGCCTTTCACTGGCCATGGTCTTAATGATCGATTTATGAGCAGTGGTTTTAACATTCAATCTCCTAAAGCGTTCGAACAAAATAGGAGTGTTATGCGATCCTTTGCTGCTTTGAACCCACCAACAGTTTTTTGAAATTTTTGATACATAAGTTCTGTTTGGCATTTTTTTCCAGAAAAGGCCGGTTTCATTCATATTCCAAACGTGTTCACGAGTGTAACCTCCATCTTCAATTATTTTAGCAAGTTTTTGTGGAAATGCTTTAGCAGCATTTCCACAAAAACATTTCCGCAGCTGTTTCATCAGCAGAAGCCATTTCACCTTTAATTTTTATATTATGAAGAGCATGTCTTTTAATAAACTTAGCCAGTCAACCATTGCTTGCATGAGATTCATATTTTTTCCTCAATTGAGATGAAGTATCTGGCTGCAGTTTTTTAATCTGTTCATAAAATCTCAATGCTGATTGCTTGATGGAATTTCCATCAACTGGCATTCTTTTTTGTACATTATTTTCTATCCACATCACTAAAGCTTTTTTGGCCTTTTCTAGAACAACAACTCTTGTGTATGATGATAATTTCGCACTCGATTTTGTACCAGACATACCACTTTTCTAATCGCATCTTCATTTTTCTTTATAGATCTAACAGTTGATTCACAGACTCTAAAATGCTTACCCACAGCCGTCGCACCTTCCCCAGTTTGAAGACTATCTAAAATTTGAATTTTTATACCCAAGGAAACGGCTTTCCTCTTTTTTTTTTTTGGTTATCGGCAACATCATGTGAGGGCTGGATTAAAATCTTTGGTTAATGAAATGAAAGTTTGAATATTACATATAGCTTACCATTTATTATTTCTTGGCAAAATTATTAATTTTATAACGTGATTTTTATTTTGATTTCACTTAAAAAATTCAAATGCAAAAAATGCGGTAACTGTGTTGTCTACTCAAACACCAAATTTAAACGGCTAGGAACTGCTGTTTTATGCACAGTCAGTTATGTAATTCGGGGAATTCCCAATAAATGAAATCCGTAAGAATTTAGAATTTTCTTAATTGAAATGAGAATGCAATTCTACAAAATTCTTAGAATTTTCTTGAATTACAGATTTTTTCCTAACTTAGACTTTAGGTTGGTCGCATAAAAGTGAATAAAAATCGCGTAAAAAAATTATTTTTGATATCCCAATTCGCATAAAAAAAAATTCACATAAAAAGAGGTTTAGGTGCACTCGTGTGAACTAGTGACAAAACATCACTATTAACTATAACATAGTCAATGAGATTTTTCTTATTTCTTGCATGTTTTTTCCATGTGAATTTGTGCACATTTTTATGCTGGAACATGGCATTAGTAATAACTAGTCCATGCCCTGAACCGAAATCCCAGCAACCACTTAAGCATTATTATTAGCTTTGCTGTTTTCCTCAAGTTCCTCACTTGAGGATCTTCCTCAGGCATAGCCAAGTTAGCCCGCCTTGGGTGTGGGCAGTAGGGTTTTTCTGCCAGTTTATCTGGCATTTTTCATCCCATAAACAGGCAAACCGGCCCCGTGAACATACGCTGTTACAATCAAAAATATATCCCCCTCCCCAGCAACAGATCGGTTGGGAGTGGTACTAACAAGAAGTCGCATCTAAGTAACACGCGGACCCTGCATAGAAAGTGGCAATAATGCGTAGTCAAAGAAGAAAGAATTAGTTTTGCTGTTTTCTCTAAATTTTCCCACAATGTATAGCCTATATTTACATAGTAAATCATCAGCTGGAACTGAAGGAAGTATAGAAGATAGTTAGATGTATGCATGTTCTTTCCACTGTTATTCATCAATTATATGAATCAGCAGTGCAAGAATTTGAAGAAGAATGCATAATGATGATGCTAGATGCTTTCATAAAGCAATGAGACATAGTTCATGAATAATAGAAAATAAGCACTATCCTTCTTCATATTTCCATTTTCTTCTTTAAATATATATATTTTTTTCATTCTTAAGAGTACTGTAAGGATAAAAATACTGAAGGTTGTCAGATGATTCACAAGCATCAGAGCAGCAGCTGACCAAGCATAATGCAAGTGACTTGTGGTTCATAGAATTTGAACACATTATACTGTTACACTTCAGATGGGAGACTGATGCCATACACTTTCCTTTCACATATGAACTCCTTTATGTTCTGAATATAGCATAAGTGTATGCACTTGAATTAAAAAAAAAATTTTTTTGTTTGAAATGAAAAGTTTGCATAGATAGCTTGTTTAAGTAAAGGAGTGGCATTACTTTCAAAATATTTAAAATAAAATATCGTAAAAAAAATGGAATATTCTAATACATAAGTTTTGTTTCATGTGATTATATCTAAAGAACTTTCAGTATAATAATATCAACTATCAGAGAAACAATTCATTACTTATTAAATTATATGAAAGAAGGATACCTTCTTCAATCTTTTGCTGCACAACTTTTCTTTGTGGAACTTTAAAAACTAAACAAAACAATTATGATTTTATCAGCTTTTGTCAAGAAAACAAAGTATACATTTATGTGAATAATTACCAAATGAAAAATTATATTTCAGTGAATTGTTGGCTAAAGTATGTGTCGAAGCTTAGTTTTCTACACACACATATTAGCGAGATATTTATGCTGATGCTTCTGAATTAAGTTACATAAACAATAATCTTAATAACATTGAATAAAATCATACAAATGTCACATACAGCACATACTCTTTGACTATTATGCAGTACATATAAATAATTAAAAACTAGTTTAAATGATCCTATATTTCATCTCAGTCACTGAGACATTGTCAGGGAAACAATATTCAAATTGCAAAACATATACAAAAATGAACAAAACAATAAGTGAAAAAAATATACAGAGTGCTTCTCTAAAGCTTGAAGTCAATAGAGAGGCACTCTCTATGGGTGCTATTAGGCAGGAAGACTAAGAATTAACACTTCCCAAATCTTGATGACCAAGCATAATTAAGATCAGGTTAGTTTTTTACAACTACTACTGATACTAAAAATAAGTATTTCAAGTGTGTATTTGTTGTGGTGAAGCACAATAGTTTTCCACTTGACTCTGTAAAGTACCCAAGGCATGGTAAGTTAGACCTGAATAACTATATTTCTTATGTTCTTCTAGGCAGATGTTAGCAGATCTCCCATTTGACCATAATATGATAAGTTGCAAGAACAAAAAAATTTTTAAACACACCTGGAACAGAGAGAGGAAGCAGAGAATCATTGGGAGTGCAGATGAGGGCAGCAGCTTCAGGTAAGGATTAAATGCAGTGCAGAGATTATACTTTTTTAGAGTTCTGACTATCTTTTCTGATGTGCCTCAGAATTGAGAAACAATGATAAAATTACTATAGTCTGCATCTTGAGTGGGATGTCCCAAGACAGGAAGAACAATTAATTTGTTGATCTTTTTGTCACTGTAACCATTAAACAAGAAGGTCTGGTGAATAAAGGAGAGTTCTTGTAGATAGGCTTATACGTTGGTAACACATGACTATTAAATTATTTAATAATTAAATAATTATTTAAGGAATTTACAATGTATACTGGAATATTAATTAAAAGAAACTTTAATAAATGACTCCTATATTTTGGCAATGTCACATTGCCATCTTCATGGGAACATACAACAATGACATGTGCATGCAGGCACTACAAAAAGCAAATGAAGCAGAAGAGAAAAAAGTACTGTTGTTCCTAGAGTCCTAAAGGTGCCCCCCAGTGGGCTATATTGGGTTGTCTTGGCTGTTGGGCTGAAGTTCTCAAGATGCAAGCTTCCCAATTTGGGGCAGTCTATGCACCCAAATTTGTTGAGATCTGGAAAGTTGTTTTAGAGCTGAGGCTGATTCCATGAACAATGTTTCATATTTAAATTTGCTGCGGTGTATTAACGTGGCTTTCTTCCAACGTATTCTGTGGCAGGTATCCAGAGCATGGTCTGCAAGCCCAGAGTGGCTGTACTGGTGAAACCAGATGTAGTCTCTGTGTTCCAAAATCCTGACATTTGCTGTCTTGCCTGTTTGGCCAAAGTAGGACAGTATAAAGCTCTACAAGAAATAGTAATCACCAAAGCAGATAAGGGAAATGCCACTGTGGTTCTCAACCAAACAGACTACACGGGTAAGCTTAATGCTTTATTGTTAGATCGGGCTACCACCTCCCTATTGAGTATAATCCTACCAGCTCCCAAATTAGAACACTCCAAAGGCTCCTTAAGAAGGTCACTTCTTGGCCTGTGGAAGTTACCAACAAACTGAAACCTTGAGATGGAGGACAAAGGAGTCTAATGTGTCTGTGCCATGTGGCCAAATAGAGAACACATCATCAGTGTATCTTTAGCCAGATAGACGGTTGGAGAATAGCAGTATCAAGAGCATGTTTTTCAAAATGTTCCATATACTAATTGGCTGGGACAGAGAGAAGCCTATAGCTGTGCCCTCAATTTCTTTATAAATGGTATCTTTTCAAGTAGCCAGAATGAATGGTAAAATATCAAGGGTGGGGGGGGGGGGCATTTTTTTTAAATAAATTGAAAACGTCAGAAAGAGGGATAATGGTAAAAAGAGTTGACATCAAAGCTTATCATGTTATTGTTATTATCTAACATTAAATTTTGGATTAAAGATTTGAAATGAGTGGAATTTTTAATAAAAGAGGAAAAATGACCTATAAGTGGGATTAAGGATTTAGCTAACTTAAACAGTAGCATCTACTTGTGTCCAAGGCTAAGGAAGCTAATGGCTGTTTCATCAAGCCTTCTAGACAAAAAAATTATGACAACTTAAAACATTTTTTTAGGATTAAGAATTGACAGGACAGAGAAGATTATTGCATTTATGAATTTTTGCAATCTGTATATCTGAAGGGATGGGAATTAAATGATTTGCTTTTTTTTTTTTTTTTTTTTTTTTTAACTATTTCAGAAAGCCAAGATGTGACATTTTTAAGAAGCCTTTTTAATGTTTTGTTTTTAGAATTAGTGGGGTCATAATCCAGTGATTTATAAGTAGTGTGATTTCTGAGCAAACACATTCATTTTCCGATTATATCCACTAACTCTGATGACCACAGTAGAATTATCCTTATCGGCTCTTGTGATTATTATGCTATTGTCTTTGTGTAATTTATGGAGAGAGAGAGAGAGGAGTTGGGCAATTTCTTCTAAGCAGAAAAACAATGTTAGCCTATGTCAAGCCTAATACTGTTGGCGATGGTAGGAGGAAAATTGCAAATACCACATTCCATATGCAGTTGGAAATCTAAAGAAGGAATATGACATGGTGCTACTGCAAAGTTGTGTCCTAGGCTAATGGCTGTTTCGTCAAGCCTTTTAGACAAAAAATTTATGACAACTTAAAACATTTTTTAGGATTAAGAATCGACAAGAGTTCGCCTTGGAGATAGCTGCATTAACAGCAAATAGAATAGCAAGTAGTGTGCCAATCTGTTCTTGAAGTAAACCAACCCTTGAATCCAGTTAACTATAGAAAAAGAAAACAGCCTACCTTTTCTGGAAACTCTAATCACATATCTTCCACAGCACCCTCTTTTTCCCCCCCCCCCCCATATCTCCCTCTCAACAATATGGTGGTATCAAAACCCTTGTCAACAGACCCGCTAATCCCTGTTCTACCTAGTCTGAAATTACAGCTGAATTTTCCTTTATTCACCAGATCATCTTGTGCAATCTGCTACAATGGCTACAATCTGCTAACAAGAAGAATCCACTGAGAAGAACTTAAGAAATACATTTGCTGCCATAAGTATGGTCAATCAGATCTAGCTGACCATGCATTGAATACTTTGCACAAAATCAAATGCAAGAAAACTACTATGCTTCCCCACAACAAATATAAACATGAAATACTTTTTTTAAGAATCAGCAGTATATTTAAAAACCAACCTAATCTCAAAAAATATGGTTATATTTACACAAGAATTCTATCGATATGCTGCAAGTAAAAGAAAGAATGAATATAACTTCTGAATGCAGATGGTGTGAGAATGACAGATGTAAAAGAGGTTGTTCAACTAATGAGTGCCCATTTTGCTAAAAGTTATCAACCTGGTGTATGAAGAGAAGGTATTAACACGTTCGCTGCCACGCTACTTTGGCATGGTCTGTTCCCCTACGCCGAGCAGTTTCACTTCTTCAAGGTCAGTACGATAATCTCGTTACCGGAGGTAAGCGTCCTACGAGTATACTCGTAGTTGGCTTGTACAGAGCATATACGGTCTATGAGAATACACAGTTTTGATGCTAGCCCCACAAGCCAAGCATTTTCACTTCTTCAAGGTCACTACAATAATCTCGTTCCCGGCGGTAAGCGTCATACGAGTATACTCGTAGCTGGCTTGTGAAGCAGGTTTACCCACTACGAGTATACTCGTAGTTGGCAGCGAAAGTGTTAAAACTGTTGCACAAACTGAATAACAATTCAACAATAGGGACTGACTGGATATCAGTACAGGTGCTAAAAGAGTGTTCAGCTGAACTGGCTATTCTTTTGACCAGGCAATATAATTTGAATCTCAGAAAAGGAAAGATTCTGAGGGAATGGAAAGAATGTATGGTAATCCCATTGCACAAGGATGATGCAAAGACCGATGTATCCAACTATCGATCAATCAGTATCTCAGGTGTGGCAGTGAAGATTTTGAAAAAATTAGTTATGGCTCCTTTGCAATGAACAGCATGGGTTTACTAAGGGAAGGCCATGTTTTAGCAACTTGCTCACATGCTATAATAATGTTACCACTGAATTAGACAAGGGGAATGGATATAACATGATACTTTTGGATTTTGCTAAGGTTTTTGACAGAAAACAGCATGGAAGACTGTTGCATAAATTGGAGAATATGGGTTTGGTTTATAAAATAATTAGCATGGTTAAGAGGATGGCTGAATGACAGATATCAAAAAGCAGTATACGGGAGATGTGAGTCTGCAAGATTTAAGGTAACTAGTGATGTACTATAAGAATCAGTCCACTGTTATTCAATCTGTAAAGTAATGATATTGGGAAGGATTTGACAGGCAATATACAGCTATTTGCTGATGATGCAAAGAATAGGCAGGATAATCAAGAATGATGCTGATATACAGTACTTGCAGAATGATTTGAATAGGCTGGAACTGTGGGCATGAGACAATGGATAACAGTTCAATGTCAGTAAATGTATAAAGTTGTAAAATCTCTTGTGGAATAATTTTTGCTTTGCAAATTTTTTGCAATCGATATTACATATTTTTCTTTCTCAATATTTAGAAATATTTAAAGTATAATGTGCTAAATAAAGTGTCACTAAAAGTGCATGTACATTGAATATATATAAAGCTGTAAGTAGGGATTATGCCAGATTAGCGATGGGCGAAACACCAACCAAAGGTTGCAAAGTCAGCCGTTGTTGACCGATTGGGCAGAATTGACGTCATCGCTAGAAGCTAATCCTGAAAAGAAAGCAATAGAGAACAAAGGGTGACAATTTTGCATAAAAGAAGATTGTGGTCCTTGGCTCAAGGCTTTTTCTTCCGGTCGTCGTCGGGCCTTTTCACTGTTCGTCATCAGAGCTCTTCCTTCCGCTCGTCGCCAAGGCTCTTCTCCCATGTAGAATGCTGTAGGACTTCTTCTCCAAATTGAAGCAGACCGATTTCCTCAGCAGTTACACACAAGCCAAGCAGTAACCACGGCTGATTACATATTGAATGTTCGACGGAAGAAAGACCTACTAGCAACTGCCTATGATGTCCAAGACGCTAAAGTCCTGAAGAAGTATGCTGTATTTTGGGCTCTTTATTCATTGTGAATATGTAAGTAGGCAATATTTTTGTAATTAGTTAGAAAGTATATCTTGGATCCATGAATGTCGGACTTCCAATTACTGATTCTTCTTAAAAACAAACTGGTTGAAAAGGCCAAGAATTTTTTAAATTCTTCCCCCATTCTTAGAGACACCAAGGAATATTCTAAATTTAAGGATACGTTGATATCACATCATTCGCAAAGTCTCTCTAGTTTAAATGTAGTTCTTCTATAGTAAAATAAATGTTTCTGTTTTGTAACTACCTGATCTGTTCTTTTGGCTAATGCACTATTTCCAAAAAATGCGAACCTGCAGGCATAATAAGATACTAATAGTCACGACTTGCATATAGAAAATTTGGATATATTTAGTGATTAATTCCTGTTTTTCCTCACCTCACTTTCTAACAAAATTTAATCAAATTAGATGGTGCAGTCGATAAAAAACTAAATTTTCTAATTCAATTTGTATGAGAGGGAGGACTGTACACATTAAATTTACTTATAATACAAAATTTATTTAATAGCAAGGGGGGGGGGGAGATAGAAATTGTTCACAGTAAGATTAACTTTGAGAAGTTTTGCAGTTGATAGTCTTAACATAGTTAGTTTGAACAGAGTAAAGTTAAGTTTAAATAATTAACATTATTTAACAATTGCGAAGACACACATTTATTTAATTAATACATTATTTTACAAAGTCATGTACTTTGGCATGATTAGATATCCAATCTAATCATGCCAAATCTATGGATCTTGGAATGTTAGTAGATAGCAAGTTGAAGTTCAGGGGCCATGAAGCAAAGACTGCAATTACAACTCAAAAGATAATTGCAATATGAATATTAACATGCAAAGAAAAGGAAATCATTTTGCCTCTTTAGAAGGCCTTGATAAGAGCCTAACTTGAATTATTGTGTGCAGGTCTGATCTCCTGGTTTCTGTTGTGATTCTGACACAGTGGAGAGAGTACAAAGGAGAGCGTTAAAAAAAATGATATCAGGATTGTGGAATACTGATTATGAAGACAGATTGAGAATTTATAGATTGTAGGCACGGGCAAACAAATTATATGATTGAGATGTATAAACTTCTGAAAGGGTTATACAGTATTTCAGTTGATGGGATTTTTCATTTTATGGAAGAGTAGGAAAAGGATGAAAGGGCACCTATGGAAGCTGAGAATGAATGAATGCTGCTAAGAAGGGGGTGAGGGCTAAATTTTTCTCTCATAGGGTGGTACAAGATTGAATTGGATTCTCATTCTATGTTATGAGTGCAAGCAGTGTGAATGAATTCAAGAATAAGTATGATAGCTGGTGCATGTAGTATTTGGCCTTCCTTGATGAGTCCCTGACATCGGGAGGTCTCTCTTAATAATATTAATATACTAAACTTCCCAAGATTTGGTAAACGGGGTGCTTAAAGGTCAAAGCTGGATAACTGAAAGGAGACCTCCACATAGCCTTTAAAGGAATGCAGAATATCGACCAGGGCTTCTGACCTAACGTCCAATCCTCACCTTCTCGTGGTGCACCCCGATGGGTATCTACCTGGATACTGAATGAACGAGGATGGGCTGGCAATTTGGGATTTAGCTGACTAAATTGTATTCTTATTGGCTTAAACCAAAATACAAAATGTGGGTACAACATGACAAAATTTCATGCCGGCTGGGGCATCGCCTGGTTAAACAATGCCCCCGCTGTTTTTGCAAGGGAACCAGGTCAAAAAGCGAAAAGTCAGCTAATGGAACAAATCTGAAAACACACCCCAACTCAACATCACCCGAGTTAAAGATCGGTACTATCAACATAAGAAGCCTGAATGGCAAAGAAATGGAATTAGATAAGTACCAGATCAACATAATAGGGATGATTGAAACAAAAAAGACAAAAACTGGTGAGATCTTTCTCAGCAATAAATACAAAATGTAATATTCAGGCAATGACAATCAAGAAAAAGAAGGAGTAGCCAGAGTATTCAACACTAAATATGAGGCTAATCTTGCATGGCAGGCAGTCTCAAGTAGAGTGATATGGGCAAATATCAGAATGGGGAACTGGACAATGAGACTTATTTGTGCATATGGTCCCACAAAAGATTCTACTAAGGTAGAAGTGGAGGAATTTTTTGAGTCTTTAGAGAAAGCAACTGACACAATGAAAAAGGAAAAGTTGGTCCTTGTTGGGGATCTAAATAACAGAGTAGGAAATGATTGTCAGACATACAAAACTAGTTTGGGAAAATTTGGAGAAAAAAGCAAAGCTAACAATAATGGCAAATACCTGTTGGATTTCTGCTCAGGACATGGACTGGTTATTACTAACACCATGTTCGAACATAAAAATGTGCACAAATTCAAATGGAGAGAAGAGGCAAGGAATAAGAGAAGTCTCATTGACTATGTTATTGTTGACAGTGATTTTTCTCTCTGGTGCAGGACACTAGAATGTACAGAGGATTTGAAATTGGAAGTGAATACCATTTGGTCTTAAACAGGATAAATTGAATTTCATATTGAAAAGAAGAATATGTAAGAAAGTTTTAAAGAGAATAAAAGTTGAGCAGCTCTCAGATGCAAACTGTAGACTAAATACACAAAGATTATTGAAGACAAAATGAAACAGTTTGAGAACAGGAACCAAACCTTGGAGATTCAGTGGCAAGCCTTGAAGAAAACTCTGATTGATTCAGCCAGGGAGGCATGTGGTGAGGTTATCTGCAAGGATAGAAAAATTAGAACTCCATGGTGGACACAGGAAGTTAAAGAGGCAGTGAAGGAAAAGAAGAAAGCATATCAAAAGTTCCTGGCAAATAAGTCAGCTTGTGCTCTTAGAGAATACAGAGACAAATGCAAGAATGCTAAACACTATATAAAACTAGCTAAACAAAAGTCATGGGAAGACTTCGGCAAGAATATAGAAAAGTCTGCATGATTCCCTGACTAAATTGAATAACTGTTGTAATAGATATGGTGTGAAGGTCAGCAATAAAAAGACAATGAAAACAGGCAGAATCGTTGAAAATGTCAACTGCGTTTTGAACGGAGAACCACAGGTAAAACTGAAATGTTTTACCTGTGGAACAAGTAAAACATTTCAGCTACTTAGGCATGAATTTTAGTGAAGATGGTAAATTAAATATGGAAATAGACAACAAAATCAAAAAAGCTGGTATGGTAGGAAGTCAATTCATATGGAATAAGACAGAAATTAGTCAGAACACCAAATTAGCTGTATACAAGACAGTGTTCAAACCAATTTTAACTTATGGATCTGAGAGCTGGGTCAGAAGTAAAACACTTGATCAAAGACTAGAAACCGCAGATATGAGAGTCCTGAGAAAGATTAGAGTCGTGAACAGATGACATCAATGGCAACATCATATTAAAAACGAGGATATTAGGAAAGTACTAGACATTGTCAGCATCCAGGAATGTGTTAGCAGAGCTAATCTCAGCTGGTATTGTCACTTATACAGAATGGGAGAGGAAAGATTAGCAAAACAAGTGTTCTTTTCCAGGTTGGCAGGAAAAAGTCCCAGAGGAAGACCAAGATATAGGTGGATTGATACGGTACAATGTGCCTTAAACGATAGAAATATTAGATCTGATAATGTTGGAGTTTTGACAAGCAACAGATTGATTTGGAGGAAAATTGTAATAGGAAGTCAGTAATGATGTAAATTTTTCATGTAGTACTATCATATCCTGTCCACCCCTTGAGGGTACATGGCTGGAATTTGATGATGATGAGATTTGGTAAACTTTAATTCTTAGTCTGCCCACCAACCGCACCTCGAGCATATCCCTCATAGGACTTTAGGATGTCGGTGTAATTTTTCCCACTTATTTTGTGCATTTCTCACTGTTTGTGCAATTTTAATATTGTTTTCCTGGTAATATCTCAGTGGTTGAGACAAAATATAGGATCAATTAAGCTAGTTTAGTTATTTATATGTGCTGTATTCATTCCATGAAACCTTACAATGAGTTCACACTGTTATAAAAAACTACTGAAATGTCCTGATTCCCTTGGATGCAATGATATACTGAAAGAAATTCACTACAGCAAACTATTACTCTGCCTACCACTATCAGTTCACACTTCACACACACAAAATAGATGAAACTCAGAAAACAAAAACAACAACTCATGACAAATGACAATGTTCAATTGGATTGGTTGATACAATAACCAATCACAGCCTCTAGGTACTATTTTCTCTGAGCTCATCCTGCCTCGCCTTGCGAGTGGTTTAAAACTACTAGAACACTAAGAATTTGATCCACCGTGCCATCTGTACATCTTTTCAAAGGGCTCAAAGGTGTATGTATTTTGAATGCACACCTGGGCCATTAACTCGAATGTGATGCAATATTACAAGCCGAAAAGTGTCCTCTTCACATAGCATTAGTATATTTTGTTTACTTTTAGGAATCACGCGAAGTCTGGAAACAATTAGGGGAGTCTTTAACGGGAATAAATGCAAAGATATAATATCAGTGATATTGCTATTCAGTGGATGAGCACTGCACACATAGCACACCCTGAATGTTTGCTCCTGCCTTCTATAATAAACTACTGGTTATACCGTAAGTGTGAGAATACTGCACACTGGGATCATTTTCATTAAAATCTGTGTATGAGAAAACACCACCTTCAATCATCTTGAAACACCTGACTATGTGGAAAAACACTGTCTGGCATAAGGTGATTCTTATAACTGTGAAATATAGTAAACAATTTGAGTGTTTTGGAGTTGGCTTTCCTTATAGTATTGGAGTGGTGTTCTCCAACACGAATGAGATACAGTTGCCTCATTATAGCAATATATAATATTTGATAAATTTATAACTTTAATGCCCATATTTATAATGGGAAGCAGTATTGTAGCCGAAGGAGGTAAGCCTGATTCACCTCTTCCAATTTTACACCTTTGAGTAATTCAAATATAGTATTCTCATTTCTTAGTTTTCTAATATACAAGGTGTGACAATTTAATTCCAAGAACAGCCACGTAGTGTCGCCCATGTTGTGATTTGGTTGGAGTCACGTCTTTGTACATGTTTTAACTAATGCATTCATATACCTAAAGAAGATAGAGCCATTTGCTAGGTGGCTATTGCAAAAACAACAGAGATCTGCATGTCAACTTTGGCATATAAATTTGTGATAGAAATTTAGAGCAGCATGTTAACATCAAATTTTGTGTGAAAATCAGCAAAATTGCTACTGAAACAGCTGTTGAAAGTGGCATACGGTGTGGATGCTCTGAAAAAGTGAAGTGTCTTTGAGTGGCATAAGAGATTCAAAGGCGGGCAAGAATGACGACCCCATAAGTGGGCAGCCAAAAATAAAAATGATGGACGCAAATGTGAACAAAGTGCAAGATATGGTATGATCTGATAGACGATTAAGTGTGCGATTAATGGTTGATAAATTGCATATGAATTGAGAAACAGGGTAAGTTTAACTGAAGAATTGGGTATGCGAAAGATTTCTGCAAAGTTTGTGCATCAGATCTTAACAGACGAGCAGAGGCAGCAGATCACTCACATCATGTAGTGAGTGATCTTTCTGCAAATAAGCACGTTTTCCGAGAGTAATTAAGAATCATGAAACTTGGTGCTTCCAGTATGATCCTGAAACAAAATGCCAGAGCATGCAATGGAAAACCCTGAGTTCACCACATCCAAAAAAAGCACACATCATGTTTGCAGTTCAAGACCATGCCGGTGTGTTTCTTTGATCACAATGGGATAATCCACTATGAATTCATTGAACAGGGACAAATTGTCAACCAACAATGCTATTTAGAAGTGCTGAAAAGATTGCGAGATTCTGTTTGGAGAAAAAGACCTGCATTGTGGCCTGACAAGTGACTCATCCACCACGACAATGGGCCAAGCCATAGTGCACTCATTGAGAGAGTTTCTGGCCAAAAAATTGATTACCGAATTAGGTCATCCTGTTTATTCACCTGACTTAGCTCCTTGTGATTTCTGGCTATTTCCAAAATTAAAGACTGCACTTCAAGGGCAAAGATTTTCTAACATCGCTGATATCCAGCATAATGTGATAAAGGAACTCAAGATTATTCCTGAAAAAGAGTTCCAGGCCTGTTTCCAAAAATGGGAATACTGTCTAAACCAGTGTATATATGCACAATGGGGACTACTTCGAAGGCAACAGTAGTCACTAATGTATAATTCCGAGCGTAGGTTTTTTACAGGTGCATTCCGAGAATTAAATTGTCACACCTCGTACAGTATCTTAAAACAAACACATTGTCACCAACTCTGCACAGATTTACAATACAATACAATACAAAGTTTATTATTCTCATTACTTTTATATAATATTTATAAATATACAATTCAAGTATTACTGTTATATTTTCTGTTGGTTTTTACATTTACTTTTGGCTGATTATTTTGTTAAAAATATTTTCCTTATATATGCAAGTAGAGTAAAATACATTATGAGATAGTTTTCATAGTTTATAAAAATGTTTAAAATAAGTTAGTGAGTTTTTCTAATTTTTTATGTGTGTAACCAAGGGCCAAGATTTGGTTACAATTAATAAATTAAAGTATTTAAAGTTATCCTACCATTATTTGCATTAGACCAATTAAGATGAGCACTGATGTGCTATATACTCTTAAAATTTTCATACATCGATAAAGTGCAATTATATGGTCAAACTGATGTGAATTTTGTAGCGCAGGTTGCATAAGACATAACAGCACACCCAACTGAAATGAGCACATGATGCCACTGATAGAAGGGCATTTGTTATAGTGAATTTCCTTTGGCATAACAATGATATTAAAGGCCTCTGGCTAGGATTTTTTAGCCAGTTTAGTTTGTTATGGAGAGTGATTTCATTATGATAGAAATTGAAACAATGAGAGTTGATTGTAGTTGCTTCAACTACTTTATTAAGATTTCTGAAGCTTCATTCATGTAGATATTTAATGATACTAACTCACAATACCACATGAACAAAAATAAATATGATAAATATTTATTAAGTGCTGATGTTTCACTCAATTTCAAAACCAGCACTCTTAGAGCACCACGAACATGTGTTACAAATAAAAGAACCACCTTGACACGAAAATATATTCTTGCCTCATTAATATTTTATCCCCCCTCCTGCAAGAAGTTTGTGCTTGATATCTTCAAGACAGTTATTTGTACCTTTAGAGTAGTTGATTTTACATTGCTTCCCTGTGCATCCCATCATACACAGTACATGCAAAGCATGGTCTCGTACAGGGACAGCGCCCATCCCCATTTCCTCAAAAACTTGGGTTTTTCATCTCATAAAACAGCAAACAAGAAGAGCATTCATATTCACAGATGAAATACACCGGCCTCACAGCCTCAGTTGCTTCAGCCATAATTTTAAATGGCAAGCAACCTTTCTTGGGATGTATCATACCATGCATTAGATGAGGATCGCTGAAGAGATTGGTTTCAATTTTGTTGATGATCTCATGAATGAGAGTTAGACCTAGCTGGAAATACTGAATGCCATCTTCATGACAGAAGTAAAATTTCCTATTTATAAGTAGCAGAATAATACATCATATTATTACAATCCTCTAGATTGGAGATAGCTGTAGCAGGTTTATTCAACAGATTGGAAAGTACATATATTATACTTGACAGGGAATTATAAGAACTTGACTTCTACCATCAAGACATGTCAGTAGTTCTAGGGATTCAGCTTACTCTGATGACTGAGTAAAAAGATCAAAATCAACCTAGTTAGTGATTTTCACCAGAATGGTAAGATATACTGTTGAGAAGGACAAAAATTGCTTCTGCAGAGGGCAAGGATCTTCCAGAGAAAGGAATGTACAGGGCATTATGGGATGAATAGAATAACCTGATGTGAAGTAAAACTGAGCATAAGAATATACTGTTACAACTATTTCTAATCCAGAGATTTGTAATAATATAGTGATATACTAATTTGGTAATTATACAAGAGAAATGTGGCTTCTGTCATCATGACCTGGATCGGTATTTTCATATCTAGCTCCCAGTGATAAAACCTGCAATAAATATGCCAATAAATGCCATTCATAGGATGTTTACTGAGGAGAAGTTTCTTATATCAGTAAAAAGCAAGGGTGAATACAGTACTGTCTGGTAGTAGAACCAAAAATTATCCTGGAGTGATCTAGGTAGAGATGAGAGAGATTTTCAAATCACTCATGAAGTTCTTTTCTAAGAACTCTCTCAGTATTCTGATTGAGCAACAGGGCTAACAGTTTTTCAAAACTCTGCAGATGGTGGGTATTTGATTCACTAATCAAACTTGAAAAGTGGGCAGTCAATCATAAAAGCAGCTGCACACACGACCAAGCAGCTCTTTTCAGGATACACCCTGCTTGACCGAGATGAAGTAGAAATGATCAGTCTCATTAACTCCTGACTAGATGTCATTTACTTTGCAACTTGGAATGTTCAAACCCTTATATATAATCAAATCTGACTGATCTGATCTGAAAGTTCAGTCAGTAATGATAGTGAAGTTATTGACAAAAGTCAGGGAAACCGTGTCAGTGATATTGTTGATCAAAGTGCATTGGTAGAAGGTCAGAACAAAGAGCTAATGCAAGAAACAGCTTCCTTGTGCAGAACCTTAGAAGGAAATGTTAGATTGAACACATTATGAAACTTATGGAAACAACTACCGTGTTAGAGTAAAACTTTAGTTTAATATAAACAAAAACAAACATTCGACGTTTCAACCTTCACATTAAGGTCATCATCTCGAGTATACACATACATATATATACAAAGAAACAATTCCTATTATTATTGTTATCTATTAAGTTACAAAATTAAATTAAGCTGGAGAGCAATGTGTTTACAAAAAGAAAAAATTAATAATATATAAAAATAAAAGATTACTTATATAAGTATCTATATAAATTACAACCAACTGGTATGGATAGTGGCCAATAGAAAGTGTTTATTTTGGTTTATATTAAACTAAAGTTTGGGGGTGCTTAAGGGTCAAAGCTGTATAACTGAGAGGAGGCCTACACATAGCCTTTAAAGGAATGCGGAGAACCGACCAGGGCTTCTGACCTAATGTCCAATCCTCACCTTCTCGTGGTGCACCCAGTTGGGTATCTACTTGAATACTGAACGAACGAGGATGGGCTGGCAATTTGGGATTTAGCCGACCAAATTGTATTCTTATTGGTTAAACCAAAATAAAAAATAATGGTACAACATCCAGCATCTTCAGAGCACACAACACAAAGTTTGTTACAAAAGAAAGACAACCACAATCCGGTGTAACAATGGGGCTAGTATAAGTAATTGCAGCGTGCAACACAAGACTAAAGTCCTAATATGGCGCCATCTAGGTAAAAAAAAAAGTTCAAAGTTTTGAAATAGTAGTCCAAATGATAGTCTTAGAAAGTTTTAAAAATAAAATAAAATAAAAGTAATAAATATTAATTAGGTCTTAGGATGACTATCTCCCAAATCTTTGGTAGATTTATACAGCCATACTTGTTAAGGTTTGGAGTATGTTTTAAGGCTTCTGTTCATTCCAGGAACAATCTCTCTGACTTGTAGAAGCTTCTGTGCATTACTTTTGTTTCTTTCCAATTGATCCTGTGTGCAGGGTATCCAAAGCATGGTCCGCCAGACCTGACTTGCCATAGTGAAAGTGTCGGATATATTTTTTGTGTTCACTGAGGCGGATGTCCACAGTTCTTCCTGTCTGTCCGTAGTAGGCTTGATGGAAAGAACAGGACACTTCATACACTCCTGGATGTGATAAAGGAATGCATTTGTCCTTAGGTGAACGGATGAGAGTTGCTAATTTTACATAAGGTTTGAATACTGTGCATAGGTGGCGTTTGTTAAGCACCCTATGGGCAATAGATAATGAGTGCCAGTTTTGTGCAGAAAACCGCAAAGTTATGCATTGAATTAAAAGATTACAAGCTGTGTATCACAATGACAGAAATGTAGTCTAGGAAATTCATGAAGAAAAGGATTTGGAGGATGCTGGTGAAGAGGGACACAAGTGACTGGCTAAGGTAACCCATAGGAATACTTGATTATTGAAGAATACACTGAGAGCAGAAATAAGGAACTTATCATTCACCTTTATAAGGCTTTGGCACAGCCATTGTTGTTTCAGTGATACTTGTGCTATAATGATTCACAAATTAACATAATGCAAGGAAAAAAGTGAGTATTATAGCACAAGTATCACTGAAACAACAATGGTGGTGGCATGGTTTTTCCCTTTCAGTCATTTCCGACCCTAGGTGATTTATAGGCATTGCCCATGAGTGTAATCCATGTGTGTTCACGGGGTCGGTTTACCTGTTCTGGGAGACGAAAAACTTGAGTTTCTGGGTGAAAAAAACCTCCCATCTCTGTATGAGACCAGCTAACTCACCTTTCATCAAGAGAGAGACCAGATAAAGGTTAGATTCCTAACATCACTGAAGAGAATTGAACCCAGGTCTTTCCGACCAACAGGCTTCGTCTATACTGACGAAGGCTGTTGGTCTACAGAGGCTCCTAATAGCCATATACTTCAACTTAAAAAATTACACGTTATCATCAGCAGTATTACACAGTTTGATACAAAGCAGAACACAAACAACAGATTATTTAAAATTCACATCTTACTATTTTAAATAATCCATTGTTTATGTTCTGCTCTGTATTCAAAGTGCCTGATGGCACTGATGATGACCTGTAATTTACAGGTTGAAATATACTATTACTATTATTACGGGCAACTCCAGGGAGTCATTAGACTCATCGAGGGAGGCCCAAAATCATATTCATCATAACTATTCAACATTCATACAGTATCTATCATACCTCGCCTTAAACTCATTCACTGTCATGGCATCCACCACAGACTCAGGGAGCGCATTCCACTCATTCACTACTCTAAAAGTAAAGAACCCAGCTCTAACACCTTTACTAACCACACTTTTGCCCAGTTTCCATGGATGTCCCCTGGTCCTCCCACAACCAGCCCTGTTCTCAAAAATATCTTCTGAATTAATTTTATAGAAACCCTTCAGTAATTTGAATGTTCCAATCATATCTCTCCTCCTCCACCTATCAACCAATTTGTGCAACCCACAAATCCTCAACCTGTTCTCATACGGTTCATTCCACAGACCTGCTATCATCTTGGTCACTCGCTTCTGGATCCTCTCCACCTCCTCCCCATCAAGAAGAAACCTAGGTGACCAAATCTGAGCACAGTAGTCGAGATGGGGTCTTATCAAGGCTCGATACAGAGGAACAATAACCCGCTTGTCAACGTATTCTTCAGCAACCAAGTGATTTGATGAGCTGATTTGGCCACTTTTGCAATGTGTCCCCTAAATTTCAATTCCTTATCCACCAACACTCCTAAATCTCGTGCCTCGTCAATTTCCTGCAGCACAGTTCCACCAATGCAGTAAACTGCCGCCAATCTTTTCACCCCAAAATGCATAACCTTACATTTCGCCACATTAAATTGACATCCATTCTCCTTAGCCCAGACCTCCAATCTATCCAAATCATCCTGCAAAATTGTGACGTCATCTGCATTCACTATTGCCCTACCCAACTTCGCATCATCCGCAAACAAATGAACTGTTCCTCTCAGATCCTTTCCTATATCATTAATGAACAAATTAAACAGCATTGGTCCAAGAACAGATCCTTGTGGCACACCACTAGTCACAGGCTGTCTTGTGGACTCTACTCCTGAGTAAACCACTCTCTGATATCTCTCCGTCAACCACCCTCCTATCCATCTCACCAACCCTATATCCATCCCCATATGCTGCAGTTTACTGATTAGAATTCCATGTCGTATCCTGTCAAAGGCCTTAGCAAGGTCCAGTAGAATCACTGTAAACCCATTACCCTTATCCAGTTCAGCCATCACTGTGTTATAAAACATGAGCAAGTTACTGAGGTATGATCTGTCCTTCCCAAAACCATGCTATCCCCCATACAGTATCCCATTTTCATCTATCCAATCCTCTATTTTCCTCTTGACTATTTTCTCGAAGACCTTGACAACGACTCCTGATATGCTGATTGGTCGGCAATTTACAACAGCAGTCTTGGAACCTCCTTTATGCATTGGAGCTATTTTCCCCTCTTTCCCCACCCCCTTGGGACTAACCCAGACCTGAGACTCAAATTAAATAAAATGGTCAAGGGCACTGACAATTCTTTAGCCGCTTCACGTACGACATGAGCTGGTATACCATCCAATTCCACAGATGTATTGACACTGAGGTTCTGTAATAGACTAGTTACCTCTACTTCATTCATCACAATTCCAGTATAAGCTGTTGGTTCTTCCATTCCTGCAAAGTCACCACCTGGATGATATACTCTTGCAAAGTGCTCGCTCAGTAATTCCACAATATCGACTGATTCGGTTACCTCCCAACCCTCAGCATTTTTTAAGATCATTCTACCATGAGCATTTTTCCTTTTACTTGCAATATATTGAAAAAACTGTTTGGGATTCTCTTTAGCCTGCATGGCCAATTTTCTTTCGTAATCTGCTTTTGCTTTTCTTACCACCCTTGTTACCATCCTGGCCTGAGCTTTATACTGTTCCTGCGCCTGATGGTCACCTTTCTCCTTAAATTCCCTCCACAACTGTTTCTTTTTTTGCAGCTCAAGCTTAATATTGTTATTCATCCATTTAACCCATACTTGATTTATTATTCGGACTCTTGGTATACAGTCAACCATTGCCTCCTGCAAACAGTTCTTAACCACCTCCCATGCACTATCAACATCCAGCCGTTGCAGTTTTACATGCCATAGCACACACCTAAGCTTGTCATACTTACCACCCCGGTAATTCCACATGTACCCTGTCTTAATTGTAAATTCCACTCCTTTAGCCACCTCCCAAGTCATGACCTTATGGTCACTCTCACAAATTGGTGGCAACATGGTCATGTTCGTTACAGCCACATTCTCAGTTGCAATTACAAGGTCCAGCACTCTCTTCCCCCTGGTATTTTCCACTACATAGTTGCCGTAGATAGTTGTCCCTTAATACCCGCATAAAATCCAATTCCTTCCTCCCATGTGCCCTCTCCTTTTTCCAGTCAATGTTACCATAACTGAAATCACTCATAATAATTACCCTCCTTCCACTCATTTCTTCTATTTGCCTATGCATACTATCCCCACCATCTATTCCATCACCTGGTCTATAGCAGCACCCAATTGTATATTTTGTTCTGCTAGATTCTATCTCACACCAAACAGCCTCAAATGTGCTCTTTTCTCTATCCTGCAGTTCAACTTCTATACTCCTTGGCTGCAGCTCATCAGCTATCATCAATAACACTCCTCCCCCCTTTTTATTCACCCTGTCACTCCTGAACACGCTATACCCATCGCATTCAATCCCACTAGCGTTATCATCTTCTGTCAGCCATGTTTCACTAATACCGACAACCTGTGGCCTGGAAGTGCCAACCATGGCCAAAAACTCTTCCTTCTTGTTCCTAATACTCCTGGCATTAGTGTACATGAATTGCAGAAGCCAATTTGTCCTATCCCTACTTTGATGCCTTATACTAACTATCCCATTCTGATTTGTTGTCCTTCGTACTCGCTCGGGCATAATATACTCATTCATACACTCAACTGCCTCCCTAAAGTCTGCATACCTACTCCCCCCCCCTTAATAAATCTAGTTTCCCTGAGTCTGTACATCCACTTCCACATCATTCATCAACACTTTTTCAAGTCTCCATACACCAACTCCATTCAAATGTAACCCATCCATCTTATATAAGTCCTTTCGCCCATCGAACTCATTCCACACCTCCACAAATTCCACACCACTCTCCATGCATAACCCACGCATAAAGTCATTGGCAATTATGGCCCTCCTTCTAAACACTTCGCTGTCATACCGTGGTAAGATACTCACCATTCTAACTCTCTCACTCTTCTCTTTTGCTACCTCAAATAATTCCCTCACATCCTCTATCATTTCCATTTTGTCCTCTTTCAAATCATTTGTTCCTGTCACGATTATCATCTCTTTCACCCTCTCTTTTTGCAGTCGAATAGATTCGCTGACGTCCTTTATGTTCGCACCCGGCTGGTACGACTTCGTTAAACTCTCAACTATTACACCTCTTAATAGCGAATCCCCATACAGCACTCGCTCCTTCATTTTATTGACGTTTACAAACATTCTATTATTTGCCGTCACAGACTTTTGCTTGTTATTTGTCAGTACGTTCAGCACACATTTTTTCATACACTCCAGTTGCCTTTTAGCTCTGTGTATCGCACCGTTCAAATGGGCAATTTCACTACTCGCATTTATCTCACCATTTTCATTATCAATCAAATCATCCATTCGTTCTGTATTTCTACCCTCATTTACACTTTCAACGACGCTCTCATACCTATCTGGCACTACCAGCAATTCTCTAGCACACTGCCATTTTCTACATTCTGACTATCATTAACGATATCACTCTCGCCACACAAAACACACTTGAAATCCTCATTCTCTTTACACTTTCTGCACATATTAACTCCACTATCACTTTCTAACCAGACTCCCACCGCTCTTCGCAAGGCATACATCTCACAGACAGCACATTGCATAAATTCGTTTACATCAAAACTCTTAAACAAACATGGCGACCTGGCCGCCATTTTTTTCTTTATCGGTGCCATATGTACGCTATCTTATCTTAAAATTAATAATTAAAATAACAGAAAACACGCAAAAATTGCACAGACACACCAAGAAACAAAAAGCAAACAATACTACTTAAAATTCTAGTAAAATTTCTAATGTTAACACAAAATACTACTAATCTTTTCAGGAGCTCTCGACAAGCCGACGATATAATTAGTGAATATTATATTAAATATATTATTCACTCTTTTTTTTGTGTTATTGTGTTAGTTTGGCACAGCCGCAGCTGAATTACTGTGCACAGGTCAAGTCTGCTGGATTTCTTGGTGATGAAGAGTGGTAGAGAGAATCCAGAGGTGAGTGACAAAGATGGTGGGTGGTCTTTGAAATGCTCTCTATGAGGATAAATTGAGAGTTAGTAGATTTCAGAAGTTTGATGATAAGCAGAAAAGAGGAAATATGATAAAAACATTTAAGTTACTAAAAGAGCTTTAGAGGATTGGTGCAGAAAAAATTTTTTGGTACTTGGCTAAAGGAGTAATCCCTAGAAATTGAATAAGAGTATTATAAGCAAGGGTGTGAGGAATAGATTGTTTCCATGAAGAGTTGTGAATGAGTGGAATGGGTTGAATCTAATGTGAATGCTTTGTTAAACAGTGCTTTCAAGGAGAGGCATGATGGATACCATATAGAGTGTGGTTGTCCCACAATGAGTTTTTGAACTGCATGGAGGTTCCTGTACAAGAATAATAACAATATAGCTATCCTCTCAGAAACTTGCTATGCTTGTTGAGACAGTTAGTTGAGAGCGCACAGAGGGCTGGTGTGAGGTGTGAGGAATAGATTGTCCCCAGGAAGAGTCGTGAATGAGTGGAATGGGTTGAATCTAATGTGAATGCTTTGTTAAACAGTGCTTTCAAGGAGAGGCATGATGGATACCATATAGAGTGTGGTTGTCCCACAATGAGTTTTTGAACTGCATGGAGGTTCCTGTACAAGAATAATAACAATATAGCTATCCTCTCAGAAACTTGCTATGCTTGTTGAGACAGTTAGCTGAGAGCGCACTGAGGGATGGGCTGTTTGGAATGAAAGCTGAAGTAACCAAGGCTGTGAGCCAGTGCATCATCTACATTTAATAAAAGTTCTTCACATGCTAGATAGGATTCAAACCCCAAACCTAGGTCTTTCCAACCACCAGACATCATTAATACCACTGAACTATGGAAAATTAACTTATGTGGACTGCATCCTCTTTTTGAGGGAGAAGGGAAGAAAAAATGGATTTGTGTGATTGGTTTTGCAATTAAAAATGACTGTGTATGTTTTCTATCTGCAATACCAGCCAGAATCAGCAAATGTCTTATAACCTTTTGCCCAAAGATAACCAGGAATTTTTAGGCTGAAGTCATCAGCACCTATGTTCTAGTTCAGGATGTGATAATGAGCACTCAAAAGAAGATTTTCATGCCAAATTAAACATCTTATGTAACTTTCCAAGACAAAGATGAAGTGAATCTACTTAGCAACTTCAGTGCTGAAGATTGATGTGATCCAAAACTGGATAGGCAACTACTAGGGGCAAAACGCTGTTGAAAAATCACTCAAATGGAATTCTTATTCTCCTGATGATGATGAGGCATGACGAAAATGATTTTGCAGTCATAAAATTCC
The DNA here is from genome assembly GCF_054136105.1 of Typopeltis vanoorti. NCBI lineage: Eukaryota > Metazoa > Arthropoda > Arachnida > Uropygi > Thelyphonidae > Typopeltis > Typopeltis vanoorti. Next base: position 121,964,861 of record NC_143557.1, on the reverse strand, counting down.
AGACATTATGGAAACACCTAACAGAGGTGAATGGTACTTAATTAATAACATCATTGTCTTTGTTCATAATTATAATGATGTAATTCTCATTCAGACCATGACTTATACTAAGAGAAGAGTGATCATGTTAATCTGTTTAACAATGAATATTAGAACTGCACCTAGAAAGGGGACTGAAATGTATATCCCACAGACAGAGATTTAATGCTGATGCTTTAAAAGATGCTGAATTCAAAGCACAAACAGTTCCAGCAACTCTCATAACTGTAAACTGCTGAGCGTTCTAGTAGTATAGAGAAGACTTCTGACCTCTACTCAAGTCTGCTATTACTGATGCCCAGGTTGGTTGCCTGTATGGGAAACACTGGGACTGGTATGATGAGTATGATATGGAGATCCAGCTTCTGAATCTTCATATCAGACGTTTCATGCCTGGCTGAGAGGTGTGAGATGATCTTAAAAGAAAAATGCGCATCCATGTGGTTGCATAAACTAAGGAAAAGCTGCTGACACCTGTGACTTTTTTTGATGACATTAAAGAAAGATGATAAAGAATAGCCCCATCAGAGCAAGGACAGACTCATTCTCTTTAAGGACAGAATTCTCTATTAATGCTCACTGCAGGAAGCATTTAAAAAATCTCAATTGGAACAGAGATATCACTGATGAATTTCTCATCAGGGACCACTGTGTTCTCAACAATGTTCTGTGGAAGTCAGCTGAGGATGACCATAGTTTCTCTTGTTTCATTTTTTTGCCAGAGTTATACATGCTGTCAAGCAGATGAGGTCCAGCAGGACTGTTGGCTTGATAATGTCCCAACCGATATGTTCAAGGAAGGAAGTGTAAAATGCACCAGCTTCACTCTCGTTGTTCATCATCATCATCATATTCCTGCCATGTACCCTCAAGGGGTGTACAGGATATGAAAGTACTACATGAAAAAAATTACATCATTATTAATTTCCTATCTGCAGTTTTCCTCCAAATCAGTCTGTTACTTGTCAAGACTCCAACATTATCAGATCTTATATTTCTATCGTCTAAAGCACTTTGTACCGTATCAATCCACCTATATCTTGGTCTTCCTCTAGGTCGTTTTGTTGCCAACCTGGCAGAGAAGACTTGTTTTGCTAATCTTTCCTCGCCCATTCTGTTTAAGTGACCATACCACCTGAGATTAGCTCTGCTAACACATTCCTGGATGCTGACAATGTCAAGTTCTTTCCTAATTTCCTCGTTTTTAATATGATATACCCATTGATGCCATCTGTTCACACCTATAATCTTTCTCAGGACTCTCATATCTGTGGTCTCTAGTCTTTGGTCAAGTGTTTTACTTCTGATCCACCTCTCAGATCCATAAGTTAAAACTGGTTTGAACACTGTCTTGTATACAGCTAATTTAGTGTTCCGACTAATTTCTCTCTTATTCCATATGAATTTATTCAATTGACTTCACACCATACCAGCTTTGCTGATTCTGTTGTCTATTTCTATATTTAATTTACCATCTTCAGTAAAAATCGTGCCTAAATAGCAGAAATGTTTTACTTGTTATACAGGTTCTCCCTTCACAACACAGTTGACATTTTCAATGATTCTGCCTATTTTCATTGTCTTTGTCTTTTTATTGCTGACCTTCATACCATATCTATTACAACAGCAACTCTCAACAAGCTATTCAATTTAGTCAGAGAATCTTGCAGACTTGTAGCCGATTTATTTAGAAGTATAACATCATCTGCATAAAGCAAAGAGCTGACATTAACATCTCCAATTTTGATATCATGTTTAATACCACTTTCCTTCATAATGTGATCCATATAGATAATGAATAACAGAGGGGATAATGTACATCCTTGTCTCACACCAGATTTAACATTAAATCATCTTCCTGTACTTCCTTCAATTCTAACTGCTGACTTACAACTCAAATAAAGACTAAGTATTGCTTGATATAATGCCCCATTGACACCATATAACTGTAGCATATTGAATAGCTTCTCTCTTGGCACCTTGTCATATGCCTTTTCCAAATCGACAAAACTTAAATACAGATCTTTGTAGTATTCCCATGCTTTCTCGACTATTTGTCGTAAAGTGAAGATCTGATCATGACAGCCTCTATTTGGCCGGAATCCAGCTTGTTTTTCACCAAACTTTTCTTCCACAATTCTTCTCAACTGTTTCTCAAGTATACTTGCATAGATCTTGCCAGGAACACTCAGTAGGGAAATACCTCTGTAATTCTCACATTCAGTTTTACTTCCCTTTTTATATATGGGTACTATGAGAGCTCTACTCCAATCATCAGGAATTTGTCCCTCTGTCCAGGCTTTCTGAACTATGCAGTGCAGCCACTGTAAGACTCTTATACCGCCATAATTCAGCATTTCTGGTGGAATATCATCTATTCCTGCTGCCTTTCCACATTTCAAGCCTTTGATGGCTTTTTCTACTTCAAGTATGGATATGTATTCCTGACTGCATGCCTGGTCAGTGTTCTTTACCACTGTGCTGTCATCACTGCTTGTTTCATTTAGCAGTTTTTCAAAGTAATTACTCCATACTTCAAGGATATCTTTTTCTCCCGTTTTCATGTAACCTTTATCATCTCTAATTCCTTTTACAGCACTTTCCTCCATTCTTAAGCTTCTTCAACAACCTCCAGAATATTTTGCCACCTTCTTGATATTTATTTTCTATATTCTTGCCAAAGTCCTCCCATGACTTTTGTTTAGCTAGTTTTACACAGTGTTTAGCATTCTTGCATTTGTCTCTGTATTCTCTAAGAGCACAAGCTGACTTATTTGACAGGAACTTTTGAAATGCTTTCTTCTTTTCCTTCACTGCCTCTTTAACTTCCTGTGTCCACCAGGGAGTTCTGATTTTTTTATCCTTGCACACAACCTCACCACATGTCTCTCTGGCAGAATCAATCAATGTTTTCTTCAGAGTTTGCCACTGAATCTCCAAGGTTTGATTCCTGTTCTCAAACTCTTTCATTTTTTCTTCAATAACCTTTGTGTATTTTAGTCTACAGTTCACATCTGAGAGCTGCTCAACTTTTATTCGCTTTAAAACTTTCTTACATGTTATTCTTTTCGATATTAAATTCAATTTTATTCTGCTCAAGACTAAATAGTGATCACTTCCAATTTCAAATCCTCTGCACACTCTGGTGTCCTGCACCAGGGAGAAAACATCACTATCAACAATGACATAGTCAATGAGACTTTTCTTATTCCTCTCTTGTTGTTTAGAATTAGAAGTATAGGAGGTATCTGTTGACTTTGAAGATACCTTGATTGTGGCAAAAAGGAACGATGGCTCAGCAAGTGGCAGTGTCAGGGCATCTTTCTACTATATACTAATGGAAAAGTCTTCACTTGTATTTTGTATTCTTGCTATCATCCTCTTACTGCAAAGAATCTTCTTAAATCTCACTGCAGTTTCATAGCGTTCCGTGATATTCATGCAATATACAGTAGAACTCGGTTATAACGATCATGGTTACAGTGAATTCACATTTATAACAAATAATTTTGAAGGAATATTTGAATTGCATTTGATTTAATGCATGTATTTCATGTTTATTATGAATTTGTTTCACGGGAATAACGAACGAATAATACACATTAGTCGTTCCTTTACTGACATTTCATACATACGCATTTTCTGGTTGTGGAAAAATGTCGGGAGTCAAACGGAAAATTTTATCGGTTTCCAAAAAAGTAGAAATTATACGGGGGGGTGGAAAGTGGTCAATCGAATTGACAGTAGCAAAGAAGTACAGTTTGTCCCCATCTACAATATCAACAATTTGGAAGAATCGCGAGTTGACTCTGAAAGCTTTTGAAAACAATTTATCGAAGTGTAAAAAACTTAAAAAGTGTAATAAATTTGACGTTGATGAGGCACTTCTTTCGTGGTTTAAAGTGCGAAGAACCGCTGGCTTACTTATTAGCGGACCAATTTTGAAAGTTCAAGCCGAAAAATTTGCTGTTCAACTTGGTTATAGCGATTTTAAATGCAACAATGGGTGGATTGATCGTTTTAAGAACAGAAACAATATTGTCTATGCAAAAGTAAGTGGCGAGGCGTTGTCCATTGACAAAAACGTTGTTTCTGACTGGATCTAGAATGTATGGCCAGACATCAAACGAAGGTATGGATACAACAACATTTATAATGCAGACGAAGCAGGGATTTTTTATAATTTAACGCCCAATAAAACTTTTCAATTTAAAAACGAAAAGTGCATTGGCGGAAAACTTATCAAAAATAGACTCACAGTTTTAGTTTGTGCGAACATGACCGGTAGCGATAAAAGAAAGCTTGTAATTGGAAAATCGGCAAAGCCTAGATGCTTTAAAAACATAAAAAAACTTCCCATTGATTATACAGCGAATAAGAAGGCCTGGATGACATCTTCAATTTTCGAAAATGAAATTCGCAAGTGGGATAAAAATCTTCGCAGTGAAAACCGGAAAATTTTGTTATTGATTTTGTTAAAACTGTCCTGCTCATCCTGTAGTGGCTAATTTAACAAACATAAAACTTGTTTTTTTGCCACCAAATGTGACATCTGGCTTGCAACCACTTGATCAAGGTGTAATTAGATGTTTTAAATCCCATTTTCGTTGTCTGTTAGTCTTGGAACTGATAGAACGCAGAGAAAAATCTGTGAAAAATGCTTATGCTTACGACTCGAAGATTAGTGTACTTCACGCAATACGTTTAATGAGTGATGCTTGGAATTTGGTGTCATCTATGATACAAAACCGTTTTAAGAAAGCCGGTCTTGCGGAATACGAGTGCGAATCTGAAGAAGATGAAGAGGATAACTTACCGTTATCAGCGTGGTTAAAAGCGCGAAACTTGAACAATTTTGAAGCGTGCGCAGAGATTGATAATTTTATAGACATTGATAATGGCATCGCAACTTTGGGTATACCGACAGATGCTGACATCTTAAAACAAATCTCTCATACACCAGAAGATAATAGTAGTAGTGACTCCAAGGAAGAAAATAGCAATGATGAGAAAATCGTTACTGGTGTGAAGCAGAAAGTGCTTTACATATTTTAACAAGATTTATGGAATCGCAATCTGTAAGTTCAGATGACACATTCAAGCATCTTAGTGGTATAAGGAACAATTTCAAACGTATGAAATACGCGTCTTGTGCAAAGCAAAGCACACTCGATGATTTTTTTATGTAAAAATGTGAAGTTTTAAAAATAAATTTTTGTTCTTTATATGTATGTATGCGCATATGTATTTATGTTATCCAATATACCTATGCTGAGAAAAATCTGAAAACATTTTTAATTCGCTCAAATTATGACCTTCTTGGATATAACGAATAACGGTTATTACAAACAAATATATGCGGTCCCGTGGAATTCGTTATAACCGAGTTCTACTGTATATTACATGGCAGCTTCAAGAGAAAAGTCATGAACAAAGAGCTCAATTTTAATGATCTTTACTGATCTAACCAAAGCCGATTCCATTAAAAGGGAAGCTCTCAGGAATATTCTATCACAGATTGAATGTTCCCTAAAATTCATTTCTGTTCTGAGATTACTACATGACATGTCAGCAGATATGATTAGCAACATTCATTCATGATGAAAATGGGTATGAAGGCAGGCTGTCTTAGCACCAATTCTTTGTTGCAACTATTCTTCATCTCACTGATGTAAATGTCCTACAAAAGTCAAAGTAAATCACAGGGTGGAGGCAGAAATTTTTGTTCATATTTTCAAAGAAGATTAAAAGAATTGGCCTTAAAAAAAAATCTTCACCAACCTGGTCTCTAGATGATTTAATGCAAATATATTTCATTCAGGGTGGATGGAATAACCCTCAATAATCCTTGCACTCTCTACTATCTTGGACTGATCTCTCAGCAAATGCTGATATTGATTTGTTTTTAAAAGTTCAATATCATTTGAAATGCACTAGTGCATCTTTTGGACTTTGAGAAAATGTGATTTCGACAGCTGGGCTAGTCATGTTTTAACCCAAACTCTTGTTTTATAGTGTTATCATCTTAAATTTACTGTATGCTTCAAAGTGTAGACCACTGATCAAAGGCAGAAATACCTGGAAAACCACCACTGTGACAAGTAAAGAATTCCATTCACTGGAAAGTCAGATACACCAACAAGAGTATCTCACTGAAGCTAGCTGTACAAGTATTCAGACAATGTTTGCCTGCAACCAACTTTGCTGGGTTGATCACAACACTTACTTACCATAACAATCCTCAGAACTGAAGGCTGCAGAAACACTTCAAAGCAAATATAAAGAACTGTTAAATTGATGTAAACATCTGGAGAACTGTGGATTGGCTGAAATGAAGAAAGACATCTCAGTAATTGGTAAACTATGTGAGCTGCCCAGAGACACCAACAAGAGAAGAATAAAAAAATGTTCCTTAACCATGGAAGTGGATTATACATTAGTCTAATCTGCATCTCCAGAATCAAAAGCAGATTTCTGAAGACAATTATACTACTTTGTGAGTGATTGACAATGATGATGACAGGACAAATGAAACGAATAACAGGATTATGCATTTTCCAAATGCACTTAAAAAACTCTACATTTTTGTGAAAGCACAAATACACTGCTTCTGGTAAAGCATAAGTTTCTTTCTTTCTTTTTTTTTTTTCAGTATGCAAATCTATATTGCAATACATAAATAATAAAAGAGTAATAAATTTTGTCAAAATTTAATCCGTACAAATTGAGTAATAATATTTACCAGGTTTTGTTCTTTTTCCTGTCATAGCCTGCTGAAACTCCTCAATCTGAGCCTTGTCATAAACATTTCTATCCTGCCATACTGATAAAATTCTTGATAATCCATTCTTCGTTTTATCATCAGCATCCCTACCAAAGTAATTAAATAACATTTCATGCAATAAGCCTCATTAAATATTAAGATCTTAAATAAAAAGGGTATTTTCCCCTTTATCTAAATTAATGGCACTAAGAAAACAGGCACAAAATGCAACATCTATTACCAGTCTTTCATGATAGCTACTATGGCATTTTCATTCAGGATAGAGGTATTATCACTGAAGTGCAAATAAAAATAAAAGAGCAATAGTTCGAATCCTGTCTTTCTGAGAGGACATTTATATATGAAATTTTCAAGTAAAGGAGTCATCTCTGCCTCATATTAAGGAGGCAGGCTTTTTAGTTTTATTGTATTCGAATTTATTTTACTAAATTTATTAAATTCACATTTATAATTAAATCCTCAGTATTCATTATAATTTAAAATTGCTCACATTATTTATAAAATGAATGCATTTAAATTTTAATTATCAATGTTATTTACGTGCAATATATTTGAATATTTTAGCGAAAATGATTCTGTAATTAAATTATTTCTGACGAAATCACATAACAAGAGCTCTCAAAATCTAGTTGCACAACAATTTTAATGATGGTCTCTTAATCTCAATCACCCCCACGCAAATCCAAAATCAAGTAGAATTAAATGCTCTCACTCCCACACTTGCTTCCCTCTTTATGCAAATGATTGGTGTGATATTAACAAAAGATTGCGCGACTTAACGACAAAGGCAAGCTGACGATTGTTGAGTTGAAATGCTGATTCTCTTCAACTGAATTCCAAAATATCTGAAACTGCCATAACAACATTCACTATCTATTTCTTAAAGTTTTAAACTTTTTAATTTCTTTTTTCATAAAGTAAAATCAGGGTGTGAGATATAGGTGAGAACCTGGACAATGAGACTTATACCTACATCTCAGGAAGAAGCAGAGGAATTTTTTGTCATTACAGAGAGTATCTGACATATAGCAAAAGGAATGCTTGTTCTTGTTAGAAACCTAAAGACAGAATATGAAATTATTATTATTACCCAAGACCCCGTGGAGTCAAAGACTCATCTAGGATGAATGAATGAAACAAAATGAATACCAAAAATAAATAGCAATATTTTGGGAAAATTTAGAGAAAAGAAATAAAGCTTATAATAATAAGTACTTGCAGAATTTCTGTACAGGACATCAGGTTAGTCATGAATAATGCCACATTTCCACAAACATCTCTCTCTCTGTATGTTCACATAGAATACAGAAAAATAAGTCTCAACTCTGACATTGATGTTGTTATTATTATCATCCAAGCCTCCATGGAGTCAAAAGACTCATCGTAGGAGGTCGTTCTTAGGAAACACAAAATCTATCACACCATTCCATGAACTCATTGACCATTCTTGTTCTCACCACTATCAGGCAATGCATTCCACGGTTCAACCACCCTCCATGCAAAGAAACCAGTCCTCACCATCTTGCTCACAGCTTCGTTTCATAACTTCCAGGGATGGCCCCCTTGTCATTGTTCCTTCCCGGTTCCATCAAGCAAAAGAGCTCCCCAGTGTCAACCCTGTAACTATCTCTCAACAGTTTAAAAGTCTCAATCATATCACCTCTCCTTCTTCTATCCACCAAACTCTGCAGTCCACATTCCCTCAGTCGATCATCATAACTGAATTGTACAGTCCTGAAAACCATCTTTGTTATCCACCTCTGTACCTTTCCACAGTTAATTTATTCCCTTCAAATCTTGGGGACCAAATTTGAGAACAATAGTCTAAGTGTGGTCTGATCAGGGTCTTATACAACGGAATGATAAATCTTTTATCTCAGCAGGTCAGCGTCCTTCTCAGTATTGCAGCAATCCTCTGGGTTACCTTCACCATCTTTGCAATATGCTCCCTGAATTTCAGTTTTCTATCAATCATCACTCTCAGATCTCTTGTCTCCTCTACTACTTCTTCCAATATAGCTCCTCCAATCGAGTATGCATCCTCCCATCAATGGATCATACTTATTTAGGTTACAAGAGGGAAACAGAGGATTTAAAACAGGAACAATCATATTGAAAAGAAAAACATGTAAGAAAGTTTTACCAAATGCCATGGTGCACTCAAAGAGTTAAAGAGACAATCCTGGAAAATAAGAAATCATGTCTAAAATTTCTGGATATAAAATATAAAGAAAAATGTAAGAAAGCTAAGCTATGTGTACAACTAGTGTGAAACAAAAGCCAGAGGAAGATGAATATAGGTAAATATCACGAAGGCAACAAAATGCTCTGGAAGCTACTGAAAAAAACTGAGAAGAAGAGGAGAAAGAGTAGTGTAAAAGGTATCAGAGATGATAAAGGTCACCTATAAACAGAACATAAGGATAATCTGGATGTCTGCAGGAATTACTTTGATAGAAGACTGTTAAATAAAACAAGCTTTGTGAGAGAACATTGGTAGAAATATTTATGAAAAAGAAGTACACAACAATCTTTGAGGTAGAATAAGCTATATATGAAAAAAGCTTCTGGCTGGAGTAGATGACATCTAACTAAACGTGTTCAAACACAGAGATATAAAAGTTTTACACTTGGCTACATTGAATAATTCCAAAGATCTGATTATATGATTAAATTCCAGATGACTAGAGAAGTGCTATCATAATTACTAATCTATAAAACAGTAAATGTCAGAATTACAGGGGAATTTATACATTGAGTGTTCCAGAGATTTTCTAAGCATACATGAGAAGCTATGAAAAATTGCAAAAGAACATGGTTTAGGCCAAATAGGAGTTGTCAAGATGATAATTTCACTGAAAGACAAACAGTTGAGAAATCATGGGAATACAGCAAAGGATCTGAGGTTTTGTAGATCAGGAAAAGGCATATATTATTTTAAAAATAACTTTACATTCTTTTTACTCTATTAATTCCCTAGATCTTAGTTTGGAGGAAAATTGTTGATAGGAAGTTAGTAACAATCTAAACTTTGGTTATGTTAAGTGGTTAGCATACCCACCATCCAACCAACAGGCTACAGGTTTGAATCCTGCCATGGGCATGGATGTCTGTGATTATCTTTAGGTGGGAAATGAATTTCATCACCTGGTATGAGACCATCACCCCCAATGATTGGAGGCCTGAAGTGGATTACAAAAAAGTTCCATGTTTGGTCTCTCGTGCCAGGTTTCTGGACTATGTAAAAAACAAATCAAAAATACAATAAAATAATTTTTTTTTGATAAAAACAAACAAAATCCTTATCCCACCCACAGTACAAAATGTACTAGATTTACAAACCTTTCATGGGTAGGTGTAACATAAAAAAAAAAATAATAATAAATAAAAATATCCTATACACCTCTTGAGAGTGCACATCAGGAATCTAATGTTAAAAGTTTTTTTTTTTTCCTCTTTTTTGTCAGAGGATAACGCCAAATAATGCCAAATGTGATCAAAATATTTTGCTTGGAGAAAGAAGCCAGTATGAATATCTTCACTAATAAAAGCCCTTCAGAATATTCCCTTTGATAATTTTCAAATTTGAGCAAACTTACAACAAAGTTACATTAGAAAAGAAACCAAAATTTAACAGCCTTAAAATTATTCATTCAGAAAGTATAGCATTTGGTTCTGATTAAAATCAGATCAACTGTTTTTTGTACTCAAACATAATGGGAAAAGAGTGCTTGTGTAGTAACGCAGAAATAGTGTTTGATTCCACAGTACTAAGCTGCCAAAGAAAGGCTTGCCAACAAATTTTCCTAGCCTTTCTTTAATTAAAATACAGTATTATTACTGAAAGTTTTCTCTCTAATTTTTGTAAGTGTTTTTAGAGTATTATCGATAATGCCAAATTTTTAGCTAAGATGACTAAAATGTTTTGCATAGAGAAGGCAAACAGCATGATGATGAGAGGAAAATTTTTGACAGGAAGTTAGTGATGATCTAAACTTTTCATGCAGTACTATAATATCCTACACATGTCAGAGTACATATTAGGAATCTGATGACGATGATGATGTTAAAAGAGTTTTTGGCACTAGTTAGTACAACCTCACCAAAAGTTATAGACATTAGTGAGACTGGCTAGCAGATGATGTAGTTATAGGGATAGAATGTGAAGGGTTAGTATTTTCAAGGAAGATAGAGAACATGGAAGGATTACTGCTGATGATAGCAGATGAATTGCAGCCAAAAAGAATAAGAGATAAGAAGGGTGGTTGTTAAGTTGAGAGCAGTTTGCTATGAGATCAGGGCCAATAAGACAAAATATATGGTTGGTTGCTGCTATAGGCCAGGGAGTTGCAGAGATGATCTGGAAGGCATGCATAAGGAAATTAGTACGAGTGCAGTAATTTTTTTGGAAGACTAACTATGGAGATTGGAAGGAAGCAAGATTACATAACAGGAGGAAAATGGAATTTATATACACTTACCGAGAGATAATTACTACAGTAAGCATACAAAGGAGTGGACTTGGAGTGCAAGGGTATTCAAAGGATCAGAAGTTTTTGATAACCAAGGAGGACCCATTTCCTCTGAATGGGGACACTGATCATGTGGGTACGTGTGTAGCGGCTTAAGTGCTGTGAGGATATCATGTTGGAGGCTTAATGGATTTTTTACAACACTCAAAAAGAATTAAAATAGAATTTAATACTTCCTATATTTCGTCCTAGTCACTAGGACATCTACGGGAATTACAAAAACAATTAATGTAACATATGCACAAATAACAAACAATACTGATTTGTTTGTTAGTTATTTTGTCAGTATTGTTTGTTATTTGTGCATATGTTACATTAATTGTTTTTGTAATCCCCGTAGATGTCCTAGTGACTAGGACGAAATATAGGAAGTATTAAATTCTATTTTCATGTTTAAGTTAAGGGATATTACATCCCATATAGTTTCATTCTTTTTGAGTGTTGTAAAAAATCCATTAAGCCTCCAACATGATGATCATGTGGGTCATAACTTGGGAGATTGTAAAATATGATAGAAAAATCAGAACTCCATGGCAGACACAGGAAGTTAAAGAGGCAGTGAAGGAAAAGAAGAAAACATATCAAAAGTTCCTGGCAAATAAGTCAGCTTGTGCTCTTAGAGAATACAGAGATAAATGTAAGAAAGCTGAACGCTGTGTAAAACTAGCTAAACAAAAGTCATGGGAGGACTTTGACAAGAACATAGAAAATAAATATCAAGAAGGTGGCAAAATATTCTGGAGGATGTTGAAGAAGATCAGCAATAAAGAAAAGAGTGCTGTAAAAGGAATCAGAGATGATAAAGGTGGCATGAAAACGGGAGAAAAAAGATATCCTTGAAGTATGGAGTAACTACCTTGAAAAATTGCAGTGATGACAGCACAGTAGTAACAAACATTGACCAGGCATGCAGTCAGGAATACATATCCATACTTGAAGTAGAAAAAGCCATCAAAGGCTTGAAATGTGGAAAGACAGCAGGAAGAGATTATATTCAACCAGAAATGTATAAAATTCTTACAGTGGCTGCACTACATAGTTCAGAAGGGCTGGACAGAGGGACGAATTCCAGATGATTGGAGTAGAGCTCTAATAGTACCCATATATAAAAAGGAAAATAAAACTGAATGTGAAAATTACATAGGCATTTCATTACTGAGTGTTCCTGGTAAGATATATGCAAGTATACTTGAGAAATGGTTGAGAAGGTTTGTGGAAGAGAAGCTTAGAGAAGAATAACCTGGATTCAGGCCAAATAGAGGCTGTCAGGATCAAATCTTCACTTTACGACAAATAGTCGAGAAAGCATGGGAATATAACAAAAATCTGTATTTAAGTTTTGTCGATTTGGAAAAGGCATATGACAAGGTGCCAAGAGAGAAGCTATTCAGTACGCTAAAGTTATATGGTGTCAATGGGGCATTATATCAAGCAATACTTAGTCTTTATTTGAGTTGTAAGTCAGCAGTTAGAAATGAAGGAAGTACAGGAAGATGGTTTAATGTTAAATCTGGTGTGAGACAAGGATGTACATTATCCCCTCTGTTATTCATTATCTATATGGATCACATTATGAAGGAAAGTGGTATTAAACATGATATCAAAATTGGAGATGTTAATGTCAGCTCTTTGCTTTATGCGGATGATGTTATACTTCTAAATAAATCTGCTACAAGTCTGCAAGATTCCCTGACTAAATTGAATAACTGTTGTAATAGATATGGTATGAAGGTCAGCATTAAAAAGACAGAGACAATGAAAATAGGCAGAAACATTGAAAATATCAACTGCATTGTGAATGGAGAACTCATAGAACAAGTAAAACATTTCAACTACTTAGGTACAACTTTTAGTGAAGACGGTAAATTAAATATGGAAATAGAGAACAGAATCAACAAAGCCGGAATTGTAGGAAGTCAATTGAATAAATTCATATTGAATAAGAGAGAAATTAGTTGGAACACTAAATTAGCTGTATACAAGACAGTGTTCAAACCAGTTTTAACTTATGGATCTGAGAGCTGGGTTAGAAGTAAAACACTTGACTACAGACCGCACATATGAGAGTTCTGAGAAAGATTAGGGGCATGAACAGATGGCATCAATGGCAATATCATATTAAAATTGAGGATATTAGGAAAGAACTGGATATTGTCAGCATCCAGGAATGCATTAGCAGAGCTAATCTCAGGTGGTATGGTCACTTAGGCAGAGCGGGAGAGGAAAGATTAGCAAAACAAGCGTTCTTTGCAAGGTGGGCAGGAAAAAGACCGAGAGGAAGACCAAAATATAGCTGAATTGGCACAGTAAAAATTGCCTTAGAAGATAGAAAAAAAAAAAAGACCTGATAATATTGGAATTTTGACATTTAACAGACTGATTTGGAGAAAAATGGCAGATAGTAAGTTAGTAATGATGTAAATTTTTCATGTAGTGCTATCATATCCTGTACATCCCCTGAGGGTATATATCAGTAATTTGATGATGATGACATATAACTGCACTTGATATTGTCTACAATTCAAGAAGTTTTAAAAAAAAAAGTAAGATTCTTTTAAAAAGAAAAAGAGCAAGGGTAACATTTTACTTGTTAATTGTGAATGTATGCCCATAAAAAGTAAGTAAATTTTATATTTTCTCAGATGCATATTAGGACTGGATAGCAGCAGTGGGGTGACAACTAGACTAATCTTGAAATAGAAGAATTAAATTTAAAAACATATTTCTAAGGTTCTGAAAATGTCTTTTTGCTGCTATGCAGTATTGATATACGTCATAATCATCAATATCCTGCCGTGTACCCTCAACGGGTGTACAGCTTATGATAGTACTAAATGAAAAAAATTACATCATTACTAACTTCCTATCTACAATTTTCCTCCAAATCAGTCTCTTACTTGTCAACACTCCAACATTATCAGATCTTATATTTCTATCGTCTAAGGCACTTTGTACCGTGTCAATCCACCTATATCTTGGTCTTCCTCTGGGTTGTTTTCCTGCCAACCTGGCAGAGAACACTTGTTTTGCTAATCTTTTCTCTCCCATTCTATTTAAGTGACCATACCACCTGAGATTAGCTCTGCTAATGCATTCCTGGATGCTGACAATGTCAAGGTCTTTCCTAATATCCTCGTTTTTAATATGATATTGCCATTGATGCCATCTGTTCACGCCACTAATCTTTCTCAGGACTCATATCTGCGGTCTCTAGTCTTTGGTCAAGTATTGCTTGATATAATGCCCCATTGACACCATATAACTTTAGCGTACTGAATAGCTTCTCTCTTGGCACCTTGTCATATGCCTTTTCCAAATCGACGAAACTTAAATACTGATCTTTGTTATATTCCCATGCTTTCTCGACTATTTGTCGTAAAGTGAAGATCTGATCCTGACAGCCTCTATTTGGCCGGAATCCAGCTTGTTCTTCACCAAAGTTTTCTTCCACAATTCTTCTCAATCGTTTCTCAAGTATACTTGCATAGATCTTGCCAAGAACACTTAGTAGGGAAACGCCTCTATAATTCTCACATTCAGTTTTATTTCCCTTTTTATATATGGGTACTGTGAGAGCACTACTCCAATCATTGGGAATTCGTCCCTCTGTTCAGGCATTCTGAACTATGCAGTGCAACCACTGTAAGACTTTTATACCACCATACTTCAGCATTTCTGGTTGAATATCATCCACTCCTGCTGCCTTTCCACATTTTAAGCCTTTGATGGCTTTTTCTACTTCAAGTATGGATATGTATTCCTGACTGCATGTCTGTTCAGTGTTTTTTACCACTGTGCTGTCATCACTGCTTCTTTCATTTAGCAGTTTTTCAAAGTAATTACTCCATACTTCACGGATATCCTTTTCTTCCGTTTTCATGTCACCTTTATCATCTCTAACTCCTTTTACAGCACTCTTTCCTCCATTCCTAAGCTTCTTCAACAACCTCCAGAATATTTTGCCACCTTCTTGATATTTATTTTCTATATTCTTGCCAAAATCCTCCCATGACTTTTGTTTAGCTAGTTTTACACAGTGTTTAGCATGCTTGCATTTGTCTCTGTATTCTCTAAGAGCACAAGCTGATTTATTTGCCAGGAACTTTTGATATGCTTTCTTCTTTTCCTTCACTGCCTCTTTAACTTCCTGTATCCACCATGGAGTTCTAATTTTTCTATCCTTGCAGACAACTTCACCACATGCATCTCTAGCTGAGTCAATCAGGGCTTTCTTCAAGGCTTGCCACTGAATCTCCAAGGTCTGATTCCTGTTCTCAAACTCTTTCATTTTTTCTTCAATAATCTTTGTGTATTTTAGTCTACCATTCACATCTGAGAGCTGCTCAACTTTTATTCGCTTCAACACTTTCTTACATGTTATTCTTTTCAATATGAAATTCAATTTTATCCTGCTCAAGACCAAATAGTGATCACTTCCAATTTCAAATCCTCTGTACACTCTGGTGTCCTGCACCAGGTTGAAAACATCACTATCAACAATAACATAGTCAATGAGACTTTTCTTATTCCTTGCCTCTTCTCTCCATGTGAATTTGTGCACATTTTTATGTTGGAACTTGGTGTTAGTAATAACCATGTCCTGAGCAGAAATCCAACAGATATTTGCCATTATTATTAGCTTTGTTCTTTTCTCAAAATTTTCCCAAAATATTTTTGTATGTCTGACAATCATTTCCTACTCTGCTATTCAGATCCGCAACAAGGACCAGCATTTTCCTTTTTCATTGTGTCAGTTGTTTTTTCTAAAGCCTCAAAAAATTCCTCCACTTCTACCTTATTAGAACCTTCTGTGGGACCATAGGCACAAATAAGTCTCATTGTCCAGTTCCCCATTCTCATATTTGCCCACATTACTCTACTTGAGACTGACTGCCATTCAAGAAGATTAGCCTTGTATTTTGTGTTGAATACTATGGCTACTCCTTCTTTTCCTTGATTGTCATTGCCTGAATATAACATTTTGTACTTATTGCTTAGAAAGATCTCACCAGTTTTTGTCTTTTTTGTTTCAGTCACCCCTATTATGTCGATCTGATACTTATCTAATTCCTCAGCTAGCTCCATTTCTTTGCCATTCAGGTTTCTTATGTTGACAGTACCGATTTTTAACTCTGGTGATGTTGAGTTGGGGTGTGTTTTCAGATTTGTTCCAGTAGCTGACTTTTTGCTGTTCGCCCTGGTTCCCTGGCGAAAACAACGGGGGCCTTGTTTAACCGGGCGACGCTCCAGCCGGCATGAAATTTTGTCATGATGTACCATCACTTTTTATTTTGGCTTAACCAATAAGAATACAATTTGGTTGGCTAAATCCCAAATTGCCAGCCCATCCTCGTTCGTTCAGTATCAAAGTAGATACCCAACAGGGTGCACCACAAGAAGGTGAGGATTGGACATTAGGTCAGAAGCCCTGGTCGGTTCCCCGCATTCCTTTAAAGGCTATGTGGAGCTCTTCTTTCAGTTATACAGCTTTGACCCTAAAGCACCCCTTGATATACGTTGAGATGCATTTGAGGAATGGAGGATTTCTGTGAATTCAAGAATTTTTCTCTGTTTGCAGCTACAATGTTGTATTTCTAATCTTTCCAATTATAATTATTATTATTATTATATAGTATATCCATGGAGTTCAGAGACTCATTGTGGGAGACCAAACTATTATACACATGAAACCCACCATACTCCATTCCACTCATTTACCATTCTTACACAACTTCCATGGCCTCTAGTTTCCATATATTGAAAAATTTCCTTTGCATCAAGTTTATAAATCCCCTTCACAAACCTTCAACCTATCCTTATAGGAAGCATTCTACAGACCTATCACCAGCTTAATCACTCATCTCTGAATCTTTTCTACCCACTCCTGGTCCCCAAGAAACCCAGATGACGAAATCTGTGCACAGTAGCTAAGATGCAGCCGAATCATAGTCTTATAAAGAGGAATACTAACTTCCTTATCTTTACTTGTTAGCGTATTTTTCAACATCCAAGTAATCCTTTGAGCTATTTTTGCAACTTTTGCAATATGCCCTCCAAACTTTAACTCTCTCTCTGCACCATTCTACGAGATAATTACTTGAAACAGCACATAACTGAAGGGACAAGTGGTGTGAGAATGTCCGACCTAGTTATTGGTTCAGAGGATATATGAATAAGTAAGGTGTCCTCGTTACCTCCAATTGGTGAAAGCGATCATGTGGTACTGACTTGGGAGGTTGCAAAATCTGTGGATTTTTCTGTTAAAGGGGTATATACGGAACTACAGGTTAGGCAATTATAACAAGCTTCAGAGTGAGCTTGCAGCCATCTCATGGCAGAACATATTGCAGGGGAAAGATGTTAGCAGTGCGTGGGATAAAATCAGTGGGTATCTGAGGAAAGCAATATCAGATTGTGTCCCCATGGTCAGGAAGTCAAACAAGGCAGGTGTTAGATGGATGAGCACTAGTATCAAGCTTGATCTGCAAAAATAGAAAATGTTATGGAGAATTTACAAGGAGAAAGGCGATCAGTACAAGGCTCAAGCTAGGAAGGTTACCAGCATAGTAAGAAAAGCTAAATCAAATTATGAGAAGACCTTAGCCAAAGAGATCAAGGGTAATCCCGAAGAGTTCTTCCACTATGTGGCAAGTAAAAGGAAATGACTTCGGAAGGATAACTTTAGTGGGTGCTGATGGTACTGAGGTGACAAAATCAGATGTAATAGTCGAGTTACTGAGTTATCAGTTTTCAAAAGTCTATTGAAGACAATTGAAGCTAAGAAATCAGAAGTACTTAGTATATTGCAAAATTTAAATGCAAGCACTGCTGTAGGTTTAGATGGAATATCAGCTCAGGTGTTGCGTGAATGTGCAAATGAATTGTCAACCTCTCTTACTTGGGTATTTAATTTAAGTTTGAACCCTGGTATGGTCCCTAGGGAGTGGAAGTTAGGCAAAGTGGTTCCTTTGCATAAGAATGGCTCTAAAACTGCAGTAGTCAATTACAGACCAATCACCATCTCAGGAGTAGTGGTAAAAGTATTGGAAAAGTTGGTTAAAGACAAAATTCAAGAATGGGTGGATCAGGATATGATACTCTATAGAGGCCAACATGGTTTTGTTAAAGGTAGATGCTGCCTTAGCAATCTATTAACTTTTCATAATAGAATGACATCTGAGTTGGACAAAGGAACTGGCTACACAGTGGTACTTCTGGATTTTGCTAAGGCTTTTGACAGGATACCCCATGGAACACTGTTATGCAAATTGGAGCAGATGGGAATGGATACTAAATTGGTGATATGGATAGGAGAATGGCTCAGGGAGAGATACCAGAAGGTGGTGTATGGAGGAGCTGAGTCCAGGATGAGGCAGGTGACCAGTGGTGTGCCTCAGGGCTCTGTGCTTGGGCCTTGTTGTTCAATTTGCATATAAATGATGTAGGAAATGGCTTAAAGGGAGATATTCAGTTGTTTGCTGATGATGCAAAATTGGTAGCGCAAAAAAAAATCAAGCTGATGTTGAAAGTTTGCAGGATGGTTTAAATAATCTGGTAGAATGGGCAAAAGGTAATGGATGTCAGTTCAATGTGGAAAAGTGTCAAGTCATGCATTTTGGGCTTAAAAGATTACCAGCTGTGCACTACATTGATGGAACAGTACTCCAAGAGATTGATGAAGCTAGGGAGCTTAAAGGGAGATATTCAGTTGTTTGCTGATGATGCAAAGTTGGTAGTGCAAGAAAAAATCAAGCTGATGTTGAAAGTTTGCAGGATGATTTAAATAAGCTGGTAGAATGGGCAAAAGGTAATGGATGTCAGTTCAATGTGGAAAAGTGTCAAGTCATGCATTTTAGGATTAAAACATTACCAGCTGTGCACTACATTGATGGAACAGTACTCCAAGAGATTGATGAAGCTAGGGACTTAGGGGTCTTGGTAGATATGGAGATGAAGTTCAGGGGACACATTGCTAAGGCGTCCAAGATTGCACATAGGATTACTTGGTCTTTGAGGAACACGCTAACATCCACAGATTTTTGCAAAAGGTTTTTTGCCCGGAGGATGGTGAATGAGTGGAATTCATTGCCTGACTTAGTTGTGAGCTCTTCATCTGTAAATGAATTCAAGAAGAGATATGACAGATATTGTTTTGCTAATTTGGGTCTCCTGCGACGAGTCTACTGACTCCATGGAAATACCCATAATAATAACAATTACCCCAAGTCCCAGCCTCATCAATTTTCTGCAGTCAAGTACCATCAATATGATATACCATATGCAACCTTTTCAACCCAAAGTGCATCATAACCTTACATTTTACAACATTAAATTGACAATCACTATTCTTTGCTTGTAATGCCAATTTATTTAAATCATCCTGCAGAATATCTGCATCACCTTTATCTACTATTACTCTCCCTAGTTTTGCACCATCAGTAAACTGAATCCCCCTCTTAAATCGTTCCCCATATAACTGATATACAAATTAAAGAGTAGTGGCTATAGTTCAGAACCTGAGGTGCTCCAGTAGTCACCTTCATTCTTCTAGATTCCACTTCACCATATACTACTCTCTGGTGTCTGATTGTCAGCAATCCACCTATTCACACTAACATTTGTAATAGTTTTTCCATGTGCTATTCTATCAAATGCCTTTGCAAAGTCCAGCAAACGATTATACTATATATCTTATTTCTAAATCACATGAAATTCCAGAAATGACAATATGGCATGAGAGTGCATTCAACTGTGTACATACCATGTTATGATACATTCTCTTTTTATAAAAGGATTCTTCAGTTTGTTTGTACTAAGTAAGGGATATCGCATTGACATCAGTGTTCTGTACTATTATTTATTATTTTGTGACACCTCCAAAGAGTCGGAGACAGAGAGAGGATACCTACCATCCATACAACTCTCTGTCTCCACCAACTACACCGAACTTCTACTACCACCATCATCTGCATCAATGCCATCTACTGCCCACCACTACTAATCATTTTTGTCTGTAAATTGCGTATGTCCTTTGAAGGGCCAATTTGTTTGTATGCAGGATGAAAACCCTGAGTTACCAGAAGAAAAAACCCTGCTAATTCCATATACTCGGTAGTATTATTTCATAACTCTGTATTTGGCTTGACTGATTGATGGAAAAACAACTTAAATGAATGATGACATATTTTTTCCAGTCTGGTGGATGTGGATCCTATAATACATTGCTTCTTCATTTTTATAAGAATTAACAAAGCTGATATGAAAAATTTCCTTTGCATCAGTTTTATAAATCCTCTTTAATATCTTAAAAGCTTCTATCATGTTCCCTCCTTTCTACCTACTATTGCTCTTCCTAACAGTTTCTTTGATAGAAAGTCAAATGAATCAATTTATATGGAATAACAGAGAAGTTAGTCAAAAAAATTAACTATATACAGTGTTCAAAGCAATTTTAACTTATGCATCTAGGAAATGGATTAGAAATAAAACACTTTATCAAAGATTGGAGACCACAGATTTGAGAGTTCTGAGAAAGATTAGGCGAGTGAACAGATGGCATCAATGGCAGTATCATATTAAAAATGAGGATATTAGCAAAGCTTATCTCAGGTATAACGATCACTTTAACAGAATGGGAGAGGGAAGGTTTGTAAAACAAATGGTCTTTGAAGGGATGTCAGGAAAGAGACCCATAAGAAGATCAAGAGGTGGACTAAAACAGTAAAAACTGCTTTAGAAGACAGAAATATAAGATCTGATGATATTAGAGTCATGACAGATAACAGATTCATATGGAGAAAAGTTGTTGACAGAAAGTTAGTAATGATGTAACTTTTTGATGTAGTACAATCGTATACTGTACACCTACTTAGGGTACATGCGAGAAATTTAATGATGATGAACACATCTATTTGGTATATAGAATGATGTGGTTTGTAGAAACATATCCAAAAGCAAAACCACTTAAAAACAAAGTGAATATATAAAATTTAATACCATGTTAGGACTGGATAGCAGCAGTGGGGCAACAACTAGACTACTCTTGAAATAGAAGAATTCAGTTTAAAAACATATTTCTAAGGTTCTGAACATGTCTTCATTTAAATGAAAATACTTGTAACTTAAAATTTATCAAGAATTTTTTGATTATCGAGAGCTAAGAAGTATCACATATACACTAACAGCCAGAGATGCAATCAGATAATTGGCATATAAATTCCTTTTTCCTATGAATAAACAAACTAATGCACTGTGACTGGTTTCTTTGGAGAAGTGACCTTGGATAGCAATCTAGAGCTCTGAATTTTGCATCTGTAATACTACTGCCATATTCTTCATAATTTCATCCAGCAACTTTATTCGATTTCGGAAATATTATGGTACCTCAGTTGTCTCAAGAAACTATTTTTTCAGAGTAGAATCTTGACCAACACAATAATGTAGTGCTGCACTACTGGACAAAACCATATTCATTAATTATATATGAGGCAAAGATTAACTTTAATAAATGGTTTTAAATGGACAAATGATGTTCTTTCAGTTTCAATGATGAAAGCTATAAATGCAGCGTACACTTCATTCCCTCGATGAGTCTTTGAATTCCTTGGAGGTGTCACGTAATAATAATATTAAAATCTGCCTCATCAAATGTACATCATCAAAAGACAATAAAAACTGAGAGGAACCAACAGTAGCTCATAGCCCTATGCCTCCCAAAGTGTCCTATGTCTGTAGACATGTGTGTTCACGGGGACGAAAAACCTGAGTTTCCAGATGAAAAAAAAAACCCTTACCTCCATATGAGACTGGCTAACTCACCTTTTGTTGAAAGAGACCAGATAAAGATTCCTTATGTCATGGACGGGAATCGAACCCAGGTCCTTCCAACCAAAGGGCTTCGTCTATACCTACTAAGCTACAGAGGCTCATATGTTACATACAATTATATTTTCAGTTGAACCAAAATATATAGTTTTTATATAATACTTTTTTTCAAAAACAATTGCCCTATCCTGACCCATTGTTCCCAAGCCAATCTCAACTGCCACTGAAGAAGACATCATGACTAACACATTTGCTTCTCTGACTTAGAACTACTGCGTACGGTTAAGCTAAATCAGCAGTTAGAACTGAAGGCATTACAAGAAGATGGTTAGATGTAAAATCAAGAAGACAAAGATATACATTATATTCACTTGTATTCATCATCCATATGGAATATATTATGAAGGAGAGTGGCATCAAACCTTATATCAAAATTGGATATGTTAATCTCAGCTCTTTACTTTATGCAGATAATGTCGTACTCCTATATGAATCTAATAAGTCTGCAAGATTCCTTAACTAAATTGAAACATTACTATAACAAGGTTGATATGAAAATAAGCAATAAAAAAATAATGAGCATGAAAACAGGAAGGAATATGAAAAACATCAGCTGTATCCTGAATGGAGAGCCTATAGAACAAGAAATATTTCAGTTCCACCTACTTAGGCACAACTTTAATGGTAAATTAATTATAGAAACAGACAACAGAATATAGAAATCAGGGATTCATTGAATAATTGTATATGGAATAAGAGAGAAATCAGTCAAAACACTAAACTAGCTGTGTACAAGACAGCATTCAAACCAATTTTAATCTATGAATCTGAGAGTTGTATTAGAAATAACAGTTGATTAAAGACGTGAGACCATAGATATAAGTAAGCTGGCATCAGTGGCTGATTAAAAATGAAGATATTAGAAAGGAACCTGTCATTCATGAAAGTTTGAGCAGAACCAATCCAAGTTGATATAGTCACATGATAAAGTCTTCAGTGTTATCAGATCATTCAGTCTCCTCAGACATTCATCGACCAGACTGTACTAATTGTCTTAAGTGACCAGGAGGTAATAATTGCATTAACCACCCAGATCTTGGTTTCTCACTTTCTTTTGTGATCCTGGCATCAAGCACCTGCTTTGCTAATTTTTCCTCTCCTATTCTGTTTAAGTGATACACTTAGTACTGAGTTGGAAGAGTGAAACAAAAGATCTCATAATACTGGAAACATGTCAGATAAATTAATTTCGAAGAAAATTACTGATAGGAAGCTAATTATGGAAACTTAATTAGGTGGTAATAATACAGCATCCTGTATGCCCAATAAGAATATATATCAGGAATTGATAATTATTTAAGCAAACTGTAATGTACATCAAACAGTTAGAGAGTGCTACTATATTGCAGCTAGTATATGGCATATAATTTTATTTTTCCTAGCATCTCCTTTGAAGTCCAACAGGAATGACTAAAATACTTATATATAGCATGTATTTACTTTCATTTCCTGACATTTCGACCTTCATATTACGGTCATCATCTGGAGTATACACATATACATACAGAGACAAGCTATACTACATTTCAAATAGTATGTCAGAGACAATGATTAGAT
Organism: Typopeltis vanoorti; assembly: GCF_054136105.1. Lineage (NCBI taxonomy): Eukaryota > Metazoa > Arthropoda > Arachnida > Uropygi > Thelyphonidae > Typopeltis > Typopeltis vanoorti. The sequence goes on along the minus strand of NC_143557.1, from coordinate 121,941,065 downwards.
CAATAGTTATTCTACTGACCTGACCTCTAGTGAAAAAAAATAAATAAATAAAATAAAAATAAATAAATAAAAATAAAATAACTGCATCAAAGCTATATTATTTTTATAACATCATCAGAGAACAACTTCATATAGATAGTTTTATTACAGCAAATGTGGTGTCCTGATTTCACATGAGAGTTGTTATATTAGAGTTAAGATCCTGGATTATGTACACTTATTTATAATTAACTCTTAGTTGGGAAAGTTATGTGGGTAGAATATGTGCCTCTCATATTGGGATTCTTGGGATTTTTAGACCATCATTAATGTTAAGATTATGGTGGTTGATAAGCATTTAAGTAGGGAAATTTAGTTGGAATTTAGGTTGGGAAATTAAAGTAATTATTTCTAAAGCATGATAAATTTAGTTTAATCCTTTATCCCAGTGAGAGCAAACAAAGTTTGCACCTGAAAATATCTTCAGGACTGAATATAGTGTTGTACTATCTTACCTGGGTAAGTAGTACAACACCAGGCAACTCGTAGCAAAGGTGGAGCAAGCTACCAACACTCCTATCCCAGTATCTCCCATAATGCAAAACACATCTCCTTGTGGATATGTATACTGTTATGCATTAAGGGATTAATTGCATTATTTGCATTTTGCATACTGGGAGATACTGGAGATGTGTTTTTATACTGTTATGCATTAAGGGATTAATGCATAACAGTATACATATCCACAAGGAGATGTGTTTTGCATTATGGGAGATACTGGGATAGGAGTGTTGGTAGCTTGCTCCACCTTTGCTACGAGTTGCCTGGTGTTGTACTACTTACCCAGGTAAGATAGTACAACACTATATTCAGTCCTGAAGATATTTTCAGGTGCAAACTTTGTTTGCTCTCACTGGGATAAAGGATTAAACTAAATTTATCATAGTCTAACCTAGTGAAAAATAAACTTTCAACATATTTCTAAAGCAGTTGTAGTCTCCATAATTTGTCTGAAATTCTTATCAACTACCCTAACTTAACAATAACGATGGTCTAAAAATCCCAAGAATATGGAAGGCACATGTTCTACCCACATAACCTTTCCATTTAAGAGTTAACTATAAATAGGACTGTACGTAATCCAAGATCTTAATCCTAATATAACAACTCTCATGTTAAATTAGGACACCACTTTTGCTGTAACAAAACCAAGTATGGTTTTTTCCCACAATTCATGCCTCTTCCTGCGCACAGCATCCCTCAAACGTGCTAAAACTTCCTGGTATACAACTCTTTGTTTACCATCTGACCATGTGGTACAAATTCATAATGGGTAATGCCTTTCTAATCAAAAAACACAACCAACATCACCTTGATCTTTGACCGACTCATCTATCAACACTTAAGCCACTCATAGCACTGCATTCAGCTCATACGGTCCTCCCCAAACGCTTGGTTAAGCAATTGAAATGTCTCTGTAAAATTTTTACCAAGTTTGCAGCAGAATTTCACACACACACACACAGTTCTTCAAGCTCTTTCATTGTCACTAATCCAAACAAACAGCTTACGCATGTGCTCACCTCAGCAGATGTAACTCGACGACTAATGCTCATGGCATAACGGGAAAAATGGCAGTTTGTTGTCAAAACCTGCCACTAGGTGCGCATAGTGGCCGCAGCGTGCTCTCTATACCAACTGGTTTTTTGAACATGCCTCATATGTGTGTATACTCCAGATGATGACCATAATATGAAGGTAAGTCAGAAAATTGAAGTAATTATTTCTAACACAGTTGTAGTTCTCCATAATTTGTCTGAAATGAATGCTGATCACTGTGTAACACTAAAGGAAAGCATGTATTTATTATTGATAGAGGCAAAAAATTCAGCATTATTATTATTTATTTATTTATTTATTTTAAGAAAAGATTATCACATGGAATGTGATGATCTTTTCTTATATGTGATAACAGTATATATAATATTTTTCCAAAAATAAATATTTAACAAGAATAAGAATCACACTTACACATGGACATGATGAAAAGCTTTGCTTAATATGGTGGTAAACTCTTTGGAGAATTCTGGTCCCTTTTTCTTACTGTTTTGTATAACATCATTAGCTAAATACATGAACGTTAACTTCCTGGTGGATTTCGCTAAAGCAGAATAAATGTTTATTAAAAATATTATTGAATGATTTACAAATAAATAAACAAACTTGAGGGAATAAAAAATATCTGTCTTTTCGAAAAAGTAACACAAAAGATGTACTGTCCATGATTTATTTTATGTTTAGAAAGAATTTGCTAGATAAATGGACCAAGGAATACTTCCAGATTTTAACGGGTATTACAATGTGCAAATTCCCAGTAAAAATGCCGATTTAGAAAATAAAAGATTACAATGAAGAAAAAGGATAGACCTGAAACCATGGATATTACTTGGTTAGTCTGGTGATACTAACAATTTGGAAAAGTCTACTTTAAAACTGAAAGGCTTGCTGAAATTGAATACAGGGAGGTCAGGAGAGATGAGCATGTCTGAACACGTAAAAGATGTCGAAAAAAGAAGAGCATAAATCATGCCTGGCATTTCACACAACCACTACTGGCCGACAAGTACTCTGGCAACAAACAAAAATGTCATATACTGATAATAACGGTTTCACAAGAAAATTTAAAAAAGCCTTACAAATGCTCAGGAATTCTGTCCTGTCAGGTGTCTTCTCCCTCCAGGAGACTGACTACCATGTGTCTCCACCATGTCCTATTCTGCGCCTCTCTGCTGCATTCCTCATATGAGAGATAGGTCCAGTCTTCTATATTTTTCATCTACTTCAGTCTTTGTCTTCCTCTTTCCCTCAACAGTTCATTCAAGAAGTGTCTTTTGTAGGCAATTATGTCTCAGAATATGTCCAAAATATCTGACTTTTCTCTTTTTAATTTCTTTCGTCACGCTCCTGTTGATGCCTGCCATCTCTAGTACCTCTTCATTTGTCTTTTTTTCTTCCCATGATATTCTCATAATTCTTCGCAGCATCCATATTTCAAAGGCCTCCAGTTTTTTCACACTCAGATTGGAGAGTGTCTATGTCTCTACTCCATATAATAACGTAGACCATATGTAGCATTTGGAGATTCTTAGTCTTGTTTTCAGATTTAATTCTCTAGATGTTAGTAGATTTTTCATACTGTTGAAAGTTGACCTTGTGATTTCAATCCTTTTTCTAATTTCATCTTCTGTCCTGCCATTCTCTGTGATCAAGTGTCCGAGGTATATGTATTTTTGCACCTGTTCTAATTTATTTCCTTTTATATCGATGCATATTTTTGGTATTTTATTTTCTCTCATGATTTTTGTTTTTTAAAGTTGAAACTGAGGCCATACTGTTCACTATACTTGAGGTTTTCATCTTGAAGAGTTTTGAGGTCTTATTTGTTTTCAGCTAAAAGAACCGTGTCATCTGCATATCTTAGGTTATTAATATTTCTGTCCCCTACAGTGATTCCTTTAAGGTTACTAATTTTATTAAATATTTCTTCTGTGTATAGGTTAAAGAGAATCGGAGAAAAGACACAGCCTTGTCTCACACCTTTCTGAACTGGGAATTCTTCTGAGGTCTCTCTATTTATTCTCAAAGATGCAGTCTGTTCCCAGTAAAGATTAGTCAATAGCCTAATGTCTTTTCCATCCATGCCTATTTTTGAAAGGATTTCAATTAATTGTTCATGTTGGATATTGTCGAATGCCTTTTTGTAATCTATGAAGCAGAGGTACATATCTTTTTGTTTTTCTAGATAGTTTTTTATGATGGTTCTGATTGAAAATACCTTCTATTGTACCTATGTTTTCCTTGAAGCCACTTTGTGTATCATTTATTTCTATGTTTATTTTTCTTTCATTTCTTTCAAGAATAACGTATAGGAGGACTTTTGATACTTGACTGATGAGGCTAATTCTGAACTCTTCACATCTTGTCCAGTCTCGTATATTTTATTGCATAATTTTGTTAGAAATTTCAGTCCTCCATCGAGAGCCCTTAACCATTCTGCCAAGATGTTATCTATTCCTGCAGCTTTATGTGGTTTTAGTTTTCTGAAGGCATTTTCAACTTCACAGAGTAAAACGGATCTCCTTCTAAATCAGTCTGTTCAGGAATATCATTTCTTTGTTGTTCATATAATTTCCTTGTGTATTCAATCCATTTTTCCATGATTTCTTTTTTATCCATTAGAATATGGTCTCTTGAGTCTCTAATGACACTTGCATGGTTTGCTGGATTATTTGTCCTGCTTGTCATTTCTCTGATCTTTCCATGCATTTCTCTGCTTCTGTGTTTTCTATATCTATACATTTATACTTAATCCATTCCTCTTTGGCTTTCCTGCATTCTTTTTTTATTTCTTTATTCATGCTTTAATATTCAGGTTTGTTCTTTAACTTTTTTCTTTGTTCCATCAACGTCAGTATTTTTTCATTCATCCAAGGTTTATTCCTTTTCCTTTTTAATTGTGGGAGTGTATTTCTGGCTGCTTCATTGATGCCATTCTTGAATGTTTGCCAGTTCATGTTAATTTCATCAATTGGTGTTCTAATTTCTGTGTGAGTTGTGGTGTCAGACTTGTTAAGGGATTCTGTGAATTCTTTTATAAAGCAGTCTTTAACTTCTTGGTTGTTAAGTGAGTCTGAATTACAAGTTTCTCTTATGAATGGTTGGCTTGGTATCTTAAGTTTAATTTTGATTTCTGCAATCACTGGGTTGTGGTCCGATCCTATGTCTGCTCCAGGATATGTTTTTGTTTGTGTTATTGCATTTCGGAATCTTTTGCTTATTATTATATAGTCAATTTAGTTTCTATAGATTCCCCAGGGCTTGTCCAGGTATATAGTTTTCTGGGAGGATGTTTAAACAGTGTGTCGGCAATTATTGAAACCAATCTGTGAAACCAATTAGGTCATTGGTTTCACAGAATTGAATTAATCTTTCACCTCTTTCATTTCTGATTCCAAGCCCTTGGTTTCCCATGCAAAATGAGATTTTTTCTGAGCCCACTTTTGCATTTAGGTCGCCCATCAGTATAATAACATCATCTGACTTAGCACTGGAGATTGCAGTTTGGATGTTCATTTTCAGTTATTTTTTTCTTTCCATGATATTCTCATAATTCTTTGCAGCACCCACATTTTAAAGGCCTCCAGTTTTTTCACACTCAGATTGGAGAGTGTCCATGTCTCTACTCCATATAATAACATAGACCATATGCTATTATACGTAGCATTTGGAGATTCTTAGGAATCCTGTGCAATGCAATAAAAATCAAGGCTTAATTTTACATTATGCATGATCTGCTTTCATCAAAAATTTAACTGCTGCAGACCTAGAATATAGCATGCGTGATACCACAGAACATGATAGCAACAACTAGCAATATTCCAACATGTATACAGTAATAAATTCATCATTTGTATTCTGGTTTATCAATTATATTTAACAGTTGTGAAGTTATCAAAAACATCTGATATGTGTGTAATTAATTATTAATAGGCTTTTGTTATGTACCATTACCCGTAATAAACTCCCTATTTATATTACAATGCAAATTCCAGACCTCTTTTTTTGCACATTCTTGCAATCATATCATTATTATCATCGTTCGTCTACTTAACTCGTAATTGTCAAAACAAGGCAGCACATACACACTATCCACCCATTGACACTTTTCCTCTTCACAATATCTAACAATGTTCTTAAATCTTTTGCTACCTGATTTTTATCACCACTCAGGTCATTTGTACCCACCATAACTATCATCTTGTCTGCATCATGCCCTCTCTTTATTGCTAAAGCCACTCTTTCTATTGTCCCACCAGTCAAGCACTCCTCAGGCATACCACTCTCCATACCATTTACATTGAGATTCTGCAATATCCTAAGAACCTCCAATTCGTCCAAGTGTCTGTCACATATGTTAAAGCAGTAACATCACTAGGATGATATCCTCTTGCAAAGTAGTCATTCAGTAGCTCAACTATTTTATCTGCTTCTGTCTCGTTATAACCATTATCACTCATTAAAGTCAATCTTCCATAGCCATTCTTTCTCTTATTTGCCAAATAACGAAAGAGCTCTTTGAGGATTTCCTTTGGCCTGCTTGGCTAGATTCTTCTCATAATCTGATTTTGCCTTTCTTGCCTGAGCCTTGTATTGTTCATGAGTTCCCTTTCTTTTTATATACCCTCCACAGCATTCAGCTTGTGCTTAATGATATTACTCATCCATCTAGCTCCTATCTGATTAACCACCCTTACCATAGGTATATAATTTAATATTGCTTCCTCTAGATCAGTTTCTCAAAGTGTGGTACGCGAAAGGTCTTCAGGGGGCACGTGGTAATTTTCGGCTATGCATTATTAGTGCATGGAATCATTATTAAGAAAAAAATAATTATTTTAAAAGTATATATTTCTCAATAACTTATATATTATGTATGAATTTTCCTACTCAAATTGCGAGTTACTATTGCCACGACGTTCAAGTCCTGTGATAGTAACTCACTCCCTAAGGTAAACATCACGCCCTCCCCAACAGCATCACTATACTGAAGACGCAAGAAAAACAAGTAGTTTTATTGTATCACTGAATAAGGTACAGAGACATTTGCAGTCTGTGTAATATATTTCTCAACAAATAGTGCAATTAGAGTCAACTTGGATAAAAACGGCACTAACTAATGCATCACATCTCTCCCTAACAGAAACTGCTGCATAGACTCAAGCAAAACCATAGTTGCACAGGCAACATATGGTTTTGCTTGACATCATCTCGTCTTCACCTTCTCGTTCTTCAGTTTTGCCTCTTCTAACAACTCCTTTACATCCTCCCTCATAGAATACTTCTTGACTCTCAAATCATTTGTACCAAGACAATTATTTCCTTTGACTTACCTTTTTACATCCAGATGGCATGGCTAACATAGTAAATTTTTGCATCTCAGAAAGCACGATTTTGTCACATTTTTGTTAAGTACCGCTCCACGATCATTGACGCTCCATACATAATTTTCTCTTTAACTTGTTTGTTTGGTTGGTCTTTATTATTCCTTTTGATTGCTTGCTTCTTTCTCTTTTCAGCCCTCCTAATCTCTTGCCACTTCTGCAATTTTTCAATTTCATGCTTTGTCCTATGAAGGATAACATTAAAGTGAGCAATTTCTTCATTAATGTCCATTGTGTTCTCCTCTATTTCCACAACTGCACGTTCAACATTAATAACATCATTTTCCATCCTTCCATTGGTACTGTCCACTCTTTGCTGAATTCTCATCACCTAACAGATACTCACTTTTGAAACGCTTAATACACACTTTCCTCCTCAATGTTACCAAACTTTGCATCATTTTGCAAACAGCCACATATCTCCAATTAAGCCTGTCCCAATATCACTAACATACAAGTTAAACAATAAAGGTCACAAAACAGACTCCTGCAGCAAATCACCAGTGACTTTCTTCTTTCATGATATTGCTCCTCCATATACACAACTTATTGATACTTGACAGCCAATTACCTATCCAACTCACAAATATATTATCTAACTCATATTTAATTTCCAACTTATCCAGTCTAGACATAAATACTATTACAACTTGAACAATGCATAAATCTTTAATCTATCAGTAAATCATTTACAGCTTTCAGCACATACACCACATATAGCAGCACTAAATTTTTGAAATGTTTCCATTTTGTCTTCACACACACCTCAAGTCTGTGAGGCCACATATCAATGGTGGCATGCACAACATCCAAGTGAAATTGTGCAAATGCTCGCACCAAATCCACCTTCAAGCTAGCAATGCTAAGGTGCTGTTTCTTACAGGCTACTCTCTCATGCTCTGCCCACAATTTGAAATCCGATGGATTCGGATCAGAACTTCCAGATGGCCAATCAGATGGTGGTAAGTGGTCGGGCACATTCACCTCTAATCATTGTTGTGTGCAGGGAGGGGTTGAGTCCTGTTGGAAGGTCCACTGCCAACTGTGAAACATGGTGTTGTTCAGGGGCCGTACCACAGGTTCCAGCACAGTGTCTAGATACACTATGGCAAATGTTTTGACCTCTTTCTCACAGAAATGCAACTTGGATACCCCCCCCCCTCCTGATGTTAACTTGTAAATCACCCTCCCTACCAAACATTACTGATATGGTGTAAAATCTCTCCTGATAAGTGACTTTGTAACATCATGTTCGGTTTTACGTGTGTTTTTTTATTTAGGAGAATGTACTCAGAAAATTGTTAAATTTTGACTGAAATAATCTTTTCTGTAATATTACTGTATTAAGTCTTTGTTAAAATAATGTGGTGCATGACGTCATCAAGTAAGGCTAAATCAGCAAGTCTAATGCTAAAGGTAGTGAAGATTTCTGAGAACTGCCATAAATGGAAAATTGCAAAGCCCCGTGAAGAATGACGTCATCATATCCAGAGGTCAATATGTGACCATAGTTGCCATGGATAAAGAATTCCAAAGACACATGAAGAATGACATCAGCATGTCCGAAGGTAAATACGTGACCAGTTTCAAGAGATGTGCACAATGGACATCTGGGCCTATATAAGGCAGCTCACTGGAAAGGAAATTTGTCTGAGGGTTTTCTAAGCTTTCTCTTGCCTAAGTCCCTATCATGTCAAGTTCGCTATTAGAAGTCTAAAGTGAAGTGTTGTGAGTTCTGAGTCTTCTACCTGGATCGGCGGCACGTGGGAACTACTGTGTCAAGTCGTCATGAAAAGAAGGAGCTGTACACTGCTACCATGTTAAGGGTCCTATAAGGCAAAGGCATAGTGTACAACTCCGACAAAGAAAAAGTTTAGTGGGAAAAAACAGGAACGTGTCGGCAATTGGAAAGAGAGACTAGAAGAAGAAGAATTACATGTGAACAAAGGGTTAATGTGAAAGACTGTCTGCTGAACAAAATTTGTAAGTAGTTGTATACTGAACAAGAATGTATGTCAAGCATCTATGTTTATGAGATAATGTATGTTAATGGTGAATTAGGCTTAACCAAGTTATGTCTTATATTCAGTTAATGTGATGCTAAATTGTGAGTTAGCTTAGAACTAAGGTTAGCTTAGAGAGAATTGAGACTAGCAATAGAAATGTAATGATATTGTGTATATGCGAATATAACTCATTCTGAACACATTTATGTTTGACTTAATTAAATGTGTTGTAAACAACACATTAGACTGATTCTGTCAATGCACTATCCTAAAAAATTCAAACCTGCATAAGATAGAAGTTTATATGAATTACATTTTAGCCATGACTAGTTTAAAGTAAGAATAATATAAGCGGGGGAATATCTTAAATCAAAGACTTAGTCTTTGTTTTAAGATCTTATATTCTCATATTCAATATACAGTCTAACTGGTGCAGTCATTAAAACAAATAAATTTGTTATACTCAGGGGTGTAGTCCTAAAAGAAATAGTGCCAGGGAAACAAAAATCCAGAGCATAAAGTGTGCATTTATTATTATTATATTAATTTTAATTATATTATATTAATTATTATATATTTCAATTAATATTATATATTAGATAATATAATAACAGCAGCAAGTTGCTATTTTTTGACCGAAAGCTGGAACTGCATTATGTCTTATTATTATAATTCTTATAATTTATTATAATGAATTTACGACTACACCCCTGGTTATACTATAGAGTGAGAAATAAGATATAGTAGAAATAGATAAATGGCAGCAGCCAAACATTCATGGATATTAAATGAAGAAAGCAAAGGCAAAGCAAGATAATGTAAACAAAGATCGTATTATTACAAAAGGCAAAGATGACTACATCATTACAAATGCCACAGTCTTAATTATTAACAAAATGGTGCAGTCAACGAGATTGAACGTACTTTAACAACGAGATGATAACCTCTCTGAATTCTGGGTGCTATGGCATGTGCTGTGCAACCATCTGGGGCACCAAATCATTTTGGTAGTTAAACGACTCTTCAATGGTGAAAATCTCATTTCTGAAGAGGTTATCTCCGTGTCTATTGTTTTCATATACTGCCTGAGAAGTGCCTTTGATTTTATCACCCTCTGCTGCATACGTTGTGGTGTTAAAAAGTGTCCAGTAGAACGACAACAGGCACTCACCCTAGGTCATCAATTAGTATGCGAATCACTTTCTGCATTCTCACAGGATTACAGCGAAGGCGTGCTTTCACAGCCCTCACAAGCTGTTGTGTCCTAGTGCAGTGTGGTCAACCTGTTCTTTGGTAGTCAGATATGTCTTCTGTATCATTATAATGGTTAATAGTTCAATACACAAACATTCTACTGATTCCAAGTGTGCTCTTAGCATGTTGAAAATAACAGGTGGCTGCATTCCAACTTGTGAAGTGCTATTACAGCTACATAGTTCTCATAATCTCCCCAGTGCATGTTAGCTTGTGCAGCTAAACAACTGTCTATATGATAAAAACATGAATGTTGGTGGCACATAGCACCATTAATGGAACCGGACTTGCAGAATTCTGTGGGCAACACGGTATGTGTGTGTGGGTGGGCAGAAGTTGTAACAAAAACTATGGCAAGACTGTGTATAATGTGGTAGAAATCTCTTGAAAGATCTAAACATACCACTGTATATGCTACACACTTCCTTATCCAATGCATTACCTTGTTGTTTGTAGTACATAAAATATTACCTCTCTTTAACAAACCCATGCTCATGCTGACCATTACAGAGAAGCCTGCTATTATCACCTAATTATTTTGAATTCATTTTTCAAAAATTTTACCTTACTGTTACCATTATTACATGACACCTCCAATTGTGCTAAGGGGCACAACTGAAAAAACAACGAGACATTGTACCCTTCGATTGTTAAAGACCTAAGTTCAATTAGCATCATGGTGAGAGGAATCTTTATATGAAATTTTCAATTCAAGGTGAGTTAGCTGTTCTAATACAAAGGTAGCAGGGTTTCCCTCTTTGAAAACCCTGCTACCTTACCGAGTTTTTCATCCTGCCATGAGAACACAAGCAACTTACAGACAAAAAATACTATTGCTGGTGGTGGGTGTTAGCAATGATGGCATTGTGTGTGTTGATAACAGTAGTGATGTCTGTAATTGGAGAACTAAGTAGTGGAGACAGCGAGTTGTTTATAATTGGAGGATTAAGTAGTAGAGGACACAGTGAGATATGTGGTGAAGTAGAGCAGAGTGCTCTCCCACAATGAGTCCTTGGAGGTGTCATGTAATAATAATAACTTAAAATTACTGACCAGAAATTGAGATTGGCTAAGAACTCATCATATTGTAAAAATAAATTATTTTTCACATTTTCAGTTAACTGCACTGTCTAAAAACCACTATAAAAGGAAACACTGGCCAAATCAAAAGAAATTACATTTAATTTTAGGTTACAGTACAACCCCGATGTTACGCGGTAGGTGGGACCAACAAAAAGAGCGCAAGTCGAATTCGTGTAACTCAGGGTATAATTTTGCATGTAATTTATATATACAAACATACAATTGGGACCAAAGGTTTACAAAAACACCTATATTTTTTAAGAAATATAATCATAATTGTAGTTTTTCGTACATAAAAAAAAAGAAAGTTATTTCGATGTCGATGGTTTCATACAATCTAATAGATTCGTCTGATGGCATAATGTCTTTTTCTTGTCATGCAAAATTTCTTCACAGCAAGCTAATGATTTTTTTATTCCTTGCCTTGTGGCTACAATTCGTTCCTCGTTAGAATCTATGTCCTCCAAAATCTGTAAACCTTTCTTTTATGATTGTTCTTACTGTGGATTCCTGTAGATAGAAATTCTTTAATAGCTCACAAATTTTCATTCCGCCTTCAAAATCCTTAATAATGTTGAGTTTTGTTTCCAAAGTCAATGTTTTTCTTTTCTTGCTAGCTGTAGAAGAATCGGACGTGTTTCTTTTGGATGACATTATTATTTTTTATGTGATAAAATTTTTATCAAGAACATAACATTAAACAATTGCAAGGTTTGTAGACTATAAAAATTGTGTATGAATGGAGACCGTGCAAAACACATCAGTGCTTGTTCACAGCATGTGCGACACTGGTGAATGCGGCCAGCGCCTGAAGGATAGTGGTGAGGCGTGAAGCGAATACATACATATAAGAAACCGCGTAACTCCGGATTCGCGTCAGTCGGAGTATGACTGTAATAGAAACCAGTGATCTTATGTTCCTTATCATATATTTGTGACATCCCTTCTATCACTAAAAACACACGTAATAACCACAGTAATGACTATTTAATACGTAAATATTAAAATAAAATAAAAATCCCTTCTATGTCTACAATTTCCTATGTGATGGTGAATTAAGGAGGAGGAAGAAGAGGAAATCTTTCTGCAAAGTAAATACTCATGTTTAGTTTAGTGCAGAGATAACAAAAAAAGACAACCTTAAATAGGTCTCTGGTTGCAGCCAGCACTAATGTGCTGGTTGCAACCATAGTACAGAAGAGCATATTACTGAATAACAGCTAACACTCAATAAATCAATTTAATACATACCATCTTTCTGCATGACTTAAAAACATGCACAGCTTGTATATTTAAAAACACTGATAATAATTGATTCTCACATCCAAAAGTCATGTTTATACTCTTATTTCTTCTTTTCTTTTTGTATCATTTATAATGTCTGAAAGTTTTGAAATAAAATGTCAAGATATAAGGAGCTCATCAATACATCACCTTTAGTTAATATGGAGTCCAAAGACTCATTGAGGGAGGGCACCTACTTCAACCATTAACCATCATTATCTACACCAAGGCCATCTACTGCCCACTACTACCACTAATATTTTTTTGTCTGTATGCGGGATGAAAAACCCGAGTTTCCGGAAGAAAAACTACCCTGCTGCCTCCGTATGAGATCCGATAACTCACCTTCAACTGAAGAAACCCACATAAAGATTCCTCTCGTCACGACGGGAATCGAACTCAGGCCTTTTCCAATCGAAAGGCGCAACGCACCGTCGTTCTTCCAACTGCACTACGAAGGCCAAATGGGTGTTACATCTTGATTCTTATATTTATGAATATTTAGATGGTTTATGAATGTTTAGTAAGAGTAACAACCAAACTATTAAGGCATTTCGATGTTTTAATTAACTTATCTTTGAAGTTATACACACACATATGTATACAAGATAATAATAACAGGTACTTACTTTTCTTAAGCTCTTTAAACCACACTTGAACTATAACTTTGTGATGTTTCCTGTGATGAATAAGCCATAGCGATAGAGTTTGAATGCTTTGCTGCGAGTTATTTAATTCACTAAGTTTCTTCTCTAATGCTGCTTCTGTGAATCCCGACATTCTAAAAATATGGCACAATCATTTTAAACTTCCAAGTTTTCGATATATACACATAGATACAATATAAACATATGTTTGCCCTTTCAATAACCAAGCTTCTCATCCGGCAGTATTTCCAGCATATAATTCCCAGCTAAAATTTCTAAGGGTCATTCTGCACAATAACTTTTTAAAAATGGATTACATATTTTTAAAAATAATAACGATAACTTATAACGATAAATATATAAGGTAACGAAGACGAGAAGATATATCACTTTTATTTTAACTAACTCTACTAAATGTTTCAACAACCTAATCACAAAATCAAATAAACTATTTCCAAAAGATCGCACATGCGTGTTGGTCTCTTTCAAGAGAAAGTGAAAATGTGATTTAAAGAGACACGGAATGTCCTTTACGAAAACACCAAATCTTCTCAATAATGATTATGCTTTTAATTTTCAAGTATTCAATATTATTTTTATAAATCTACTGAAAAATTATTTAGCATGTAAATAGTTATTTTATAACTCAAGTGAGAGCTGGTTTTTTACGGATATTATCTGTCTCGAGTGTTCGTAAATACTGTTTATAAATATGGCGGCACATGGACGATCGCAAAATCAAATTACAGGCTGGCCAAAAGGAGGATCACAGTCGCAATATCCTGGGAAATATATGACGTCGAGTAATTCTGTGGCATCTGTTACTTTAAGCAGAACTATAAAGTTGTAAGTACAATAATTAGATAATGATCTAAAAAGTGTTGATCTGTCATGTTGACAGTTTGGGCTTGATCATGTGACAGTGTAATTATAGAATAAAACACGAGTTATCACTTTCTCCTTATAATTAGGTGGGCAAAGTGATTAGATTAGAAAAGTTAAGAAATCGTTATTAAGTTTGGTTCGAAAACCGTTGGGCCAATCCATAATGAACGAAAAAACATTATATATGCACATCGATTTCCTTATAGTTCAGTATGCAGTGTGTTGCGAAAGAATGTTTCGATAAACATGCAGTTAAATTAAATGGCAGCTAAATTGTGCTTAGGATACACGGGCGTCTTCGGATACAGTGTAAGAAGTATTAAAGTGTTTTCATATCGAAGACCTATTGCATAATAAAGGACACGCGTATTACTTATTTAAAAAAAAAATGAAAATCTAATCCAAGAAAGGCTAACATCTCACAGTAAGTGTCCTACAATCCCGTTCGTATAACAACATTGTTTATACTATAGTGTTTATTTCGATCTCACATCAATTTGTTCAAATCCATCATATATACTGATATTTTCCACTTCTACCAAGTTTAAAAGTTTTATCGTTTTCTTTATTGTTTGGAAGTTGTAATCTTTGAGAATATCTGTTTCTTTGATTGTAGAAATTTCAGATGATATGAGCTCTTGAAAGAAGGTATTTAATACTACTATAATTCTGTGAAGGATGATGAGCAGAATGTGATGGATATATTTATCTGAGAATGAAGTTTTGTGATAGACAGATGTTGATAATAAACCATCTAATCCTCTCTAGACCATCTAGGAAAGATATAGTACCATTTGATTCAAGTTTCATACCAAATTTGATTCTGTGATGAAAGAACGAGGTTGGGTAGGCAATTTGGGCCAATCATATTCTACTCTATTAGCTTAAACCAGAAAAACACATAGTGCAACATGATGAGATTTCATGCTGGCTAGAGGATTGTCCATTTGAAGAACAGCCCCTGGCCAATTGTTTTCATCAGGGAACCAGTGTGAACAGGGAAAAGTCAGCCACTAAAACTTTAACCTAGCATATAGAAGAAGAATAACCCCCAACATCAGAAGAAATCAAGATAGGAACATTAGGAGTTTAATGGAAAGGAAATAAACTTGCAGAAGAACTGGAAAAGTATCACGTGACTAGTTGGTGTTACTGAGAAAATGAAGACAAAAGCAGGTGCAGTGCTAATAATGAGTATTCAATGTTATATTTGGGTAATAACATTTAAGAAGAGTAGCTATTATTCAACACCAAAACATGAAGCTGAACTTGATGATTGGAATTCATAATGAAGAATTTATGGAGATACAACACGTGTTAGAAAAATTACTTAACATTAGGAAAGTAATATTCGACGTTTTGTCCTCTGTGTTGAGGTCATCATCAGGAAAAATACACATCTATAAGATACAACCTACATGACACTGCACTATACAAAAATAAGATGAATCTAAATGCATGTTAATCATTTACCCTAGCCTGATCTCTAGTGGAAAATAAATAAATAAATAATTGAAAAAAAAAAGAATAAAAAATTTAATTAAATTAAATAAATAAAATAAAAATTGAACTAGATTAAACAATTTCTAAAGTCCTCTCATATTGAGGTTTTCTTCTGTTTGGAGCTGTTCTGGTTGATATACAGGTTGAAGATCGGTCCTCCACATTCTTAGAATGATGCTTCAGCATTTCACAAGCTTCTCTGAATTTTCTTTCAAACCAAGTTTTGGTGCAGTGTAGGGAGGACTTGGTGACTTTCCAGTCAATTCTGTGGCATGCTTGGAGTGCGTGGTCTGATAGACCTGTTTTACCATAGTGGAGGTATTTAATGTGGCATTTGTGTTCATCTTTTCTGATCGAGACGGTGTGTCCTGTTTCCCCTATGTAAGATAGGTTACAGGTATATTGAATTTTGTAAATCCCTGGGTGGGGCCAGGTATGGAAGAGGATCTTTGAAAGAGACAAGTTAATTTCTTAATTTTGTTGGTGGTTTGAAGGCTGTCTTAATGTTGTATTTAAGTAATGTTCTGTCTATTTTTTCCAAAATGCTCCTAATGCAAGGTATATGGCTATGGCATTCATGTAATCTTTTTTGCTTTTAGTGGTATTTTTATGGAGGATCTTGTGAACTTTTTTTTTATTGTAGCCATCTTTTATAAATTTTTGGTTAATAATTTCAAATTCTTGGCTCAGAGCTTGTTCATTGCAGCAGATTGTTAGGGCACTGTGTTTGAGGGTGCTAATGACTCCTAGTTTTTGTGTTGGATGGTGGTATGAATTTTTATGTGTGTGGGTGGGTGGGTTTGCTGTAGACTGTGAAGGGGATACGGCCTGAGGGAAGATGTGTGACGAGTGTGTCTAGAAAAGGAAGAGAGTTGTTATTTTCAATTTAGATGGTGAATTGGATACATTACTTTGTGTTGTTTGTTCAGGTGGCTTAGGAATGTATTTAATGTTTCTCAGCCATGGTTCCAAATGGCAAAATTATTATCATCAACATATCTGAGCCCAGTCTTCCATGTAAAAGTTAGCTATTGGGGAAGGGAGGAGTGGTGAGCCTATTGCCATACCTTCTTTTTGTAGATAAAAATTATTTTGCCATACGAAATACCCAGAGCAGAGTACGTGGGCAAAGAGAGCTGTGATGACCCTCTTTGTCCTCTGGCCACGTGATCACCAATTACGGTGATAACATAGGGAAAACAGGACACACCATCCCAATCAGAAAAGATGAACACAAACACCACATTAAATACTTCCACTATGGTAAAACAGGCCTATCAGACCACTCACTCTAAGCTTGCCACAGAATTGACTGAAAAAGCACTAAGTCCCTATGCTACACCAAAACCTGGTTTGAAAGAAAATCCAAAGAAGCTTGTGAAATGCTGAAACATCATTCCAAGAATGTGGATCACATCTTCAATCTTTATAGCAACGAGAACAACCCCAAACAGAAGAAAATCTCAATACGAGAGGACTCTAGAAATTGTTTAATGTAGTTCCATTTTTATTTTCTTTTATTTTTTTTATTCTATTTAATTTTTTTTATTTAATTTTTTTATTTCTTTATTTTTCCAACAGTGGTCAGTCTAGTATAAAATTAACGAGCATTTTGATTCATCTTACTTTTGTGTAGTGCAGTGCCATGTAGCTTGTTTCTTATACATATGTATTTATCCTGATGATGACTTCAATACCTTAAGTGCCTTTACTTTAATAATTTAATACTTCAATACTTTAAGCGCCTCCATAGTGCAATTTGAAGAACGACGGTACATTGCACCCTTCGATTGGAATAGGCCTAAGTTCGATTCTCGTCATGATGAGAGCAATCTTTATATGGACTTTTTCAATCTAAGGTGAGTTAGCCGATCTCATATGGAGGTAGCAGGGTTTTTTCTCCCAGAAACTCAGATTTTTCATCCCTCATACAGACAAATCGGCCCCTCAGAACACACGCAATTTACAGACAAAAAATACTAGTTGTGGTGGTGGGCAGTAGATGCCGTTGATGGAGATAATTGGTAGTAGAGGTTCAGTGTAGTGGTGGAGACAGTTATATAGTAGGTTTCTTCCCGCGATGAGTCTTCGGACTCCTTGGAGGTGTCACGAATAATAATAATACAGAGGTCAAAACGTTGAATGTTACTTTCCTAATGTTATGTAAAGTATATGTTGTGTCTCTCCATGAATTCTTCATTATAAATGCTCACCACCGTGTAACCTTAATTGATGATTGGAAGGCAAATTCAGGTAGAGTGGAAAAATACCCTACTATACGAATTGCCAGAACGGTATATCCATATATATTATTACTACGATAAAGAGCCACGAGGCTATTTTTTTCCTGCGGCGTAAATTAAGTTAAGGGGAGAATAAATCCCTTATTATTTTAAAGCCAGATATGAAACTCGGAGATCGAAATCTAAGAGCTAAGAGTTTCATGCTGAAGAACTATCGGCGAGTCCAAGTGTAAGTCAACACCTGGGTAGTACAACACTAGGGCAACTCGAAGCAAAGGTGGAGCAACCTCCATCACCAACCTTGATATTTTCTCATAATGTAAAACACAGCTCCTAGGAGATGTATTACTGTTTTACATTACGAGGAGAGGTCACTACCCAAACTGGTTTCGACCTTTATTGAGGTCTCATCATTGAGTAGGTAGACCTGCATAATACCAAGGTTTAAGTGAAACGAACTTACTAATGAGGGATTTATTATCCCCTTAACTTAATTTATGCCGCAGGAAAAAAATAACCTGTTGGCTTTTTATCGTAATGGGTAAGAAAGTTTTTAAAATAATTAAAGTTGACCAACGTGTACAGGTAAACTCTACACTTAGTTATTCAAGCCATGGAGTGGGGTCTCCGTGGTAAACTAAATAAAACACTGATTGATTCAGCTAAGGAAGCATGTGGTAAAGTTGTCTGTAAGGATACAAAAAAAGGGAACACCAGCAGACACAAAAAGTTTAGGAAGCAGTCTGGAAGAGAAGAAAGCATATTTAAAGTTCTTAGCAAATAAGTCAGCAGATGCCCTAAAAAGATGCAAAGAAAAATATAAGAGAGCTAAGTTATGTGTAAAAGTATTTAAACAAAAGTGATGGGAGCACTTTATTTGGAATACATCAGTTGAATCGGATGCACTAACATGGTGTCAGAGAAAAAGATAAGTTTCAATTGTAAATTATTACAATATTTGTTCTAAATTTACAAGGAGTTTTGCT
Organism: Typopeltis vanoorti; assembly: GCF_054136105.1. NCBI lineage: Eukaryota > Metazoa > Arthropoda > Arachnida > Uropygi > Thelyphonidae > Typopeltis > Typopeltis vanoorti. The sequence goes on along the minus strand of NC_143557.1, from coordinate 121,922,194 downwards.
CATTAGGATGAAATTGGCTGTGAATTTTTTTTTTTTTTTTTTTTTTTTTTTTTTTTTTGTCGTTTAGAATATTTTAGCATATCATATTTACTCGAATATAACTCACACCCCTGAGTTTAACTTTATGAAAAAAAATATTAAAAAGGTTTCCATATACCTCGCATACGAAAAAAGTTTAAACACATTCATGTCAAGGCAAAGGGTGCTTAAGGGTCAAAGCTGTATAACTGAGAGGAGACCTCCACATAGCCTTTAAAGGAATGTGGAGAACCGACCAGAGCTTCTGACCTAATGTCCAATCCTCACCTTCTCGTGGTGCACCCTGTTGGGTATCTACCTGGATACTGAACGAACAAGGATGGGCTGGCAATTTGGGATTTAACCAACCAAATTGTATTCTTATTGGCTTAAACCAATATATAAAATGATGGCACAACATGACAAAATTTCATGCCGGCTGGGGTGTCGCCCAGTTAAACAAGGCTCCCGTTGTTTTTGCCAGGGAACCGGGGCGAACAGCGAAAAGTCAGCTACTGGAACAAATCTGAAAACACACCCCAACTCAGCACCGCCAGAGTTAAAGATCGGTACTATCATCATAAGAAGCCTGAATGGCAAAGAAATGGAGCTAGCTGAGGAATTAGATAAGTACCAGATCGACATAATAGGGGTGACTGAAACAAAAAAGACAAAAACTGGTGAGATCTTTCTGAGCAATAAATACAAAATGTGTATTCAGGCTATGACAATCAAGGAAAAGAAGGAGTAGCCATAGTATTCAACGCAAAATACGAGGCTAATCTTCTTGAATGGCAGTCAGTCTCAAGTAATGTGGGCAAATATCAGAATGGGGAACTGGACAATGAGACTTATTTGTGCGTACGGTCCCACAGAAGGTTCTACTAAGGTAGAAGTGGAGGAATTTTTTGAGGCTTTAGAAAAAGCAACTGACACAATGAAAAAGGAAAAGTTGGTCATTGTTGCGGATCTAAATAGCAGAGTAGGAAATGATTGTCAGTCATAAAAAAATATTTTGGGAAAATTTGGAGAAAAGAGCAAAGCTAATAATAATGGCAAATATCTGTTGAATTTCTGCTCAGGACATGGGCTGGTTATTACTAACACCATGTTCCAATATAAAAAGGTGCACAAATTCACATAAAGAGAAGAGGCAAGGAATAAGAAAAGTCTCATTGACTATGTTATTGTTGATAGTGATGTTTCCTCTCTAGTGCAGGACACCACAGTGTACAGAAGATTTGAAATTGGAAGTGGTCATTATTTAGTCTTGAGCAGGATAAAATTGAATTTCATATTAAAAAGAAGAATATGTAAGAAAGTTTTAAAGCAAATAAAAGTTGAGCAGCTCTCAGATGTGAACTGCAGTCTGAAATACACAAAGATTTTTGAAGAAAAAATGAAAGAGTTTGAGAACAGGAACCAAACCTTGAAGATTCAATGGCAAGCTTTGAAGAAACCAATGATTGAGTCAGCGCGAGGCATGTGATGAAGTTGTCTGCAAGGATAGAAAAATTAGAACTCCATGCTGGACACAGTAAGTTAAAGTGGCAGTGAAGGAAAAGAAGAAAGTATATCAAGCGTTCCTAGCAAATAAGTTAGCTTGTGCTCTTAGAGAATACAGAGACAAATATAAGAAAGCTAAACAGTGTGTAAAACTAGCTAAACAAAAGTCATGGGAGGACTTTTGCAAGAACATAGAAAATAAATATCAAGAAGGTGGCAAAATATTCTGGAGGTTGTTGAAGAAGCTTAGGAATGGAGGAAAGAGTGCTGTAAAAGGAGTTAGAAATGATAAAGGTGACATGAAAATGGTAGAAGAAGAAATCCTTGAAGTATGGAGTAATTACTTCGAAAAATTGCTAAATGAAACAAGCAGTGATAGCACAGTGGTAAAAAAACACTCAACAGGCATACAGTCAGGAATACATATCGATACTTGAAGTAGAAAAAGCCATCAGAGGCTTGATATGTGGAAAGGCAGCAGGAGTAGATGATATTCGACCAGAAATGTGAACTATGGTGGTATAAAAGTCTTACAGTGGCTGCACTGCATAGTTCATGTACCTTGAAAGAGGGACGAATTCCCGATGAATGGAGTAGAGCTCTCATAGTACCCATATATAAAAAAGGAAATAAAACTTAATGTGAGAATTGCAGAGATATTTCCCTACTGAGTGTTCCTGGCAAGATTTATGCCAGTATAATTGAGAAACAGTTGAGAAGAATTGTGGAAGAAAAGCTTGGTGAAGAATAAGCTGGATTCAGGCCAAATAGAGGCTGTCAGGATCAGATCTTCACTTTACAACAAATAATTGAGAAAGCATGGGAATATAACAAAGATCTGTATTTAAGTTTGTCGATCTGGAAAAGGCATATGACAAGGTGCCATGAGAGATGCTATTCAATACGCTACAGGTATATGGTGTCAGTGGGGCATTATATCAAGCAATACTTAGTTATTTGAGTTGTAATTTGGCAGTTAGAATTGAAGGAAGTACAGGAAGATGGTTTAATGTTAAATCTGGTGTGAGACAAGGATGTACATTATCCCCTCTGTTATTCATTATCTATATGGATCACATTATGAAGGAAAGTGGTATTAAACATGATATCAAACTTGGAGATGTTAATGTCAGCTCTTTGCTTCATGCTGACGATGTTATACTTCTAAATAAATCCACTACAAGTCTGCAAGATTCTCTGACTAAATTGAATAACTGTTGTAATAGATATGGTATGAAGGTCAGCAATAATAAGCCAAAGACAATAAAAATAGGCAGAATCGTTGGCTGTGAATGGCGAACCTGTGGAACAAGTAAAACATTTCAACTACTTAGGCACGATTTTTAGTGAAGATGGTAAATTAAATATTGATATAGACAACAGAATCAACAAAGCTGATATGGTAGGAAGTCAATTGAATAAATTCATATGGAATAAGAGAGAAATTAGTCGGAACACTAAATTAGCTGTATACAAGACAGTGTTCAAGCCAGCTTTAACCTATGGATCTCAGAGCTGTGTCAGAAGTAAAAACACTTGACCAAAGACCAGAGAACGCAGATATGAGAGTCCTGAGAAAGATTAGAGGCGTGAACAGATGGCATTAATGGCAATTTCACATTAAAAACGAGGATATTAGAAAAGAACTTGACATTGTCAGCATCCAGGAATGTGTTAGCAGAGCTAATCTCAGGTGGTATGGTCACTTAAACAGAATGGGCGAGGAAGGATTAGCAAAACAAGTGTTCTCTGCCAGGTTGGCTGGAAAACGACCCAGAGGAAGACCAAGATATAGGTGGATTAATACGGTACAAAGTGCCTTTGGATGATAGAAATATAAGATCTGATGATGTTGGAGTCTTGACGAGTAACAGACTGATTTGGAGGAAATTTGTAGATAGGAAGTTAGTAATGATGTAAATTTTTCATGTAGTACTATCATAAGCTGTACACCCCTTGAGGGTACATATCAGAAATTTGATGATGATGATGAAATATAGTGGTACACCACTGGAAAAGTTTGAGAAACCGCTGATCTAGAGGATATGTTTAACCAAGCCATGAAAGAAGAAAAAATGGTCAACCTAAATGGTTATAACCTTAATAACATAAAATATGCAGATGACAATGTAATGATTGCAGACGCAAAAGAATAAAATGGTGAACCTGATAATCAAACTAAACAATGTGGCTAAAGAATACAGCATTGCCATAAATATGGACAAAACAAAAATCTTGGTAATTGGAAAAAATTAAGAAAAAGTAAACTTCTTGATTGGAACAACAATTGAACAGATATAAAAATTCGATTATTTAGGAACAGTAATAACAGAACAATTAGTTACCATGACAACTATTAAACATAAAATATTGACTGAATGGTCATTTAATAATCTAGGTAAAATCTGGAAAAATAAGAAAATTTCGAAACCTCTAAAAATAATATTATATAATGCAATTATAATATCCACTGTGCTATATGCTTCAGAAACTTGGACACTCAAGAAAAGAGACATACGAAAACTGGAGGCTTTCGAGATGAAATGTCTCAGAAAAATAAATAAAACAAAATGGACAGAAAAGAAAACAAATAAAACTGTAAGACAAGACCTAAACTGTACAGATTCATTAATAGAAAAGATCAAAAGAAGACAACGTCAGTGATATGGACATGTTGTGAGATTGCCACAAAAAGGCTACCCAACTTCGCTCTGTATGCAAGATTGGAAGAAAAAGGAAAAAAAGGAAGACCAAGAACTAAATGGATAACATCAATTAAGGTTAACTCCCGATTACAAACCTATAAACAGCTTAACAGCCATGCCAGAAAACAAGACTCCTGGAGGTTGTTGTGGAAACATGGAATACTCAACCTGTCTCTGGTGGAAGAGGACATTAAGTAAATTGTTATGGCAGTTTCAGATATTATAGAATTCAGTTGATGAGTATTAGCATTTCAACTCAACAAATGTTGGCTTGCCTTTGCCGTTTAGTAATGTGATCTTTTGTTAATACTGTGCCAATCATATGCACGGCTTCATAGCTGCTCTATCGTTACTGGCCTACCATTGCTGTCTGTTTCACGCTCTGCTTTCAGTTCTCATTAGTCATTCGTGAAGGATTGTTCATTACATATCTCAAGTCTTGTAAATTACTGGTAATTTACAGGACTTGAGATAATTAGTTTCAAATAATGAGAAAGAAGATGACTCTATTTGGGTAGATGACTTTAATGATGCACGCAAGGAAACTGCTCTCGAAGCCGGAAGTAGCGATAGCGAATAGGAGATTCTTGGTAAGTCATACCCATTTTCAGTTTTTTCTTGAAAACTTTAGTTCCCGAAAATCCCCACATATAAATTGCACCATGATTTTTTAGCTTTAATTTTGGGGAAAAAAGTGAGAGTTATATTTGAATAAATACTGTATCTTGTCAGTGTCTTTGTACTGTGTTATGAGAATAGTGGCAGCCGTAAGTTTGCCGATGTTTCTCAGCCCACGACCACCATTCAAGGACTATATTTTATGCTACATACTACAAGATTTTGCTATGTGGTGTTTGTGTCCCAGCAGTCAAAAATGTGGTAGATGAAAGAATAAGGGATACCTGTCTGCATAAATGTAAGAAATGAGAAGAGCTTGGTGACTTTGATATTACCTTAGATTTAAGTTGCTATGATAGTGGTATGTCAGAAATGAGTGAATGTTGGCAGAGAGAGAGAGAGATGAGCAGCGTGATCTGAATGAGTTCAGAAGCATGAAAGAGGATATTAGGGTGCTGCAAAGGCTGGCTGGTGTGAGACGAACAAGAGGGGGAGTGAGAGAGGGTTATGGAAATGATATAGGGAGAGAGAGAGAGAGTAGTAGTACAAGGACGAGGGGGATTCAGAGGAAAGTAAGATAATATGGAAGCTAGGGAAGGAGAGATGAATGAAGGCAGATAAGTGGGAGTGCAAGGAAAGCTAGAGATGGCAAGAATGCAAATAAATAGGAATGCAAAGAGTGAGAGATGCAGTTCAGTAGAAATGAATGATGGGGTGAGATGCATGATGTATGAAGTCTCAGTGATTCGTGTAGTGTAAGACAGAATTCTAGAGGAGTGCTTCCCTGGAGGAACGGTAGCATTACTATCGCAATTAAGCGAGATGAAAGAAAAAATGAATGACATGATGGTGGGTACAAATTACCGGGGGGTTATTGTAAATTGATACTGAGAGATTTGAGATTTATGCTTGAGGTTGTATGACAGAAGTGCGAGAGGGAAGATAGTGTATTACCTAGATATGATAATACAGAGATGAAGAGAAGAGCATCAATAATGAATGGCATGATTGCAAGAATGTGCTGCAACAGAGGATTGTATTATGTGGTTGCTTGGAGTGCATTTTAGGATAGAAGAGAACTGTATATGAGGGATGGACTGCATTTGAATGTGGAAGGATATAGGTATCTGGAGAGAATATTGTTGTTGGCACAAGTAAAAGTATTAGTATAGGGAAACTAGAGTTTTCAAGGTGGATGGAAGCAAGGATGGACTCTTGTGAGGATAGACACTCAAGAGATGGAGAAACGTATGGTGTTATGCAATAGTGAGCTATGGAAATTTTAACAAAGAGCTCGCATCGTCAAGCAAATGCCAATCAAAAACTATGATGTGACAATCAACCTGTATAGGCTATCATTTTTAAACAAATATTTCATGATCTAAACATGAAATATTTGCACACATTCATCTGTGTTAATTATCTTACATAAGAAAAATATTTTTAAACTATCAAAATATAATAAGAATAAAATCTTTTATAATCGCACATATGCAATAGTCTGCATTTTTATAAATAAAATTAATTTGTTTTGTTTGCGATAGACGTTTTTATGACAAGCAATCTATAAATAATAAATAAATATTATCTAAACATAATAATATTGAAATACGTTATATTTCTCTTTTGTTTTTATACTTCAAGTGATAATCAATGGTACCAATCAAGGGGCATTATTTTATAGTCCTATTTATTTATATGTGATTACCAAAAGTGAACTCTTATTTGTAAAATGGTAGTATCAGTAATTATAATATTTTATTTAATAAAATCACTTTCGAGATGATGAGACGATTTTACATGGGAAAAAAAAAAAAAACTCGCTGTCTGGTGCACATTTACCCAGAAAAAACTCACTCCATTACAGGTTAACATTTACAAACAATTACTTTAAGAAAATACTTATTACAACAGCTGCCACACCTTATTTCCTTCCTCCTTCACATCTTTTGTTCTTCTAGGAGGATCTATAGCCGAGCGATGATTTTCTATAAAAGATTTGACATTGGGATTCAGATTAAATTCATTCAAGGGTTTTCCATTTATACATATTGTCATTAAATCCGAAATATGTTTTATAGTGAGAGAAGATCTCTTTGTCGTTACGATATTATTCATCACAGTAAAAGCTCGTTCCGTTTGGCTTCAGCGCTTCAAACTGCAATTATTGCCATAAAATCTTTGGCTTTTTTCACCATGCTGGGAATTTCGTTTTGTAACTTTCCAGTCAAAGCCATTTCCACTAAATCTCTAAAATCATTAATTTCATATTTCAAAATAAAATTTAAAGATTTTATTCTCTTTTTCCTTCTAACCATGGACACGTAACTTATTCCATGTTTCAGGATAACATACATTTAAAATGTTTTTCAGTTCTTCATCTTCCAAATCCTCATAATTGTAATTTTTAAGTTTAAAATTACTTTGCTGCATTAATCTATCCTTTAAAGACATTATAAGAGAGTTTAGTAATGTTTCTCGCGGTAATTTGCGAAATCTGATTTAGCTTTCAATTGCTATTCCTTCAAATTCTTTTGATTTTAATATGGATCAATTTTAGATTCATAGAATTTTTAAAATCATTAATTGCATTAATTGTTCGTTTTAAATATAAGAATTGAATGCCCAAAAAGAAAAGGGGTATTAGGAAATTTCAAGAAAACAAATTATATGTTAAGAAATATATTATTTTTTAATTAAATTAGGCAAATGTTTTATGTCATTTTATTATTATAATAAAGAAACAATATAATAGATTAAGGATTAAGGAGTTAGCCCTTATAATACTTATATTGCGACTTTGTAAAGCTTCTGACAGATATGATAATTCCTGTAGGATATCAATCATTAATGCTAGATCTTTTTAAAATTCCAAATTGAGAAGTCGGTTGAAAAAGCCCTTATATTTATCGTTCGATGCAAAATGCTTGCATAAAGCTGGGTAATTTCTCCACACAGCAAGAGCCGTTCATAAATTTCAAGCTGCCCATCATGGTCCAAACACATGGCCGATCTTTAAAATTTCGATACCAAGATCTTTTGCAATCGTATTTAATTCTCGTCGATTTTTTGGTAATTGATGATAAAAAGCATATAGTTTATCCATAAATATTTTAAAATGATTTATTTCTTTAATGTTTTTTATCAAATCATCTAATGCTAATTGTAAACGATGAGCTACGCAATGCCAAATCACAATATTGGGAGATTTTTGTAGAAGTTTGATTGCAACACCTGATTTGTTTTCTAACATTACACTAGCTCCATCAGAACAAAATGCAATGAGATGATTTTTTAAATAGTTATCAGAAAATCCATATGAATTTAAAGTAGCAATAATGTATACGTTCCACAGTGGTATTTTCTAGTTCTACAAGATCTACAAAAAACCATGCATGGTTGAGTGAGCTCAACTTGTACGTGAATAACTAAAACACTTATTTTCAATAATGTTGTCTGCTGTTATAGAAATTTTCCAATTTTTTCTATTAATTTGGAGAATATTTCTAATTTTATTTGTTTAGAAATATGTTCAATTATTCTAATTCCTGAGAATCTAGAATTCAATGATAATCCTAGATCAATATCATTTTTAATTTGCATTAATCTGGTAACCAAACTATATACAGAATTAAATATTTTTGAAGTTATCAAAATTCTTTTTCATTTAGTTTGTCAATTAAATTTGAAAGAATAAATTTTTTTCTTCATTTATATTTATGATTTTATTATGAGCAAATGATTCATTATGTTTAGATAACTTTTTACGCAAAGATGCGGTTCTCGAGTCTGTAGTGTTTCCATTCGGTTCCATTTTCATTTCTACCCATTCCTTTGATAGGTGACAACTTTTTTCTCCTTCGACACTTAAGTTTTTATATTTTGAGCAAACATGGCATCCTAATTTACATTTTTAATTTCTAACTACTTATACTGCATTTTGAAATACGATGCTTGCTTCTCATTTCAGCAATCAGGTAAATGATTTTCTTTTTCTCCTCCAACTTGTTGCATATTCATTGAATCAATTTGCTTATTATATTCAACTTCATCTTTGACTTCATTTTCAACTGCAGTAGAATCAGCAGAATCACTTTTCATTATTTTTTCTTTCCCAAAAAAATTTAATAAATTTGACTGTCTTTTCATGTTTCCTGGATAAAAATACTTTTACAATTATAAAAATAAAATTTGCTGAATATACAGTTTTTAAATTTATTATTATTTTAAAATTTTAAAACAATTGTTATACATCAGTGTACTGACGAACACAGAACTAATGTCGACTGGAACAACCCGCTGATGACAGTTTTACAAACGTTTGATTGGCTACTGGTTTTACCATATGATTGGCTAGCAGAGGGGAGAAGGGTAAAGATAGCACATGCACTTATTTTATTTTCAAACCTGGGCGCATTCGTTATAGAGGAGTTGAAACAATAATTCCAAATAATCTATACACTGCCGAATAGACTAATTTTTGTTAGGTTACCGTATGAGTTTGTCACTTAATATATTTCAAAAAATTGTTTTTTTTTTTTTTTTGAAAAAATAAAGTAAACAAGAACAAGGGGCTCGCAAATTTCAGAGAAATTTAACAAAGGGCTCATACGAGCCCCTTATAGCTGACCACTGGTGTTATGCAAAGTCAAGTGGAGTCTGGAGGGAATAATAGGTATATAAATAGTGACAATTCATTGAGGTCTTTAAAAAAATGCCAGGAGTATCAGGAATAAAGGAGAAGAATTACTTGTAGTAGCATTGATAGCCTCAGCTGGTCCAAAGATTTGGGATCAGTGAAACATGGTTGACAGAAGATGATTTACTGGAAAGAATAGAAATAAGAATGTTTATTTTTGGCAGGATAGTAAGAAAAAAGGTGGTGGTGGAGTATTGTTTATGATAAGTGATGGGTTATATCCTCTAAGAGCTGAGGAGTTGGAGGGAAATGGCACTAATGGTTTGACAGTATATTGTGTAAGGTGTGAGTGGGCAGGACAGGATATTTAGTGGGATGTTGCTATAGGTCAGGGAATACAGACTTTGAGGGCAGGAAATGTTTAGACAGTTGAGTTTGGCAAGTGCAAAACATGTTTATCATTATGGGAGATTTTAACTAGAGCAGTATAAATTGAGAAGAGGAAACAGAGTGTAGTAGTAAAGGAATGAAATTTCTGGAATTCTCGAGGAACAAATGCCTCAAGCAACATGTAATAGAAGAAACAAGAGGCTCAAGAGTTTTGGATTTGTTTCTGGCATCAGACGATCTGATTACAACTGACATGTCATCTCTGCACCTAGTTGGAGAGAGTAACCATGTGGTTTTGACTTGGGAGATGAGTAGACATGTAGAAGTAATTATGTGGAATTATAGGGCAGGTGATTGTAATAATCTTAGAACTCAGCTTGGAGCAGTTCCATGGGTAGAAGAATTGGAAGGGAGAGATATTACCAATGCATGGGAACTACTGAAGAAATATTTATTAGTGTGTTACAAATACTAAGTTCTCTGGATGTCAATAAAGCAACAGGATTGGATGGGATTTCACCCTGTGTTTTATGAGAATGTGCTAAAGAACTAACAATTCTGGTTATGGGAAAGATGCCTAAGAAGTGGAAGAAGGATAAGATATTCCCATTGCATAAGGGCAGTGGTAGAATAGAAGTGTCAAATATAGGCCAGTTTGCATTTCTTCTGTAGTTATTGAGATTTTGGAGAAATTAGTGAGAGATTGTATATAACATTGGGCAGATGAGAGTAACATTATCTGCAAGAGTCGGCATTTGTTAAGGGGCACTCTTCTTTTAGTAATGTAATTGCCTTTTGTAATAAAATAATGAGAACAGTTGATGAGGGAAAAAAGCCTATACTACCATTTTTTGGATTTTACAAAGACATTTGGCAGGGTGCTACATGATAAGCTGATAATTAAGTTACAGCATATTCCTTTGAATATCAGGTTAGTGAATTGGATTGCGGATTGACCGTCTGATACACTGCTTGGAAAGAAGTCAATGGACATCCCCATGGGCAAGGTGCATCGTGCCATGTAACATCTGTTTGTAGCCAGTATAATTTGGAGGAATATGTTGCTCCCAAATCAATGCAACTGGGTCTGGGTGAAATGGCTCTGAGAAGAGAACTGACGGAGTTTGAAAGATGCATTGTGATAGGATGCCATGTTGCAGGCCTATCTGTTTAACAAATTGGGCCATTCCAGGTCAACAGTCAGTGATACCATACTGAGATGGAAGTTTACAGAGTCAACCGCAATTGCAACCCACATTGGATGACCCACCACACTCACCGAATATGACCATAAGGTGCTACAAAAGATATGTAAAAATTACTATTCATTGGCCGACACGTTGAATGCAGAGTTCTGGGCATTGACTGTAACATGAATCTGCACAAAAACATTCAGAACCGAAGCTCACAACATGCGTGTTCATGTTAGAACCACAATATACAAGCCCCACGTTACCTGAACTTACATGCTATGTCATCTTCAGTGGTGCAAAGAGTGTATACAGTGGGACACAGAAGCTTAGAAAGCTGTGTTATGGAGCAAAGTATCACGGTGCACTCTCTGCTGAGCAGATAGATTGGTGTGGCAGATGCCTGGTGAATGTGTCTTATCAGAGAGTGTAACCCCAACTATGAAATTTGGAGGTGGTGGTGTGATGGTGGTCCTGTTTTTCCTTGTTTGACCTCTGACCTCTGTTTGTGATGCCATGAACATTGAACTCTGAGAAGTATCTGAACTTCTTAATGGCTATCAGAAGGCTGACAATACACTGGTTTTTATCTATACAAATGTTAGGAGCATTAGGAATAAAGGGAATGTGTTTGTGGCATTGATTGAGCAAAGGCATGGAGATGTCAACAATCTTTAGAGGTATCTCTCCAAAGGTTGTTGGTATCAGTGAAACTTGGTTAACTGAGGAGGATATTCTAACAGGGATAGAAATCAAAGGGTATAGTTCGTATAGCATATTTCGACATGATAGGAAAGGTAAACTTGGTGGTAGTGTTACTCATGATAAGACATGAATTGTGTGCTGTCAAGGTGGAGAATGTCAGTGGAAATAATATTAATGGCTTGGAGAGTATATATGGTGTGAGGTGAATGTTTATCGGACAAGATATTTAATAGGATATTGCTACAGACCAGGAAATATGGATGGTGATGAACAGTAAATGTTCAGGCAAATTAGTTTGGCAAGTGCAAAGCAGGCGATCATATGGAGGACTTCAACTATAGTGATATAAACTGGGTAGACGAGACGGTATGCAGTACTAAGAGAACTGAATTTTTGAATTTTTTAGGGACAACTGTCTTAGGAAGTATGTAGAAGGAATACAAGGATCAAGAGTTCTGGATTTGCTCATACATCAGAGGATCTGATTGTGACTGAGATTACATACTTCCTTCCATAGGTAAAAGTGACCATGTAGTCCTGACTTGGAGAATGAATAGGCATGGGGGGGTATCAAAACAGAAGGCAGTAATGTGGAATTATAAGGCAGGTGACTATCATAGACTCAGAAACCACTTTGCAACAGTACAATGGATGAAATAATTTAAAGGAAGAAGGATCTTTAGTGAATGGGAGATACTTAAGAAAAAATTATTGACAGTAATGACAGATTGTATATCTCAAGTGAAGAAAAAAAAAATTGGAGTCAAATGGATCACAAAAGGAATAAAAGGTTAATCGCAGAAGAAAAAGATATTATGGAAGGTATATAAAGAGAAAGGTGGAGAACAGTTGCATGAGGAATCTAAGTTTCAGGCTAAAAAAGTGACTAGTATTGTAAGGAGAGAAAAATTAGAATGAGAGGAGACTGGCACTGCAATCCCAGGAGAATTCCAAGGAGTTTTTTCGCTGTGTGATAAGTAGGAGGAAAAATGATAGTGGACTTATCATCTTGTGAGATGAAGATGGGAATCAGGTGACCAAAGCAGATGACAAGTTGAGCTGTTTAATGATCAGTTTTATTAGTGTGTTCCATCCTTGTATTGCAGGCTTTATTCGATAATGAGTGGTGAAGTGTGAGAAGTGAATGTATTCTGAATACTGAGTATACTATATGCTAATAAGGCAGAGAGGGACTAGATGGAATTTCACCACGTTTTAAGGGAATGTGCTATGGAACTGACTGTGCCATTAACTTTGCTGTTTAATGAACGGAGGTATAAAACTATAGGCCTGTTTGTATTTCTTCTGTAGTTGTTAACATTTTGGAGAAATTGGTAAGAACTCATATACAGAATTGGGCCGATGAGGGTATATTATTTATACAGGTCAGCATGGATTTGGGACTCCTGTTTTAGTATCTGCTTACCTTTTACAATAGAGTAACAAGAGCAGTAGATGAAGGTAAGGCATACATTGTCATTTTTTTGGATTTTTCAAGGCATTTGATAGAGTGCTACATGACAAGTTGATTTTTAATTTGCATCGTATGGGTTTGGATATCAGGTTAGTGGATTGGATTGATTCCCTCTCTGATAGATACCAGAAAGTTGTATATGAGGGCTTGTTAACTGGTTTTTCTTTCTCTCCAACTTCTAACATCATTCTCCAACCATACATCTCAAACTCTCTTCTGCTGTTATAAGAGTCAAGCCTCACAACCATATAAGAACATGTAATTACTAAAAGAAAGAGCCCATAAGGCTTCATTTCTGCAATATAAAATTACATGGGCAAAGTGGGTACTAAATCCAACATTATTTCAAAGCTGAATGTCTGTAAAAAGTTGACCTGAGAGCTTTCAAGAATGCAATCCTCAACATCCCCATGTTGCCTTAGCTTGCACTACTTAAAAGACATGAGCGTGTCTAAGCGTCCATATATTCACTTTTTATTAGTGCATTTGATAAAGATTTCACTGTTCTGACATCTGTTTTGAACTGGTTGGTTCTCTTCAGAGATAGGCAGAAACCTTAAGAGAGTAAAAACTTTCTTTCAGTACCAAAGAAATTGAAATGTCAGAGAAATGTAGTTTTCATAAGTGAACTCTCAGTCAGTTCATAAAAGTAATTACTAAAAGAAAGAGCCATAAGGCTTCATAATGACTTTGTCAAGTTCTCATAAGTTCACTTATGAAAAATACATTTTTCTGACATTTCAGTTTCCTTAGTAATGACTGAGAGTTTTTGCTCTCTTAAAGGTGCCTTGGGAGCTCTTGAGCTTCCGAGGTAGCCCCTATTGGGGCCGTGTCAGTGAATGCCTTTCCCTGAAATATGAGTGGTTCTGCTTAGTGATAGAATGAGCTTGTCACCAAGTAGAACCACTGCTGAATTAAATGATCCTTTGTTGAGTTTAGAGTGGGAGATCACCTAGTTTTTGGAGTAGATCCTTTACTTATATAGTGGTCTCTGAAGAGAACCAACCAGTTCGAAACAGCTGTCAGGCCAGTGAAACCTTTATCAAATGCACTAATATAAGGCAAATATATGAAAAAGTAATTACTAAAAGAAAGAGCCATAAGACATGAAGCCTTATGGCTCTTTCTTTTAGTAATTACTTTTTCACAATTTTTCAAGCGTTCACTTACAAAAAATGCATTTCTCTACATTTCAATTTCCTCAGCACTGAAAGAGAATTTTTGCTCATGTGAAGAGAACTAACCAGTTCAAAACAGCTGTCAGGCCAGTGAAACCTTTATCAAATGCACTAATAAAGGGCGAATACGTGGATGCTTGGGCAACACTCATGTCTTTTAAGTAGTGCAAGCTAAGGCAACTTGGGGATGCTGAGGATTGTATTCTTGTAACCTTTCAGGTCAACTTATGAAACTTTCATAGTTTCTACAGATGTTCAGCTTTGAAATAATGTTTGATTTAGTATTATGTACACCCACAGTTCATAGAACTGAGTCTGGTAGATTGCCAAGAATAGTCAGTTCATGCCGATGTACGAATGTATATCGGCATGAAGGATGTACGAATTGATCACCAACATGCGAAGCTTACAAAAGTTTCGGTTACAAAAATAATGTGTAAATTTTTCAACTGTTATACAAGCAAAATAGTTACCACTTTAAAAACTACCATGTCCATAAAAGAAAAGTTAATTTTCCAACATGTAATAATAAACAACTTATCCCACAAGACAGATTGATTATCCTATTATCGGAATGAATTCTCCTTCTTCTGACATGTGCAGACGTGTCGAAGGGTCTTGCATTTGTGGGCGTACAGTATCCACTTTGCATGTGTAATATAAGAACATGCACCAAAGAAATGTTTTTGTAAATATTTTCCACATGTTTATACTTACATGATGTAAGTAAAGAAGTAAAGACGTGGGAAATATTTATAAAAACATTTGTAAGTAAAAAAAAAAAAAAAAAAAAATCAGTTATTGCAAGTAATTTGCAATAACTGTTTTTTTTTTAACACTTCTTTTGCCATAACAATTGTTTGTATTTCTAACTTACATCTCCTTGAAGAGTTCCTCCAAGATATCTGAATAATTTTACTTGTTGAATATTTCTATTTCTAATCTCTATTTTATGTATCTTATTTTGTTCTTTTGAGCCTGCCACCATTATTTTAATTTTCTGCTGTGTTTAACTTAAGTTCATAATCAGATAAAAACATTCTCCATCCTAGATAATATCTGATTTACATCCTTTTCATTCTCAGCTAATACAGCTATATCATCAGCGAAGCATATTATGTGTATCTGCAGTTGTCCACTTACAGTTACTCCTTTCATTCCTTCCTTTATTAATTTCATTGCATTATCTATATGCATATTGAAAAGTAAGGGTAACAATACACAATCTTGTCTTACACCTTTCTTCACTTTTGTTTTGCACTTGCTTCATTTTCTGGCTGGTATATAATTTCCTAATCATTCTTGTATCTTTCTAGTCGATTCCAATTTTCCTTTATTATGTGAAAAAAAAACTTGTTCCATTGTACATTATTAAATGTCTTTTCCAAATCAATACAGACAGTATGCATAGCTTTATTTACTTGCAATTTTTTGGTCTATTATTTCTTATCTAGTTTCTTTGCCATTCGGAAATCCAAACTGACCATCTAAATAGGATTCAATTTTTGATGTTATTCTCTGCTTCTCGATATTTGGTATAATCTCTGAGCAATGTTAGAATAAACTTAACATTCAATAATTTTTACAGTCTGCTGTTGCATTTCCCTTTCTTGAATATTGTTATTACTGTCAAACTTTCATAGAAATCATCATCTGATCCACACATGAAAGGCCACAAGACCTATAGCACATTAGTGCCATATGTTAACAAGAGGAATGAAAGAAAGAAGGAATCTACTCACATTTTGCTTGAACAGATGAGGGTTGTAATTTTTGGGAGAAACTGTTCCAAAGGACAGAAGTAGATAGGATGAAGGAGAGGGCAGTAAAGTTGGTTTGGTAAGTTTCAAGATGCACTGTAAAGGAGTGTTGGTTAGCAGTGATTGTTGGTTTAATGATTTTGGATTAGAGTGGAGGAATAGTGGCCAATTCATCAGAGCATTGTCCATGAAAGTATCTGTAGAAGAGGCACGTGGCATAAACTGAACATCTGTGAGAGAGGGATCATTAATTAGCCAGATTGCCCTTTTCTGGATAGAATTGAGCAATCTTAGACAGGATTTTGGTGTTTCGCCTCAAATATTAGCACAGTATTCCAAATCTTGGCAGATTTGAGTTTTTTATAGAGTTAGCCTTCACAGCTGCTAACTGTGAAGTAGAGTCTTGTGCAAAAATGTACACCAAGTTTTTTGGCAGCTGCAGAAGCTATAGTTGGAATGTGTTTGTGTGTCAGGAAAGATCGGAGGTGCAGGTCAGTCCAAGCACAGAAACTGATTGTGTTTGGATATTTTGGTATTACCGAAGGAATGTGAGCAATTTCTTGCAAGAATCAGACAGGACTGAGTTTTGGTGGCATTGAAGTTTACATGGTTGTCCTTGTCCCACTGGGATATAGCTAGGAGATGCGAGTTCAGGTCATGGTAGATCTTGAGGATTCTAATGCTTGAGCACCACAAGGATTATCAAATAAAAAGGAGGACTGGAGTGTACTCTCATTGGCAAAGCTATGAATAGGACTGGAAGTCTATGAGAGCAGGTCATTTATAAATATGGGGAAGAGAGTGGGTGATAGAACAGAACTCTTGGTTGGTACTCCTGCATTGGTGGAAAAATGTGAGGAGAGGAAACCATCCACCATGACACATGGTAAGCAACCAGTGAGAAAGTTGGTGATCTAGTTGCAGAGTGTGGTAGGCAGACCATAAGATGGCAGTTTGTTAAGTAGGCCCCTGTGCCAAACCCGATCAAATGCCTTTTTAATATTCAGGGCAACCATATGAGTTTCTCCATGGCTTAGTCCAGAGGTGGGTGGTGAAAGCAAGATCAGCTATAGATTGCGAGTGGAAAAATCCATACTGCTGGTCACTGATTAGTTGATATGTTTCTAGGTGATTCAAGAGTTGGTTGTTTATGACCTTCTCCATAATTTTAGAGAGAACAAAAATAAGAGCAATTGAACAATAATTCATTGGTTGACTTTTATCACCTCTCTTGGGGATGGGCTTGTTACAGACCTACTTCCACTTCGTAGGGTACATTAGATTGAAGAGGCAATACGGGAAAGGTATTAGTTCTGGGACACAATTTTTTAGCACAATAGGTTGGATACCATCAGGACCAGATGCCTTGTTTGAGTTTAGGTTATTAAGGATTCTTCGGATTTCTTTTTGTTGGAAGACTATGGCCGAGATGAAAGGAACCATTCTTGGTAGTGTGGAGGGACTTTGCCCAGGTAATCAAAGCAGGAATTTGCAGAGAAGAGTGATGCCAGTAAATTGGCTTTGTTTTTGGGTGAAGTGAGGTCCATTTAGGCAGGAGGCA
The DNA here is from genome assembly GCF_054136105.1 of Typopeltis vanoorti. Lineage (NCBI taxonomy): Eukaryota > Metazoa > Arthropoda > Arachnida > Uropygi > Thelyphonidae > Typopeltis > Typopeltis vanoorti. The sequence continues at coordinate 121,904,450 of NC_143557.1, read as the reverse complement.
TGTTTGCAGCATTTGGCTCTTTCATAGTCAGACTTGGACTTGGTGATGATTCTTTTACAACTGTTGCAGGCTGCAGTACAAGAAAGAGCAGCTGGAGTTTTGGTCTTGAGCCAGTTGTGGTAAGCAGAGGTTTTTTCTTTTATGGCATTGGCACACTTTTTTGAGAACCAAAGCTTGGATGGTGGCTGAGAGTTTGGACTGGAATAGGGGATGAAAGCCTTCATTTCCATGAGGATGAGACGATTTCTGTTATTCAGTCTGAGCAGGTGTTTGGATCAGAAGAGCTGTGAGCAGTAATTGGATGATGGGAAGGAGGAATAGAATGGATGGATGGCCTCCCAGTTGGAACCCTTGTAGTACCAAAGGACATGAGACTGTGAAATGGTGGTTGAAGGTTATTCTGTTCAAAAGAGACTTTTATGAAATTGTTGTCTGAGTTACCAAGAGGAGGATAACCAACAGCCACAGTATACCTGAAAGGGGAGCTTGTTAGGAAGAGGTCAAGTGTGTTGGCAAATTGTTAGCCTAATCATTTTAAATTAGGCTTCTTGTGTTACATCTCCTAAAATTTTTTTAATTACTTCAGGTATTTGATCTATTTCTAGTTTTCCAGTTAGATAATGCATTAATTGCTTTTAATTTCTTTATCCAGTATCTCTGGTCCAAGACTAATTTCTTTTTTCAACTTTGTATTCTAGCTTGATTATTTCACTGCTCATATTTTCTCTGCTACATAAGTGTTCAAGATATTCCTTCCACCCCCCCCTCTCTCTCTTCCTGTGTGTGTGTGTTTCAGCAGTTATTCAATATGCCTTGTCAGCTCCTCCTGTTTTTAATTCATGGTTGACTTTTATCAATAAAAAAGGGAATTTATATTAGTATATTGTAATGCCTGCCCATCGGCTGCATCATGTATGATCACACGTTCGTGTTTCTATTATATCGCACCATCATAACTGGCTGCTCCAATCTAAACAATATAAGGGATTCACGACTCTTTTCTTGTGACCTGAGAGATCAGTTTGAATTTCTTTGTCACCATGGATAAACCAGGACCCAGTCGTGCCCAAAGCAGGGGTGTAAAATGGTTCTTGAGTGAATGCAAATTAAAACAAATGCTCGAGGAAATACTTGATAACGAAGGATCTGAATTAGATGGTTGGGCAGACGGTGATCCAGAACAAGAGGAAGCAGATCTCCCCACAAACGTGAGCTTCGAGTCAAGCGACAGTGATGCAGAACTTCAAACAAGGGGTGACTAAATTTGAGGTTGTCCAGCAAGTCATGTTCGCGATCGCACACAAGGTCGTGGCATATGAGTATCGCAGAGAAGTGGTGATGCACAGTTGAACTGGAAAAATGAGGGTACTATGCAAGACATACCTTTTTCATATCGCAGAGAAGTGGTGACGCACAGTTGAACTGGAAAAATGAGGGTATATGCAAGACATACCTTTTTCATCAGTACCTGGTGTATCTCGTGCATCCAACATCAGTGAAAATTTATCCCCTTTTCAAGTTTTTGAAATATTTGTAAATAACAATGCTATATCTGATATGAAAATTGAAACCAACAGATATGCTGCAGAACAACTTGCAGCAGAAAAAAGGAAAGGGCCATTACCTAAACATTCAGCCTTCTCAAGATGGAAACCTGTTACCATATCCGAAATGAAATGAATCTGGCAATTATTTTGCCCATAGGAATTGTTAGGAAACCAAGAATTAAGAATTACTGGTCTACCAAACCTGTTTGTGATTCATAATTTGCCTCTTTCCTCCAGATATCTCATGATTACTTCATTTCTATTCTGACCTTCCTTCATCTCAATAACAATGAGACATACATTCCTAGGGGAAATCCTGGACATGACCCTCTGTACAAACTTTGTCTAGTGTTCAATAAACTTCTCAATGATTTCCAAACTTTCTACACTCCAGATGAAGAACTCGCAGTTGATGAAGAGATTTATGGCTTCAGAGGAAGAGTACACTGCAGAGTATTCATAAAAAGGAAACCTGAGAAATATGTCCTGACACTTTTTGAGCTGTATGAGGCAAAATCTGGTTGGCTGAAGTCTATACAGGGAGCACTGATAAGGAAGATTTCTGCTTTCAATGTTGTGAACAGACTCACAACTCCATATTATAGCAGAGGTTACACTATCTACATGGTCAGATTGTTTTCAAGCCCAAAACTCTTTGATCATTTATGGCAAAATGGTACCAAAGCTGTTGGGACACTTATGCCAAATAGGCGTGAAATTCAAAAACTGAAGAAAGGAGACAGAGTATCAAGACAATGAGAACACCTGCTAGCAGTGAAATGGAGGGATGTTCGAGATGTCTACATTCTGTCCACCAAACATACTGATGAGATGGTGAAGACTGATGTGAGGAGTCAACACCAGACGACAAAACCAGCTGCTGTTGCTGACTACAATAAATTCAAAGTTGGAGTGGATCGTAGTGATTAGGTGTTGTCATATTACTCCTTCCATCGCTGTCAATTGAAATGGTGGAAGAAACTGTTCATCCATATCCTGGATTTCACAATAGTGAACTCATATATATATATTATATAACAAAACCCACAGGAATATCCGACTACAACAATATGTTGAAGCAGTAGTCGAAGGTCTTGTGATATCAGCTGGACTAGACACTGATGCTGACCAACCTGCAGCTCCTCAGGAAAGTGGCGTCTTATTAAAAGAAATCATTTTCCATATGTGATTCCCATCACTCCAGGAGGTAAGGGAAGAAGAGGACAGAGGAAATACAAAGAGTGGGCAGAAAAAGTAAAACGAACATCTTGGGGACAGGAAAGAAAGTACACAACTGTAAACTGCAAGCAGTGTTACGTCCCACTTTATCTAGGAGTTTGTTTTGAAGATTTCCACACTAAGGAAAGATACTGGCACATGCACTGATGTATAAAACAGTCCATATTTCATTATTTTACTACATATTTCTAGTAATTTTTGTGTTCTAATCATCTGCATTCTCAATATTCATATTGCAATTTTTATTTGCTAAAACAGTATTGTGCGTATATATATATTGGAGACCTCTGGTTGCAGATACTAAAAGGTAACTGAATATTATCCAAAATGTATTATATTATTATATATATATATATATATATATATATTTGAAAAAATAGATTTAATGACTCCAAGACCGAGATAACATATAAAGATTTTAATGATAAATACTACTAGTTTCGGCATATAGCAGCCTTCTTCAGGTATTTATAAAGGAAAGGAATACTAATAAACATTGAATTATTTAAACAAACTAGAAATTACAGGTACAAATTGCCTCACATAATCGATACATAAAAACGTTGTATTTTTCAAGTTGTTCCAACTGGCGTGCCATTGTTTGTTGCAATTGTGCATGCAAGTTCACGTGAACGCCAATATTGAATAACTGCAGCATGGCTATCTGGGATGTTATAACTTAAATTATTATTTAAGTGGACCGGGTTCAGTAGGATTTCCCTTGATTCTACGATTTTCCTTTCAAACTCATCTTCACAGCGAAAAATATTTTTTGATCTATTCCAGCATACAGAGTGGCTTTGTTGGTCATCATTAGGATTATTTGAAAAAAGAACATGACTGGATAACGCAGAGACTATTAATTTTAAAGGTAGCATCTCCATTCCATACATTAGCACAGTCTCTAAGAAAATAGCTAAAGTCCTTAAAAAATATAATATCAGGACCTTCTTCACCACACTTCCAAAAATCCGCTCTCTAATCAGCCATCCAAACCTACTCATCACAACCTTAAGTACCCTGGAGTATATAAATTGTGGTGTGATTGCAATATCCCATACTTTGGTCAAATTAACAAATCTATTGAACAACGCATAGAAGAGCATAAGAGAGACATCTCATACAAAAGATCTCATACAACTGCGTTATCCAGTCATGTTCTTTTTTCAAATAATCCTAATGATGACCAACAAAGCCACTCTGTATGCTGGAATAGATCAAAAAATATTTTTCGCTGTGAAGATGAGTTTGAAAGGAAAATCGTAGAATCAAGGGAAATCCTACTGAACCCGGTCCACTTAAATAATAATTTAAGTTATAACATCCCAGATAGCCATGCTGCAGTTATTCAATATTGGCGTTCACGTGAACTTGCACGCACAATTGCAACAAACAATGGCACGCCAGTTGGAACAACTTGAAAAATACAACGTTTTTATGTATCGATTATGTGAGGCAATTTGTACCTGTAATTTCCATTTTTTTTAAATAATTCAATATTTATTAGTATTCCTTTCCTTTATAAATACCTGAAGAAGGCTGCTATATGCCGAAACTAGTAGTATTTATCATTAAAATCTTTATATGTTATCTCGGTCTTGGAGTCATTAAATCTATTTTTTTCAAATGTATAACAACCGAGTAAAAGCTGATCGCCACATATATATATATATATATATATATATATACACACACACACACACAAAACATTATATAATGTTATGTAATATGCCTTGCATTTCAAAAACTGAATGTCCTAATTCAGCGTTTCTCAACCTTTCTAAAGCCAAGGACCAGTAAAATGCTGAAAACAATTCTACAGACTACTAAGTTACAGAGGTGTAGGTGGGGGAAGGGGGGCGATCTGCCCCGGGCAGCACTTTTTTACCATTTAAGAAATCTTGCCTTACAGTTTATAAAACAGCAACTGAGTGATGAAATAGACTTCAACAATGTCATCGACGATTTTGCAAACAGAAAAGCAAGAAAAATAACATTTTAGACTGTTAGAATTAAAGTTTTACTTCAAAAATAAACATAGTGTTTTTAATTTATTTCCATATATGTCATTTTGACTTTCCGTAATTTTTTAAAAACCTAAGTAGAAATTTCCAACATTTCAGAAAAACCGCCATTTATAACATAATAAATCTAAAAGCATGTTTTGAATACATATGGAAACATAATTAATTAAATTGGAAGTAAACGATTAAAAGTGTATCATCATTAAACAAAGTTTTAATTTTTATTAAACAAATAAATAATATGATCTAATTATGTTGAGCCAGATATCCAGCAACTTTGCACAAATTCAGTCGAAGATCAGCACACACGCGAAGACGATTTCTGTATTTTGTTTTTATTTGAAGGAGCGATGAAAATCCTTTCTCACAAAGATAGGTTGTAAAGAACTGCATAACAATTTTCAATGCTGCTTCAGATAATTTGGGAAATTCACTTCTCACTGAAGGCAAGATCCAAAATCGAGCCAAACCAAGATCACGGAATTGCATTTTAAGTCCACTGTTTCTTGAAAGCTCAATTAACTGTTCTTTTTTAGATAACGAAATGGCGTTCTCGTGACTGCAAGCCTGAAATGGATCACGAACCCACAGAAATTTCTTATAAAAGTTATTTGGAAAATATGTTTCAAAATTCCATTTCACAAACCCTTTCCAGAAACTCAGAATCAACATAATATCATTTTCCACTAAAAAGGATTCCAATGATGCAAATTGTCTTTTACATAATTAATCCATAAAACCAGTTTTTTCTCGAATGCCTTTATTTTATCGTAGGCATCAAAAACAGTTAAAGAATTTCCCTGAAGGGAGAGTTCATTTAATTTCGATTTAGTTCATTTAATTTCGAAAAAATGTCTGAAAGATAGGATAGTGTTGATAACCATTCTTCATCAACAAGGAGTGATGCAAAATAAGAATTACGTTCATTTACAAATAATAAAACTGCATGCCTTAATTGAAATAACCTTGTTAGTACTTTGCCCCTGGAAAGCCAGCGAATTTCAGAATGAAGCAAAAGTTGTATATATTCACCACCCATTTCATCGCAGAGTACTGAAAATAACCTGTTATTTAACAGTCGAGCATTAATAAAATTAACTAGCTTTACAGCGTTATATAGCATAGTTTTAAATTCTGGTGGCATTCCTTTGGAGGCTAACGCTTCCCTATGTATGAAACAGTGTACCCCAATTCATATCCAGAGCTACTTCCTTGACCATAGAAGCAACACCACTATGCTTGCCTGTAAGGGTATGAGCTCCATCTGAACAGAAGCCTATACATTTTTCCCACTGGATCCCTTTGTGTATTATATAATTATTGAGAGTGCGAAATATTTCTTCTCCAGTTGTTCAGGAATGCAAAGTTCTACAAAACAGAATATCATAATGAATGTTGTTATGTGGATATCTTACGTAGCATATTAACTGCACATCACTTATAACATCAGTGGTCTCATCTATTTGTAACGCATAATAAGGGCTCTTCTTAACTCTTTCGATTAACTGAGATTCTACATCACCTGCCATATCATTAATTATGCAACTGACAGTGTCATTTGAAGGAGGAATCAAATCAGCATCTTTTAGTAACTTGTTGCCAAACATCGTTTTTACCACATCTTTTATAGCTGGAAGTAGCAAATTTTCCCCGATAGAATGAGGTTTCTCTGTTTTTGCTATGAGTAAACTTAAGGGATAGGATGCTTCCAGTGCCTTGCTATTAATGGAACCCATGGCCGAAACTATATCTTTCCCATGATTTAATGTCCCTAAGTGTCGCTGAAAAAATTCAATTAGCTTATTTTTCACATCACAATGTTTAGTTTCTAAATGTCGTCGGAGTTTCGCAGGTTTCATGCACTCGTTCGACAACACTTCATAACACAAAACACATTGAAGTTTCTGTTCACTTTCATCTCCACACCAAGTAAACCCGAATTCCAAATACAAACTGTTATATTTCCTACTGTATTTTTTCTATGAATTGCTTGTTTCTTCTTCTTTAATAGTATCAGATTTACTTGCCGTTACAACACGTGTATCACAATTAGGATTAGCATCACCTGTTTCATTTGCCCTTCTTTTCAAAGTCCTAGTTCTAAGCCACTTTTCCATTATTAAAAAAACGTTTCCGAAAAATATATAAATATATAATACTGGGGTTAACTCAGGACACACTTTGTCCAAGTATCACTTAGCACTTCTCAAGATATACTGAGCCTTGGTTGTAGGATGAAAACCTTCAATAATAAAAATCAATAAACAACAAGCCATTGGTTGATATGGATAACACATGTTCACTTCAAATCTAACAAAACAGCAAGGGGAGGCAGAAGCAATAAAACTATATTATTGTTCACATCACAACAACCACACTACCTTCAAATGGAGAACATAATCATGTGGTCTTAATATGACAAACTGTTATTACATGAGCTAAAAGCAATGGTGTGGCATAAGAAGTTGGAGAAGAAAGATGTTAGTAGTTCACGAGACATGGTCAAGGGGGTGTTTAAACAAAGCAGTATCAGACTGTATACCCATAGTCAAGAGAATAAACCAGATAGAAGCTAGATGAGTAGCATAATTAAACAGGAGTCTCAGAAAAAAAAAAGAAAGTTGTGGAGGGTATATATAGTAAAGAGGAAGGTGATCAGCAAACCCATGAGAAGTACAAGATACGTACAGTCAAGAAGGATGCCCATGGAGGGTATGGTAAGAAAGGCCAAAACTTTTTATTGATGAGGCCAAAGAATTCTTTCACTATGTGGCAAGTAAAAGGAAGAATGACTGTGGGAGGATGATTTTAACAAGTACTTGCTGGTGCAGAGGTAACAGGAAGCAAATGAAATAGTTGAGTGAGGGATTACGTTGCAAGGGTATACCATCCAGATGAAGATATTCCAGAACCAGATGACATTGACTGCTGTGAGAATAGAGGTAGATGATTTGGAGGTGCTTATGATATTGCAGAACCTTACTCCAAATATGGCCATAGGATCAAATGGGATATGTCTGTATATTGGTTTGGATATCATGTTAGTGGATTACATTGATAACTGGCTTTCTGATAGATATCAGAGTTGTATATGGGGAAGCAATATCAGAGAGTAGGAAGGTTGCAAGTGGAGTTCCACAGGGTTCAATACTGGGACCATTACTGTTCAGTCTTTGTCAGTGATATTGTCACAGGACACTACAGGAAGATATTCGGTTGATTGCAGATGGTGTGAGGCTTGGTAGGGTTATTAGTAATAGTGTTGATGTTTCGGCCTCAAATAAGCTGGAAAATGGGCAGATGAATGGGGATGTCAGTTTAAAGCAACTAAATGTGAGGTTTTGAAATATGGAATATGTAGATGAAATGCACGGTTTGAGATCCAGTTTTCTTGCATTAAAATCAGTTGCCTGAAATAGTAGTGAAAGTGCAAATGGTGGACAAATTTAAGAAGTGGTATGATAGACCTTTGTCTTGCATTGATCTCCTGCAATTCTTCTTGTGACTCCATAAGAGGTCAAGAAATTAATGATAATATTACAAGAATGTGCAAGGAAATTAGTAACTGTTCTGACCATGCTGTTTAATTTGAACTTTAGCTAGATGGTGCCTAGAGAATTGAATGAGTGCAGAATAGTGGAACTATTCTGCACTCATTCAACCTCTGTCATGGAGCCTCACAAATGAGGTTCTATGACAGAGGTTGCAACTTATAGACAAATCAGTATGTCACAAGTGGTGGTTGAAATATTAGAGATGGTGATAAAAGACAGGATTCAAGACTTAGTGGACAGGAATGATATTCTATATGGAGTAAGTAGCAATTTGCTTACTTTTTATAAGTTGAGTTTATATGCTTTTTATAAAGCAGTTGAGTTGGATAAAGGAAACAACTTCTCAGTGATACTGCTAGACTTTGCAAAGGCATTTAACAAGATACCACATGGAACTCTGGCGCATAAATTGGAGCAAGTGGGAACAGATATGAAGCTGGTGATTTTGGATAAGAGGGTGGCTGATGGACAGGTATCAGTGAGTGGTATATGGAGGAACTGAATCCCGTATGCTACTAATCTACTAAGCAAACTAAGTACTGAACTCACTGCAGAGTTCAGTACTTAGTTTGCTTCCTCCCATTTAATTTGTGTATCAGTGATACATGAAATTATTTAAGGGAATCATTTAAATGTTTACTGATATGCAAGGCTAGATGATAATCAATGAAGATAAGGTAGAGATCCTGCAGGATGACTTAAATAGATTGACAGTATGGCCAGAAAATAATGGCTGCTAGTTTAATCTAGTCAAGTAAAATAAAAAGATCATAAGTTGTGTGCTACATTGATGAGGACAGGGATTGGGAGGTGAATGATTGTGGATAGAGCATTGAAGTTTAGAGGGCACATTACAAAGGTGGTCAAATGACTAAGCTGGTTAATTCAAAACTAAACCTTTTTTTTTTGTTGTTGTTGCTATAATGCTGTTTACTGTACTGTTTCAGACAATATAGATCATAACTCTGAAGTAAGGAATATTTTATTTAGATATTCTTTACTTTTGTTTTTGGTATGTGTGGTTTTTAGATTTATTGGTCCATTTGAAAAAAACTTATTGAGAATGCTAACAGGTTACCCTAATGCAGTTTGCTAGAGTGCAATAAGCAGAACATGGTTTTCAGCATATTAGGGCTACTGGCCATACTTATTTTTTATTATTAAATCAGAATGTTTATGCTTTTTGAATTTTCCGTGTATAAGACGAACCCTACTTTTTCAAACCCAAACTTAATAAATCAATATTTTAAACATAAAACAGAACACATTTGATATTTTTTAAAATATTCAAAGTATATTTAGTAATTAGGTAATATTTTTAAGATATGTACTAAGATGCATTTTTAGGGATGTATTTAATTTTCATTTTTAGGGATGTGGTTAAGATGCATTTTCTGGGCTAACTTCGTTCGTGTTCTCATGGCCAGCCCTTCTCTCCTGATGAAGTTGAAGCACCATTTTGCCTTTCCTGTGAAGTCAACAAAATCCCACTTTGGCACTGCTCCATAATCCAAGTCTTAAGCCTCTGCTCCATGTTTGGCCATTTTGCTGGTTTTCCTCTTAAGGCCCTCTTCTTTTTGGGCATCTTGAGTTGTTCTTCCTGTTTTCTCCACTGTCTAATCATACACTCAGTGGGAGGAGGAGGTCCAAACTGTCTCTCTGAAGCTTTATTTCCATGTTCTTTTGCATAATTGATGACTTTTAACTTGAATTTTGAAGAATATGACAGTCGTTTTTTATTTTCGTACATTTTTATGGGCTAGTGCTCAAAATATTGTTAATGCATTAACTCACCCTGCCAATGAGTTGCAGATGTATGAATGCCTTCAGAGTTCTGATTGGTTTATTCAGAATCAGCCGTTAATGATGTCAGTCGACAGAGTTAATAAAGGCTGGTGATTGGCGGAAGCCTGTTCACGGAGACAAAGTACTAGCAGTTTGGCCACGGCAACCACGGGTATCTCAACCAGTTACCCCCCATGTATAAGACTACCCCAATTTTTGGTCTAAAAATTTTAGAAAAAAGCATTGTCTTATACATGGAAAAATATGGTAAATATATTAAATGTAATTTATTGGCCATTTAAACTGTGATTATCTTCAAATTATTAAAGATATCTAGTAACCAACATGTCAGTAAGTCAGAATTGTAGGTAAATGGATTGGCTATCCACTTATTTGACTTCTTCCCTACACTGATAACTTTTTATTTCAAATGACCTTTGTGAAATTTTGAATGAAAATTGTGTCTCAGAGGACAATTCAGTCATAATTGAATGGCCTAGAGAAACTATATGCATGTCATTCCTTTTGATCATTTCTAATCTTTCATTTAAAATCTAAAATAAAAAAAAAAACTTCATAATTTCATTTTAAAAATTTCACTTAAAATTTAAAATTAGAAAAACAATCAAGTACGGTACACTTAATTGTTTTTTAAGTGATTTATTAATTCCAGCAGAAATAATAATAAATAAAGAAAAAAGTCTACAAAAGTTACACAAATTTTACACACTGTTTCTGCTGGAATTAAGATTGAAATTCTTTACACAAAGTGCATAGAACATCACTCACACCATATAGTGAGAAAAAAAAATCAGAGACATGGGGAAAATAAAGCTGCAGTTTTGCTTTTATGCTCCAAACATGGGCTTTGAACCAGGTGATTAAAATATCTACTACTTGTAAACTACTACTACTATTTTATTTATCTTATTTTATTTGCTTCTGTTTTATCTGTTTCTCTTTTATTTGCTTCCATCTGTGCATGCATTTTATTTATTTATTTTTTATATACTTTTTTTTAACCAACAGGTATCCTCTTACAAATTATACTTTTGGGACAAAAGATCCGCTATATGAGAAAGATAGCTCTGTTCCTGCAAGGTTTCAGCGAATGCGAGAAGAATTTGATAAAATGGGAATGAGGCGATCAGTAGAAGGTGTCCTGCTTGTCCATGAACATGGCCTGCCTCATATTTTGTTACTTCAACTGGGAACTACATTTTTCAAACTGTAAGGAACATTTACATTTTTTTTATTTATTGTATTATATGATATTTCTATTATTATAATATTTGTATTTGACTAGACATATTCAGGAAGGCTTTTGTATATTTTTTTAATGAATACAGCCAAATGTGGACATAAATTCATTACCATTATACCAATAAATTGTATTACATAAAAACGTGTTATAAATTTCATACAAATTAAATTGCAATACGTTTTTGGTAAAAGTTGAATTTCCTAAGGACGTAGTTAAGGAATTAACGTACAGTCCTTATAGAAAACTATGCGGAGAGACATTTCAGTATGGAATAAGTCATACCATGCATAGCACTAAGTGATTCAGGAGTTCTTGAGGCAAACTGGCGCACTTCTTCTTTAGAGCAAGTATAAGGACTTGTTTGTTTTCTGAAAGAGAATTTTGAACAGCAATGCATCTGTCTATTGCATCACAAACATGTTCTATGGGGTTGAGATCTGGGGAGCGTGCTGGCCACTTGATTTGGTTAATATTCTCGGTCTACAGAAGTATTTCCACTGCTCATATACAGTGTGGTGGCATTGTCATCCATAGAAATGAATTCTTTGCAGCACGGAACAATTGAACATGACGTTGAAGAATTTGTTGCAATATCGTTCACCAGTCATAGCCCCTTTTTCTAGCGCTTGCATCTTGGTGCATCCATTAAGCATAATACCTCCCTACTCTATGACCCCAGCACTGCCATATCTATCCCTTTCAAGAACATTCTTGCAATGGTAAGCAGTACCACTTTCACACCAGATCATATCTTGCTTAGAATCTGAGGAAAGGCTAAAAGACTCATCTGTAAAGAGTACATTGTCCCATTGGTGTCTTGTTCAATTTTTATAGATACAACACCACTGTGTTCCACAATGAGCTCTGGATAATGGTTGTAGTGATATCTGTTTTTTAGTAGTTTAGGTGGTCTTACATGATAAGTTGTAAGTTTTTGAAAAGTATTTAGGTCAAGGGAGATTATATTATCCAACGAGGAATTAAGTTTGTTTAGTTGACTAGTAGTGAGATCCTTGCTGATAACAACATAAGTGTTATTTTGGAGACCTTGAAATGTAACTTATTTCTACTTTATTGGAAAGATAAGAGATGTCACTCTCAATATTATGGAGAAAATCCAAATATGAAAAACATTTGTGGCCTCACACTATGATATTAAGTTCATCCTCCGTCAAGGTCTGATTAAAGAGAGACTAACAATTGAAGTATTGAAGTTGATAAATGCATATGGTGAATGGTTTAAAATAACAACTGAAGTGTAAGACGGGTGCGTGTGTGTGTGTGTGTGTGTCCTATTTTTCTATTTAGCCTCATTGATTTCTTGCTGAACAAGATTCTGCAAGGGAAGAATCAGAGATTAAATTCAGGTATTCTAAGAATCTTAGAATATCTGATCTGGACTTTCCTTACGATTCGTCCTTATTCACAAGTAACATGGAAGAAATGAATTCCTTGATTGCTGCAGTTGATGATAACATTGAGAAACAAAGGTAATGAAAACAGGTGATAAAGATGAGGCCTCTGTTTTTCTTGAAGGATGTGCTATGGATCGAGTCTCTCATTTCAGTTAGCTTGGTACCTGTATCACTGATGTTGGTGAGATGAGGAACAGGAGTGTTAAAAAATTATGGAAAATTTGGGACAACAGCAAAATATCAATAAAAACAAAACTTAAAATCTACAATACTCTGATGTTATGAAGCTGGGACATGTAAGAGTGATAATTGGAGACTTGATTCCTTTGATCAATGGTGTTTAAGGTGTATTTTGGGAGTAAGATGGTTTGACTTCTTGAATAATGATGAGATACATTGAATGCATTGTCAGCCACTTCTTAGCATTATTTTATATAACAAAAGGGTATGATAGTTTGGTCAACAAGATTATGTTGACCTTGTTGAGTGATCAACAAGATTATGTTGATCACTCAACATGACTGAGTGATCCAGAAGGTGTAAGTTTTAGGAAAAGAGGTAGGCTCTGAATGAGATGAATTGACAGTATTAAACAAGATATAAACAGAATTGGAATTCAGTGAATTAGCAGAGTACACTCAAGACAGACGATCTGGAATAGAAAGATATTTGATCTGGTCAGACCTCCATTGCTATTGGTTGGTTGTTTGAATTTGTTATGTATGTATGTATATATGTGGTGGTGGTTTTTTCCTTTCAGTCATTTGCAACCCTAAGTGACTTTGTAGGCATTGCCCACAAAGTGTTCTTGGTGAGATTTTTACAGGGTAGTTCACCATTGCTTTCCCCCCTCCATTTTATCCAGGCTCGGGACAGACATATGCCTGGGACGTATTCATGACTAATCTATGTGTGTTTACGGGGCCAGTTTGCTTGTTCTGTGGGACGAAAAATCAGAGTTTCCGGGTGAAAAAACCTCCTACTTCTGTATGAGACTGGCTAACTCACCTTTTGTCGAAAGAGACCAGATAACGGTTCCTCACGGGACCTATACTGACTTAGCTACGGAGGCTCTATGTATGTATGTATGTAAACATTTTTTATTGGACATGCCTGTTTTTTACTGTACTTTTTAAGACTGTTTTAGGAGTGATATGATTGGAAAAGAGTTTTATAGAGTAGATGCTAAAGAAATTTTTGAGTACAGGACATATCCCCCATCTCACCATAACACACATGTGTATATGCATATAATGGTCTAATAACATTTTAAGTAGTTGTGTATGTGTGTTACTAACCTAAATAAAGCATTTGTTTATGTCAGTTACACAATTTTAGAATAATTTTTGCAGATGAAAAATTTTCATAGAAATTGAAAAGTTTTTTTATTTCAGTAATAAGATTGTCATATTTATGAATAAATGTTAACTGGTGTAGCACTTTTCACTTCATAAGAACTTTGCTTTTGACAACTGACAATAATATAATGAAGTAAATTTAGCTTGCACCTTATCTTTGTGTTCTACACCATCATCATTGAAGTTAATAATTTTAATCTTAACTGATAATGGCTGATTTTTATCTGCCATTATTGGCAAAAATAAAATAATAGTTATAAACAGTTTATAATTCACACCATAACATAGAAATACAGACAGGGAGAGATGCAATAAGCAATGATGTTGTAAATCAACTGCCCATGAAAATTGCACATTGGTTGATTCACAGCAGCATCATATTACTAAAATCATTGTATGAATAAATGTTGTCATAAATTTTTCAGGCCATAATTGAAAACCATAGTACGAGGACATCATCATAAAGTGAAACATAAGTCAGTGCATTGCTGTGTATGACTGGATGGGAGAGACAAGGGATCTTCCCCTGGAAGTTGTGTAAGAATGTTAGCAAATATGTGAGGACAAGATTTATTTGCTTAGAGAGTGGTCAATGAATAGAGTAAGTTGCCAGAGACAGTCATAGGCATTGTGTAAATAATACTTAGTCTGTGCCTTTCACAATGACTGTTTGGACTCTATGGAGATGCCCATATAATAATAATATTGACTATCATTTTTTAACAGTGATTCTATTAATGTTGGCTAATGTTTGAAGATTCAGCCTGCATTTATATGTATTCAACTTGTTAACAACATCATGTTTCTGAAAATTACACCATAATGCATAGGAAAACAGAATAATATACATATACACAGTCATACCAGATTATTTTATTTACTTAAAAGATTTACTTTGATGTATAAGAGATATAAGACAGGTACTCTGTGCTTATTCATCATCTATATAATATTGGTATTGCTTCCATGCCTTCGTGGAGTCCAGTGAACTCATTGCAGGAGATCGAATACTTCCAGACTACAATAACTATCATACCTTGCCTTGAACACATTCAATGTTGGAGCACCCACCACCAATCTGTCAGTGCATTCAACTCATTCACCACCCACCAAGCAGAAAATCTCTTTTCACTCCTTTACTCACATGGCCATTGTACAGTTTCCAGGGATGATGTCTCTTTCTTGCATCTCCCAATTATCCTATGCAACAATTCCCCTGTATCTATTTGATGGGCTCCTCTCATGAACTTATGCATCTCAGTCATATCACCCCTCCTATTCACCAAGCTCTGAAATCCACATTCCCTCAGTCTGTCCTCATACTCAATATTCCAGAGTCCAGAGACAGTCTTAGTTATTCTCCTTTGCACTCTCTCCAATGTTAGTTATTTGCTTCTGCATTCACTCCAATGTTTCCTTATCACCAATATAAGCAGGTGACCAGATCTGTGCAAAGAAATCCTAATGAGGCCTAATTAGTACCTTTCACAGTGGAATTGTCATCTCCTTATCTGTACACAGATAAGTCTTCACATTATAGCAACAGTTTTCTGGGTAACCCTTACAACTTTCACAATGTGCTCCCTTAACTTCAGTTCCCTATGCACCAAGATTTCCAGTTATCTTAGTTCCTTCACTATGATAAACTAACTTCATTCCATCTACTCTGGCCAATGTGCATAACTTTGCACTTATTGACACTGATCCCCATTCTTCAACCCACAGCACCAACTTATTCAAATCCTCTTGTAACATCAATGCAGTTGCTTTTGATAATGCTAAATTAAGAAGAGCAATGCCAGAAAGCATCATCAAAAGCAACTGAATATCTCATTCCACACCGTGAACTATGAGGGTGGTCTGGAAAGTTCTGATAAACACCTAAAACAAAAATGATATTAAAGCATCTGATATAACCACAAGAAAGAACATACTAGTAGCAGAGTTTATGAAGGTAAGTTATTTTCTTACATTCTTATATCCTCATATGTTCTTTCTTGTGGCTATATCAGTTGCTTTAATATAATTTTTGTCTAGATTTTTTTCAGAACTTTTAAATTGTATATCGTTGATATACAATTTAAACAGTGGTTCCAGAACATAACCCTATAGTATCCCACACTGCACCTCCATACACAACTTGCTAGCTCCTATGAATCGCCCATCCCTGTAACCAAGCTACCAAAACTGTTCATCCCCATTATATTCAGTTTCAACCGTAGTTTATTTTCAACAGCAATATTTGATCAAATGCTTTAGCAAAATCAAAATAAATTACTGTATTAGCATCTCCCCCATCCAATACATTAGTCACCCTATTATGATATGTAACCAAGTAACTAAAGTATGACATGACCTTAACAAACCAAACTCAGGCTGCTCTCTTGAAAGAATTATATTCTCATCAATCCAGATTTTGTATTCTATCTCTAACACCTTGATATTACACACTGTGCTATAGTTTGACACTACTGACTTGGATTTCCCCTTTGTGGCACTAGTTTCCCTTCTTTCCACTCTTCTGGGACTGTTTTCCTGTTGCTTTGCTAGACTTTTGTTGAAGTCTATGTTCTTAATATTCTAAACACTTCTCATTCTTGAATTGTCAATCTTTTGTCCTTCTTCTTATTGCTATTCAATGCTACTCTTAGCTCCCCCCCCCATTCATTCCTACACACACACACACACAAAATGCACCAACGAAACACTCACTGAACATTTCTAATCTATCTTCAGCAGATGTGACATGTGTTCCATCTCCAGTAACTAAAGTCACTCTTCTACCAGCAGCATAACTATAGAATTCTCTATGGTTTTGCTTTACTGCTTCTGCTAATCTCTTTTTCATATGCCAGTTTCTCTTCAGGGGCGAATGCTGGTCTTGAAATTCATGCTTGCTCTTGTTATCATTCAGGGAGTGAGAAGTGTGATTGAAGTCTGATTAGCTGAATAATGAATTACTGACCATTTAAAACTATATATTTAGAAATTTATGTACATTTAATCATACAAATACAACATTTATTTTACAAATGATATTCTATCTTTTTCAATTTAGCTACTTGAATACAAATTCTATCCTACATTTCTTCTTTATGAATTGGCCAATGACATCGTCATAAACAGTTGGTTGTAACTTAATTTTCCCAAGCAACATACACACTTGTAAACATGCACACTGGCTATAGCTACTTTGACTGCATATGCCCTGTGTTTAAGCAACAGAGTGAGACGACGTGAAATGGCTATGCACACACATGAAATCACAGTGCTGCTGCGAGGACCTGGAAGCTCCTACAACCGAGCAAGCCAAGGTAGCTTTGACTAGATGAGCAAGCATCGGCCTTCGATTCACAATACAAAGCTCAATTATTGCCGAGCAAGCTTAAGACATCTTCTGTCTACAAAAATAAAAGCCTAAATGGAATGCTTATAAATGCATGCATTTACTAACAAATAAATATTACATCCTCATCGTCATCATCAAATTCCTGCCATGTACCCTCAAGGGGTGTACAGGATATGACAGTACTACATGAAAAAATTACATCATTACTAACTTCCTATCTACAATTTTCCTCCAAATCAGTCTATTACTTGTCAAGACTCTAACATTATCAGATCTTATATTTGTATCGTCTAAGGCACTTTGTACCGTATCAATCCACCTATATCTTGGTCTTCCTCTGGGTCGTTTTCCTGCCAACTTGGCAGAGAACACTTGTTTTGCTAATCTTTCCTTGCCCATTCTGTTTGAGTAACCATACCACCTGAGATTAGCTCTGCTAACGCATTCCTGGATGCTGACAATGTCAAGTTCTTTCCTAATATCCTCATTTTTAATATGATATTGCCATTAATGCCATCTGTTCACGCCTCTAATCTTTCTCAGGTCTCTCATATCTGCGGTCTCTAGTCTTTGGTCAAGTGTTTTACTTCTGACCCAGCTCTCAGATCCATAAGTTAAAACTGGTTTGAACACTGTCTTGTATACAGCTAATTTAGTGTTCCGACTAATTTCTCTCTTATTCCTATGAATTTATTCAATTGCCTTCCAACCATACCAGCTTTGCTGATTCTGTTGTCTATTTCTATATTTAATTTACCATCTTCAGTAAAAATCGTGCCCAAGTAGCTGAAATGTTTTACTTGTTCCACAGGTTCTCATTCACAACACAGTTGACATTTTCAATGATTCTGCCTATTTTCATTGTCTTTGTCTTTTTATTGCTGACCTTCATACCATATCTATTACAACAGCAATTGAATTTAGTCAGAGAATCTTGCAGACTTGTAGCGGATTTATTTAGAAGTATAACATTGTTAGCATAAAGCAAAGAGCTGACATTAACATCTCCAATTCTGATATCGTGTTTAATACCACTTTCCTTCATAATGTGATCCATATAGATAATGAATAACAGAGGGGATAATGTACATCCTTGTCTCACACCAGATTTAACATTAAACCATCGTCCTGTACTTCCTTCAATTCTAACTGCTGACTTACAACTCAAATAAAGACTAAGTATTACTTGATATAATGCCCCATTGACACCATATAACTGCAGCGTATTGAATAGCTTCTCTGTTGGCACCTTGTCATATGCCTTTTCCAAATCGACAAAACTTAAATGCAGATCGTTGTTATATTCCCATGCTTTCTCGACTATTTGTCGTAAAGTGAAGATCTGATCCTGACAGCCTCTATTTGGCCTGAATCCAGCTTGTTCTTCACCAAGCTTTCCTTCCACAATTCTTCTCAACCGTTTCTCAAGTATACTTGCATAGATCTTGCCAGGAACACTCAGTAGGGAAATATCTCTGTAATTCTCACATTCAGTTTTATTTCCCTTTTTATATATGGGTACTATGAGAGCTCTACTCCAATCGTCGGGAATTCGTCCCTCTGTCCAGGCTTTCTGAACTATGCAGTGCAGCCACTGTAAGACTTTTATACCACCATACTTCAGCATTTCTGGTCGAATATCATCTACTCCTCCTGCCTTTCCACATTTCAAGCCTTTGATGGCTTTTTCTACTTCAAGTATGGATATGTATTCCAGACTGCATGCCTGGTCAGTGTTTTTTATCACTGTGCTGTCATGACTGCTTGTTTCATTTAGCAGTTTTTCAAAGTAATTACTCTATACTTCAAGGATATCTTTTTCTCCTGTTTTCATGTCACCTTTATCATCGCTAACTCTTTTTACAGCACTCTTTCCTCCATTCCTAAGTTTCTTCAACAACCTCCAGAATATTTTGCCACCTTCTTGATATTTATTTTCTATATTCTTGCCAAAGTCCTCCCATGACTTTTGTTTAGCTAGTTTTACACACTGTTTAGCTTTCTTACATTTGTCTCTGTATTCTCTAAGAGTAAAAGCTGACTTATTAGCCAGGAACTTTTGATATGCTTTCTTCTTTTCCTTCACTGCCTCTTTAACTTCCTGTGTCCACCAGGGAGTTCTGATTTTTTTATCCTTGCACACAACCTCACCACATGCCTCTCTGGCAGAATCAATCAATGTTTTCTTCAGAATTTGCCACTGAATCTCCAAGGTTTGATTCCTGTTCTCAAACTCTTTCATTTTCTTTTCAATAATCTTTCTGTATTTTAGTCTACAGTTCACATCTGAGAGCTGCTCAACTTTTATTCGCTTTAAAACTTTCTTACATGTTATTCTTTTCAATATGAAATTCAATTTTATCCTGCTCAAGACTAAGTAGTGATCACTTCCAATTTCAAATCCTCTGTACACTCTGGTGTCTTGCACCAGGGAGAAAACATCACTATCAACAATAACATAATCAGTGAGACTTTTCTTATTACTTGCCTCTTCTCTCCATGTGAATTTGTGCACATTTTTATGTTGGAACATGGTGTTAGTAATAACCAGTCCATGTCCTGAGCAGAAATCCAACAGATATTTGCCATTATTATTAGCTTTGCTCTTTTCTCCAAATTTTCCCAAAATATTTTTGTATGTCTCACAATCATTTCCTACTCTGCTATTTAGATCCCCAACAAGGACCAACTTTTCCTTTTGCATTGTTTCAGTTGCTTTTTCTAAAGTGTCAAAATATTCGTCCACTTCTGCTTTAGTAGAACCTTCTGTGGGACCATAGGCACAAATAAGTCTCATTGTCCAGTTCCCCATTCTCATATTTGCCCACATTACTCTACTTGAGACTGACTGCCATTCAAGAAGATTTGCCTCGTATTTTGTGTTGAATACTATGGATATTCCTTCTAATTATCTAATTCCTCAGCTAGCTCCATTTCTTTGCCATTCAGGCTTCTTACATTTGATAGTACCGATCTTTAACTCTGGTGATGTTGAGTTGGGGTTTGTTTTCAGATTTGTTCCAGTAGCTGACTTTTCGCTGTTCGCCCTGGTTCCCTGGCGAAAACAACGGGGGCCTTGTTTAACCGGGCGACGCCCCATCCGGCATGAAATTTTGTCATGTTGTACCATCATTTTTTATTTTGGTTTAACCAATAAGAATACAATTTGGTCGGCTAAATCCCAAATTGCCAGCCCATCCTCGTTCGTTCAGTATCAAAGTAGATACCCAATAGGGTGCACCACGAGAAGGTGAGGATTGGACATTAGGTCAGAAGCCCTGGTCCGTTCTCCGCATTCCTTTAAAGGCTATGTGGAGGTCTCCTCTCAGTTATACAGCTTTGACCCTTAAGCACCTAAATATTACTTCTTTCTCAATTAATGAGCTTGCACAGCAAGCATGGAGAATTCGCCACTGTTTCTCTTCCCTTATTACACCTGTCGCCTTCTTATATCTTTGTGCCTGCACCTTATATCTTTGTGCCTGCACCTTATATCTTTGTGCTACTGAGGGGTGCTCTGTTCTTTATATCTTCTCCATAACATCCTCTTTCTCAGAAGCTCCTGCATAATTCCATGATTCATCTGTTTTACTCTTACTGTATTTATCTTCCAAACCTTAGGAATACAATCCGACATTGCCTAAGTAATGTATTCTGGATCAAGTCCCACACGGTTTACGGAAAAGTTTGCTCCCAGCATTTCGCCCCCTGTAGATAATGAGTAGGTTACAAAAATATAAATACGGTACAATCAACTCTCGATAACTCGAATTTTTAATGAAGTCCTAGCTCCTTTAGTGGAGATTCAACATTAAACTCCCTAGATTACTCGAACCGAACTTCCGATAACTCTAACTTTTCCGAACAAATTTTTAAAATTACATTCCTGTACAAATTGTCACGTACCTTTTAAACTAATTTCTCCCCTTTTGTATGTCTTCAGGGTTCTCTTTCCACTGTGAAAGTGTTATCACTGGAACTGATAATCCTTTCACAATGGAAAGAATACATACTCGACCATGAGGGCGATAGTCACGTGGTTAGTGACGGACATGGGGGAGAGGGAACAGTGGACAGCGTGCATTTGCTGTTTTCACTACCTCATTATTGGCGGTGCATCACGTGAACAAGCTGAGCGTTGCAGGCAGTGCAATATCTACATATTATTTTTGCATCTTGATTAATTAATCGTGTGTATACAATTGCAAAAGTGTTCCATCAATAAGAGGCAAAAGAAAATTGGTAGATGATGACAACCACATTTATGTATTTTCAAAAAGAACTGTAGATGAACAACATGGAATCTGGGTTTGTGAAAAACTTTCCATCTGCAAAGGGCATGTTTGAACAAAGGGTTTGGAAGGCCCAGTTGTGAAAGTTGTAACTAAACATAACCATGCAGCTGAAGCTGCAAGGTCAGAAGCATTGCACTTAATTGGTCAAATACGGCAACATGCAACAACCACGAACGAATGGCCACCACAAATTGTTGCATCAGTAATTGCAGAGGCTCATGCCAATGTGGCGGCATTGCTTCCTAAGCTTCATGTTCGATGCAACAATGGTACTCCTGCTTTACAGCAATCTCCATGACCTAGTAATTCCACAAAATTATCAAGAAATTATTATCGATGGCAATGTACAACAGTTTGTGATGTATGATTCCCATGACGAACTGCTCCTGGGTCACATGCTTATTTTTTCCACTAGTAACAATCTTCAGTTATTAGTGCATAGCCAGGAGCGGTTTTCTGATGCAACTTTTAGCACAGTACCCACGCATTTCCAGCAGCTTTATACAATTCATGTGGTTCAATTCAATTCAGTTATTCCAGTGGTCTATGCGCTTCTGCCAAACAAAACTCGTGCCACATACATCAAGTTGCTTCAAGAAGTTGAAAATTTACAACCGGGTCTCCAATCCTTAGTGACTTATGACAGATTTTGAACAAAGTGCTATGCAAGCCTTCCAACAAGAATTTCCTAGTATTGTAAATATCGGTTGCTTTTTTCATTTTTCCCAAAGCATTTGGCAAAAGGTACAGAATGAAGGTTTAAAAGCGCGATACGAACAAGACCATGAATTTGCTCTTTGGATTCGAATGATTCCGGCATTGGCATTTATTCATCCTGCTGACGTTATTCAAGCATTTGAAGATTTAGTTGAAGCTGATGACTTCCCCATTGAAGCTATGGTGATTGCAAACTACTTTGAGGATACATATATTGGAAGAAGACAATGGAGATGCCGGCAATTACCCATTTTTGCCATCAAACTGTGGAATGTTTACACACGGACACTGAATGATCAGCAACGTACCAACAATGGTGTGGAGGGGTGGCACAGGGGATTTCAGGAAACTTGTGCTGCTTTATTCCCAAATATTTACCGATTCATCGTTTCTTTAAAGAAACAACAATGGCTACACAATTTCGAAATTACACAACTAATTGCCGGTAATTCAGGCAATCAAAGAAACAAGAAGTATGCTGCAATTTCTGCTAGAATCAAAACAGTAGTCCAAGATTTTCAAAATCGTAATGTAATTGATTACCTTAGAGGCATTGCATACAACTTCGAGTTTTAAACAATAATAATGTGCATTTATTCTATTAAAACAAAATAAATTAGAATTATTAAAAAATTAGGTGTTATTTACATTTTTGTAGCTTACTCATTATCTACAGGGGGCGACTTTTCCGGATCCCGTCCCGGACACTACTGATTTCTCTCCCCAGTTTGTTTCATTACTTTATTCTAGTCCCTTTGCTCTTTAATTTTACACATCTCTCTTATTCCATTAAGTTTGTATACCTGGCTAGCCACTCCCCACGTCAACACCCACTGGTGGCATTGTTGGACCCTTCTTCTTCTTAATCTATACTTTGGATCTGACATGATTACAATTACGATGTTCTTAACTAATTGACAGTTGCTAGTTGGCTTCTAATTCAAATATAGAGAAAATTTATATTTAAAGACTGCGCCACTCTATATCTGAATCAGTTCAATAATTGAAGAAAAATCAATCTTCAACTATTTCTCCTTAAAATATATACTGGCCGAGTATATTTGACTTACTTAATTTACCCGCTTTGGTTCGAATATTTTATGAATGGTGCAGTAAAAGAGATTCAGGCAAAATACAACTTTTGATTAACAAAAACAAACATTTAATTTTAAAATCACAAATTTTCCACTTAAGATCAAATCACTAATTAAGATATTATAAACACTTCAGCCTTTCTGATAATACTGTCATACAAACTCAGACAATGGTAAATTTGTTATCTCTAATACAGTCTTCTCACAGTTCCTTAAGTTCCAAATACAATAAAGTCACAGTAACACCTCCTTACAAGCAAACACTTTTAAATTTATACTTCAGTTAATCTTCACAATAGTTACTGTTGACATAAAAATTCTAGGATGAAACACACTCACATCTCAGCATAGGAATATTAATGGTTGGAATGTTCTTACCAATAATCTTTTTCCTTCATCAACTTATACATTTACACTTTTTACAACTGTAAGCACTTTAAACAGTAAACGGCACTCATTAAATAAATTCTTCTAAGCAATAACTGAATTAATCATCCGTCACAATACACATAAACAAACGTTGTTGCATAAAGTACTACTGATCACTTATGAAATAAGGCAATACACAATAATTCCTTAACTTTAGGTTTTATATGCACAGTTGTTCATTCCTCCGGCATTCGATTAATTCTTTAGGCACTATAATTCTAAGCACAGCTATCGGTATACTTCAACTTTACTGCTCTACTATTCTTTAGTAACTTCGTGCTTTGCTTCAAGGTTCTGTGTGTCCTTGACAGGTCGGCCCTGAAATTATATCTCACTTCAAGTATTGCTAGTCTATTTAGTAGTCACTCAGCTGTCTTCCGTAGCTATAATTGTTATTCTACAACTTATTAGCTAACCGTCTCTCGACTAGTAGACTTTATTAGCTGCTTGAGTGACTTGCCGACTCGCTATTACCGCACTGTGATTCCCGAATGCCCTGATTCCAACCTAATGCTAATCCCCTCTCTCTCTGTTTCCTTATTAATAATTTCAGTGTTCATTGCTTTTTATATCCATCCTTCCCGCCTAAATTCTTCTCGTGATTTCTTTCTAAAACTCTTTTCAATAAACCTCATGTGGTGTTCCAAAACGTGCTCACTCACTTACATACATTTCCATGACAACAAAACAAAATATAATAAAATTGAGCTATTACATAACATTAAACTTTACAAACAGGAATAAATAGAGAATATTTACATTTCAAATAATGCGCAGTTAAATTATCAAATACAAGTTCTTATAATATTAACATAGTAATAATTAAAATAGCTTAATAATATTTAATACAGTCTTTTCATTATTAATACATATATCTTGATTAAATAATTAAATATTAGACAAAATTAAGGTAGTTATATGAATATTAAATTATAAACAAGTGATTTACATTAAATAATATTTACAAGTCTAGCCTTTGTGATGGAAGATTATGTTGGATTCTGAACCAAATAATAATTACTCTAATCTCTATATATTCAGAATCCAACAGCATCATGGTGATATCTTATCATCACTGTATGAGACGATATTATTAAATCTAACACTTGAATCTTCCCATGTGTTACTTCAGCTACATGCTGCATAAGATAATTGTCCCTAAGTAGCTTAAAGAATTTAATCTCCTTACTCAGACTTGATATTTCCTGCTTCTGGTCAATACTTCCATAGGCACCCATTATTAGCACCCTCCTGTCACTCACCAATCTCTTCTGTCTGAACATTTCAGAATCATTTCCCTCTGCATTTCTTGACACCTGTTGCAACATCCCACTAAAATTTGTGCTAATATCACCCTCGCACTAAATGACCTCAAAGCCATTATTGTTATTGCTTTCTTCAAGTTCCACATTGAGAGGATCTCCTCTTTTATCTTACCTTTCTTTTTGAAAAATGCTATAACTATTACATTCTATTCCTGTGAGTACATCATCCTCTGTTAACTATGTCTTCACTTGATGCCAATGATTTATGAGCTCCCTAACTATATCAAGGTCACAAACTCTGCACTCTCTTATTCTTAATACACCTTGCATTGGTGTATAAGCACAGTAGCTTTTCTGTAGTTCCCCTTTCCTTCCCACAATTCCTTATCCAATTATTCAAGTAATTTCGTTCTATTAGTCCCATTGAGACAATCGCTTCATCTCTTCTATATTGTCTTCCTATGTCCCTTATTTCACACCACTTCTGGTATATTCAGTCAACATTCACTGTAATTTTTGCCAGCCCATGTGCATACGAAGAACATCTTATACGTAGTTTCCAGTCTCAGACTCACTGTGTGCAGTAGCCTCTCCTCAGTCTTTGCCACATACCCATGCAACTCGCATGTTATTTTTTGATGTTGGTTTGCTGGTTCAACACATTTGTACACCTCAAATTTAAATGAATGTATGAATGTGCAGTTATTTTCCACTTTGACTTCAGCAGTTACATTTTGAGGGCTTAATGCAATCAAACTGCTAATAAAAGGACAATATTAATCCCCCCCCCTTTTTTTTTTTTTTGCTATAACCTGTAAAACTGGGAACACTAAATTAATTTGCTTAAATCTTGCATAGCTACAAAAAATCCAATGTGGATTGCACAAGTTCAGTTGACTACTGTCTAGACAGGAACTACTTGAAACAAATATGCCTCTACAACTTTCAGGTTTTAGTGTCAGTTTGCCCACATGCTAAAAATAATTAATTAGAGTGTATTTATGTTGGAATGGATTAGAATAATACTGTAGTGACAACACTGCAGAAATTACTAAATAAAATAAGTGACAAGCATGATTTATTATATCATTTGTTTTTATAGTATGTTCAAAAATTATTGACTGCAAATTAGAAATTCTAATAGCAAAAATTTTATGCGCAGTTACTAGATATGTGCTCTCCCTATTTGACTGGTGCGTACACGGATATCCAGAGAGTTCATCGAAAGACAATTCATCGAACGAAAATTCGTCGCAAATGCAATTCATCGAAAAAAACAGTTCACCGAAAATTTAAAATTTTCGAAAATGTTATGAG
Organism: Typopeltis vanoorti; assembly: GCF_054136105.1. Lineage (NCBI taxonomy): Eukaryota > Metazoa > Arthropoda > Arachnida > Uropygi > Thelyphonidae > Typopeltis > Typopeltis vanoorti. Next base: position 121,877,798 of record NC_143557.1, on the reverse strand, counting down.
AATATTGATCCATTTAGAACAAAACCTGAACCATGAATAAGGAGATTACAATGCTACTTTCATAGGAAAAAATTATAGAGCAATATGGTTCTTATAGTCTTTCTTGTCCGATAACTGCTTCATGTCTGTTCATGGGACTGATTTGCCTGTTTCCAGAAGAAAAGCCCAGCCGTATCTATATTATGCCTGCTAACTTACCTTTAGCAGAACAGGACTGATAAAAATTATGCATAAATGGGACCAAGGACCAACTACCCAGGTCTTTCTAACTAAATGGCTTCATTTTTACCGACTGAACTATGCGGGCCTCATTATTATTGTTGTTGCTAGTAGTAATATGCGACTTCAATCCAGCAATTATTATGGGATGAATTTTACTCAGATTCGCCATTTGAAACTTTTACAAGAAAATGTGGAACCTTTCCAGTTTTTCAGTTCAGCTATATTCGGGGCGACAAAGAAATAATGTGTCCAAATTATGTACTGTATTACAAAAACTCCCTGACTTAAATGACTTAGTAGAAGTTGTTGGTACAAGAAGCTGTCTGTATGGTTCAGTTTTTGTTCTAAATGGATTACTTTTACCATAACATTATCGAAAATTTAAAATTTTCGGTGAATTGCATTTTCGACGAATTGTTCATTCGATGAATTGTCTTTCGATGAATTCGCTTTTCGATGAATTTTCCTGTAACCACGTACATGCTCAAAGATATGTATACATCTTTGAATTATTCCATATATTTTCAAAGTCTTCTCTTTGTTTGTATTTGTTTTCTAAGTAGTCCGCACTAAGGCAACTCGTGAATGCCAGTGAGTGTATTCCTGTAAGCTCTGATCAACTTATTTTAACTAAACTTTCCTAGTTTCTACACTCAGCATTTGAAATAATGCTGGATCTAATATCTACTTATATAATTTTGCATTGCTGAGCTGAAGCCTTTTGACTCTTTATTTTAGCAATATACTACTTAATTCATACTTTTTCGCATATCATTTGTTCAACCATTACAATCATCCCATCTGCATTTCCTCACCTCTCCACAGCCTTGTCTTTCCACAACCTACACACTCTTCCTATTATTGCCCCTCTCAGACATACTTTTTGACACTTTCTCCATTTTCAGTTTTCACATCTTTCACCATTAGTTCCCCATACAGCACTATACTGCTTTATTCTATTCTGCAGCAATCATTCATATCTGAGACATCTGTCATTGGCACCTCCAACTAAAAGTCTCTTTAAATGTTTTATCTCACACTGCACACACCTCAATTCATTCCTCAACCTTACCAATTATTTTCTAATGTTCTCACTTGTGTTCATATCTTTCATGCTAGCTTCTTTACTATTTTTCATTTGCTTTTCTACCATTTCACCATCTTTTGCATCTTCCTCTGTCTTACTTCACTCTGCCATATCATTCGCCACATTGGTACTACATTCAATACTTCTGACATGTTGTAATAGGTTTCACGGTATGATAAGAACACAGATGGTTAAGAAAATAACTATTTATTAACTTAAAAGCTAATATTTCGCTGGTATTATATCCAGCATCTTCAGAGCACACAACACAAAGTTTGTTACAAATGCAAGACAACCACAATCCAGTGTAACAGTGGAGCTAATATAAGTGATTGCAGCGTGCAACACAAGACTAAAGTCCTAATATGGCGCCATCTAGGTTTAAAAAAAAAAAAAAAAAAAATTCAAGTTTTGAAATAGTAGTTCAAATGATAGTTTGAAAAAATATAAATTAAAAAATAAAAGTAATCAATACTTCTGACTTTCACTACATTATTTATGCCACCATCAATTGTTTCTTTCAGCAGATCACTCATTCGCTTTTTCATAAATTTCTTACTACTCATTCGCTGCTCTTTCACAGAATCTCTCTCTTTGTTATCAGATGAGCCCTCCTTCTTGTTTTATTCTCACTAATATGGATCACATTATAAAGGAAAGTGGCATTAATCCTGATTCTAAAATTGGAGATATTAATTCAGCTCTTTGCTTTATGCAAATGTTATACTCCTAAAGAACTACAATGCAACTGCTGTAACAAATTTAGCATGAAAATCAATAGTAAAAAAAAGACCAAAAACCTATGAAAATAGGCTGAAACACAGAAAACTGGACACTTGTATAACAAGTAAAACTATTGAGCTATTTAATCACATTTTTGAAGATGACAGATTAAATATGGACTTTAAGTTTATGTGGAATAAGTGAAGAAATTAGCTGCAACATTAAATTCGTAACGTGTGGGATAGTTGATCAAATACTAAAAATCATAGATATGAGATTTCTGAAAAAAATTAGTCAAGAAGAGATGTTGCCAATGGACAAATCATTAAAAAATGAAGATATTAGGAAGTTTTTTATATCATTCAGGATGGTATGGTTACCTAAACAGAATGAGAGAAGGAAAAGTTAGCAGAACAGATGTTTCGTGCTAAGATTCCATGAAAAATATCTGGATAATGACCAAAAGTTAGGTAGTTTGATAAAGTTTTAAGTGTTTTAAGAAACAAATATAAGATCTTAACAATATTGGATCCTTTACAAAATTATGTCCTCATTTGTAGTAAAATTACATGGGAATTTAATAAACATGTAAGCTTAATCATGTGATGAATATTCCGGGTGTGCGGTGCTCATCCACGAAATATCAGTATCGCTGATATTATATTTTTGCATTTATTCCTGTTTAAGTCTGCAAACAATTGTTCTGCAAACAATTGTTTGCAGACTTAAAATTGAACACAATATACTAATGCTTCATTGTCCTCTTCAGAAGGGTAATAAAGCATCAGTGCTTCCTGAAGAGGGCACTTTTCGACGTGTAAACATTGCATCACATTCACGTTAATAGCCCGGGTGTGCTTTCGAAATGCATACACCTTTGAGCCCCTTCAAGATGTAAAGAGGGTGCAGTGGGTCAAATTCTTAGCTTTCTGGTTTCTTAACTTTTAAATTCTGAGAAGGCGTGGCTAGGTGAGCTAACATTTTGTGCTCACCTAGCGTCTGTGATTGGTTATTGTGTCAACCAATCCAATCGAATGTTGTCACTTGTCATGAGTTGAGTGCTTTCTGTATCCGATGGCTTATTACAAACAGCTGTTACACATGTTTTCTGGAACTGAAAATTTGAAAGTGGATGTTAGGAGAAAAAACTTAAATGTTTCTCTTGCTATTCAGTATGGCATCTGTTGAGGTTGCAAAGTTTTTTAACGGTATAGAGACATTTTTATTCTAGTCTTCGGAAACAACAGACAGTCAAAATATCTATTCCTGAATAAAAAATGAATATTCTGTGTATTATAAGACATTGTTGATCTACAACAAATTACCAGCATATATGAGATTGATAAGACAGAAGAACTACTGTACACCCTGTTGAGGGTACATATTAGGAATTTGATGATGGTAAAAGGCATTCACAATACTTGAAATAAATTGAAAATGCAAATCAGCAATAAAGTGACTCTATGAAAATACATATAAATGAAACTTATTTTCAATGTGCAACCAATAGGACAAGTAAAATATCAGCTATTTAGGCACAAGTTTAGTGAAAATGGTTAGGTTTCCTGAGTCTCTTGGGGGATGAGGAAGTGGTGGAGAGGATTCAGAAGCAAGTGACCCAGTTGGTGAGTGTGCCATATGAGGATAGATTGAGGTTTTGTAGTTTGCAAAAGTTGCTTAATAGATCTAAAATAAAGGGATTATAATGGAAACATTTAGTTACTTAAAGAGTTTTATAGGATTGATGCAAGGGAAATGTGTCCACATTTGGCTAGAGGGAACAGAACAGAGGTCATCCCCTGAAGTTGAATAAAAACGTGGTTTGTAGGGATGTGATGTCTAGATTTTTCACTTGGAGAGTTGTGAATGAATGGAATTGAATGGGTTGCCAGAGTTAGTTGCGAGCGCTTTGTTAATGGATTCAAGGAGAGATATAATAGATTGTGTGGATAGTTTGGTCTCCTTGCAAGTCTTTGGATTCCAAGGAGGTGCCTATACAGTAATAATAATCTTTATAATATTTAATAGTATATCAACAAATATATACAGGGTGTTCGGGATAAATTTGACATATTTATAATTAATTATATTTTTCCGTAAGTTACATGTATTAACACACACTTCTCTTCATTTAAAAGTTTGGACCCTTCTTCATTCATATACAAGATGTCAGAAAGGATGGATAGCTGGAACCCACCTGAATCATGGAAGAGAATAACTTGTATCATGATGATTCGTGCCCGCCATCAAAATAAGGATATTACGACTGCTGCCCAATGCTCCCTGAATACAGTAAAAACAATCAGGCATGAACTAGAGACTTGCAATGGTGACTACGAGGATGTAGCAAGAAGAAAGATCCCTAGCAGACGATCTGATTGCGTTCGTACAGCAGAATTCCTCGCAAATCTGCAGGAACAGGTGTTGAAGAACCCTGGCATGAATTCGGGCTTTGTTCGTGGAGTTGCTAACTGTAGTCAAGCCCTGGATAACAAGGGTAGCCAATGGTAGGCCGTATGTATGGCAGCAGGATTCGGCCCCTTGCCACACCTCTGGGAAAAGTCAAAAATGGTTGTCTGAAAATTTCTACGACTTCACCAGTCCAAATGTTTGGCCTCCAAACTCCCCAGACCTTAACCCCATGGATTATTTTGTATGGGGCGCAGTTGAAAAAGACACCAATCGCACTTCCAGTAATACAAAAGCCCAGTTAATGGATAAAATTAAAACAGTTTTTGCGGCCCTTCCCAGGGAGACTGTAGCATCAGCTTGTTCGAGGTTCCGAAGCAGAATTGAAGCTGTGATCGATGCTAATGGTGGTTATTTTGAGTAAATCTTGTTGATAGTATTGTAATTAACTCTGCCTGTAATGTTTTTTTGTCAATTCATTAAATTTAATAGATACAAAGAAGATTTTCTTTTTCCTTACGAAACTGTCAAATTTATCCCGAACACCCTGTATGTGTTTCTTTTTATATATATATATATATGTATATATGTAATAAATGCATGTATTTTTGTAGTCCTGGAGGAGAACTTGATCCTGGTGAAGATGAAATTGAAGGATTAAAGAGGCACATGACAGAGGTAACATTTTAGTAATACCATTTAATGAATTTTTGTTAACAATTTACATGATATTTGGATTGATCAGTGTTTTCTGTGTATCCTTAATAAACTGACTGCTTAAATACTGAGTTATTAATATTCTGTTGGTGTGCCAAGTTGTATTTTCATGGGAAATTGAGCCTAACAATGAAAAAATGAATTTATAATTTCAAAATTATTTTTATTTTTCAGCATAATCTCCCTTAAGACTAATACATTTATTCCAGCGATGCTCCAGCACCATTATCTCATCCCTGTAGCAGTTCTCAGAAAGATCTGCAAAATACCCCTCTACAGCTGCAGTCACCTCTTGTTTCAAAGAAAGAGTTTTAGTTTTGGAAAGCGATAGAAGTCAGAGAAAGCCAAATCTGGGGAATAGGGTGGATGTTCCAACAATTCATAGTGCAGATCCCTTAATTTTCCCATTGCCAATACATCTTTGTGGGCAGGTGCATTATCCTGATGAAAGATGATTTTCCTTCTGGAAACTAGGTCCTTTCTCATGAATTTTTTCATAGAGATCAGAATAATATTCTCCGGTTATTGTTTTATCCTTTTCAAGATAATTAATGAACAAAATGCCTTTAGCATCCCAAAACACCGATGCCATGACCTTTCCTGCTGATGGAACCGACTTTGTCTTCTTTGACACCGAATAACTGCCTTCTGTCCACTGTTTTGACTGCTGTTTGGATTCTGATGTGTAATGGTGAATCCAAGTCTCACCCATAGTAATAAATCGACACACAAAATCACTTTTGTTCTTGTTAAAATGCTCCAAAGCTCTTTTTTTTTTTTTTTTTTTTTCATTTGAAATTCTTCATACAAAATATATCCTACACATTCTTTTAAAGTGCCTATAGTCTCAGCAATTTCACACACTTTGACTTGCCTGTCATCCAATACCATATCGCGCACTTGATCAATGATTTTTGGTAGTGTTACACTTTTTGGACCATTTTCAAGGCTGGTACAGCCACGTTTAAACTCAGTACCCCATTTTTTTTTAATTGTTGAAAACAAAGAAGTGTGCCCATAAACTTTTATGAACTTCGGAATTTCTTTTGATGTTAAACCTTCTTTTACAAAGAATTTTATATCCGCGGGACTTTTCTGTAGTCAAGTTCACTATTGCCAACACCACTATAATGACAATATTGTATTTACTGCTCGTTGCCCCCCCCCCCCACATACATAGTCCGAATTTATCTGATTTGCAATGTATGTGTCTTTTTCCCCGTTACATTCATGAATTAAAACACAATTGATCCACTCTAGAATTTGAAATTTTTAGATGGTAGATGAATTTCATTGCCTTCTGTGAGACCACCACCACCCTACTTATTTAATTTTTAATTTTTTTTTAAATTTTTTTTTTTCACTCCTACACATGTGGTCTCAAGACTTATGACATGACAGTACTATGTATGGGCAAGTGGTAAGAAAGAAGAAAGAAATTTGTTGATATGTTTCTTGAAGACTTGAGAGTTATAATCATCTGGAAAAAAACAGTATTGGAAGACTGATCCATAGACCAGAGGTTCAGGGGATGAAGGTGGATGAGAAGTTGGCTAAGTCTGGAGCTGAACTGCATATGGGTGTTGACTAGCACCTACTTGTGTTTGTACATGATTAGAGGAAGTAGAGTAATAATAGTGGCCAGTTCAGTGGCATAGTGCGAATGGAAATACGTATAGAAAGAATATAATATAGTAAAAGCATTTATGGGAAAGTGACTGAACAGAGTCAATACAGGGGGAGTCATTGATCCAGCAAATTGCTGTCTTCTGAATATAATCTGGCATTCTGAAGGCGATGCACCACTCCAAATGCGAGAACAGTATTCTACAGTAATGCAGATTTGAGCTTTATAACGTGTCAGGAGTCGAGCAGGCGAGAAGTGCTGTTTAGAATGAAAAAATAAACCAAGCTTCTTGGATGATGAAATAGCTATGGACCTGATGTGCTTGTGTCAGGAGAAGCTAGTTAGATGTTAAAGTCAACCCAAGAAGAGAAAACCCAATACTAGTTGGTGAGCAGAATATTGCCCAAAATGGTACAGAGTGAAGCATGGTCTTTCTTCCAGGAAATGAGACAGGATTGTATTTTGGTGCCATTAAAGTTCACCATTTATTATTGGACCCACTTGAAAATGGCAAGGATTCAGTGTTTAATAAGCATTGGTTAAGGATCTTGAATTCTGAATTACTGGCATCAACAAAGCTATGTATAAGATGTCACAGAGAGAGAGAGAAAGAGGGAGGGAGAGATCATTGATGAATAGAAGGAAGAGTGCAGCTGAAAGCACAAAGTCCTGATGCACACCAGCACGGAGTGAAAAGTCTGATAAAAGGAAACCACCTACCATCACCATGAAGCTGGCAATCCATTCACAAAGGGGAGGAGGAATATCATAAGATGGTAGCTTGGTAAGAAGACCATGATGCCAGACTCAACCAGATGCCTTGAAAATATCAGGCACATTCAGCCACTTGAATTTCTCCAAACTTTTCCATGGCTTATGTACAAAGATTGGTTGAGATTGGCCTGGAAATCTGCTGCGGAACAAGAATGATGGAATCAGTATTGGTGATCATTAAATAATTAGTGAGGCATTTAGCTGTTGATGACAGTTTCCATTATTTTTGAGATCGAAATCAGAGCAGTAGTGTTATAGTGAGATGGTTTACTTTTATTTCCCTTTTTTGGGACTTGGCTGTATAAAAGCTTGCTTCCAGTCTGGTATAGATATCAGATGAATATGATAGCTTGAAGAAACAATACAATATTGATAACTTTTTTGAACACATGCTTTTAGTACAACTGTAAAAATTCCATCGTGGCCAGGGAACTCATTGGTATCAAAGCTACTATTTTTCTGATGTCTTCTTGCAGAATTTCAGATAAGGCTTGTGAACAAGTGGGAGAGAGTTTTCTTGGTCATCTCTATATGAGTTAGAGGAAAAAACTGATACCAAGAGTTCTACCTTATCTTTAAGAGGAATAGTGTATCATCTCACATCAGAATGAAAGAGGTGGATACATAGAAAGGCAGAAGTTGTGTCCCACAGCCTTAGTGAGGGAGCAGAAAGCTCAACTATCATTTGCACAGAAGACAAATTTAGTGCATTTGGTCCTGCTTCAGATTACTTGATTTCTTTGCAGTTGTTATGAACTATAGTGTAAGCTGAGTGAGAGGTTGCAGTTTCTGACACGAATCATTGGGTATATGCTGAATTTTTGGCTTTGGCACAATTGTTGGATAATCAGAGTTTGGATAAGGATTGAGGGTTATGAAAAGTGGAGTGGAGAATAAGATACTCACCCCATTAAGAATAATTTCTGTTATTATATCATATCATGTATTAAATCAGAAGAGCAGAAGCATTAGTCATACCATGGAAATGATGCATAGAAATCCCGAAGGTCACCCGAATTTACCAACACACTTGACCTCTTCCTAACAAGCTTCCCCTTCCAAGTATACTGTGGATGTCAGTTCACCTCTTGGTAACTCAGATCACAACCTCATACGTGTCTGTTTTGCCACAAAACAACCTTCACCCACCAGTTCTCGGTCTCATGTACTTTGGCACTGCAAGGGCACCAAATGGAACGACTTCCATAACTTTTGTTCTTTCTTCTCATGGTACAACTACTGCTTCATTCTTCTAATTCAAATACTTGCTCAGACTGAATAATAACAGAAATCATCCTCACAGGAATAAAGGCTTTCATCCCATATTTCACTCCAAATTCTCAACCATCATCCCAGCCTTGGTTCTCAAAAAAGTGTGAAAAAGCAGTTTAAAAAAAAGCGTTTTTCCTTCGTATCCCCTTCAATTCTTCTAGAGCTGTTGAATAAACTGCTGCTGTAACAGTTTCACATTTTTTGAGGTATTTGGTAAGGATTACACCATCCATATCCTAAAAGACAATGGCAAGAACCTTCCCTGCTGACTGGTTGGTTCAGAATTTCTTTGACTGTGGAGAAGCTTTGTATCTCCACTCCATTGACTGTTGTTCGGTCTCTGGGTCATAGTGATGAAGCCATGTTTCATCAACAGCCACAATACAAGCCAAAACATTTGCAGCTGATTTCTCAAAATGACCCAGAATCCTTTGAGATGACAGCACATGTTCCCTCTTTTGGTCAGCATTCAAACATTTGGGGATTCACTTTGCTGAGAGTTTCTGCATGGCCAGGTGTTGGTGGATAATGACCCCAATTCATTCCCTATATATATATATATATATATATATATATATATATCCCCAGAGTCTTTGCAATATTTTTGTTTGGTATTTGTCTATCATCAAGGATCATGGCATGTACTGCATCAATGTTTCCAGGTGTGATCATTGTGGAAGGTCTTCCTGATCTGGGCATCCTTGTCTCAGGATGCCCAGTTTTAAACTTGGCCACCCATCTGTTGGATATGCTGAGGGACAGTCCCCTAAAGTCTCTCACAAAGTTTGGTGAACTCAGTTGTGGACTTTTCTTGTAGCATGAAAAACTTGACAACGGCCCACACCTTTGTGTCTTCCAATTTGTTCAAAACCTCTGATATGTCTTCTGAAAAAGAACAAATTATTACAATTTGCTGAAACATGGGGGATTAAAGAGTTTTAAGATATGTTCTTTCTTGTGGCTATATCAGTTGTGGCAGCCATGATCTAGCATTAGCAAAGTGTCAGATTCTATCACTGTACACGCGCACACACATATGGCTGATGTTATTCAGACTTATCACTCAGAGGATGAGTCTCAGTAGATTGCAGTATGGTGGTTGCTCTTCTAAGCATAACAGCCAGACCAGTACTTAAGTCATCTGCTGACAATTTGAATCCTGCACATCACACCTGAATAGTGGGCATAGGAAACGGCAGCTGCATTGTCTCAACAGCTGCCTTGATGCTTCTATTCTAGTGGTCTCATTGCCAGAGTAATAGCACTGTAGTAGTACAAATGCAACTCTAACTAGTGCTGCCATTCAACATGCCAGGCACGAATGATATCGTTGCAAGTGGCTAGATCTGATTCTGGCTTAGAGCTGTTCAGTCATCATCCCACATTAAGAACGTAAAAGCATTTAGTTCTTTATGCATGCAAAACATGATTTGGCCATGCATCTAGCCAAAATATGGTCTCAGTGTCAGCTATATGTGTGTGTGCAGTAATGGGTCTGACACTTTGTAATGCCAGATCAGGGCTGACATAGATTTGGTCTCTCAAACATTCGCTTTTATATGATAATTGACGTAATCAAGCACATGGTCATTGATCCCTTCTTGACCTAGCTTATTCTAACTTACATATATTACATTTTTTTTTTTAATTATTATCCCACACATACGAGAGGCACAAGAACCTGTAGCATATAATAAATTTCGTTTAATCCTTTATCCAAGTGTGAACAAACAAAGTTTGTTCCTGAAATTATCTTCAGGACTGGGGTAAGGTGGTACAACACCGGGCAACTTGTTGCAAAGGTGGAGCAAGCTAACATCACTCCTATCTCAGTATCTGCCATTATGCAAAACACATCTCCTTGCAGATATGTATAATGTTATGCATTAAGGGAAGGGCCACTACCAGACTAGTTTCAACCTTTATTGAGGTCTCTTCAGTGGGAGCCAGGCCCAAGTGGAGATACCAAGGGAAGCATTAGCAAGGTCATCTCCTCCTATGGGAGTTGCCAAACGGTGTGCCACCTTTTTATTAAATTGCTCTGGATTTAGAGAAAGATGTTGAAAGTTTATTTTTCACTTGGTTAGACTATAATAAATTTAGTTTAATCGTTTATCCAAGTGTGAGCAAACAAAGTTTGCGCCTGAAAGTATCTTCAGGACTGCGGTAAGGTGGTACAACACCGGGAAACTCGTTGCAAAGGTGGAGCAAGCTAACATGACTCCTATCTCAGTATCTCCCATAATGCAAAACACATCTCCTTGCGGATATGTATAATGTTATGCATTAAGGGAAGGGCCACTACCCACTACTTTACCCCAGTCATGAAGATATTTTCAGGCGCAAACTATGTTTGCTCACACTTGGATAAAGGATTAAACTAAATTTATTATAGTCTAACCAAGTGAAAAATAAACTTTCAACATCTTTCTCTAAATCCAGAGTAATTTAATAAAAAGGTGGCACACCGTTTGGCAACTCCTATAGGTAGAGATGACCTTGCTAATGCTTCTGCCTGGTATCTCCAACTCTGGGCCTGGCTCCCACTGAAGAGACCTCAATAACGGTCGAAACTAGTCTGGGTAGTGGCCGTTCCCTTAATGCATAACATTATACATATCCACAAGGAGATGTGTTTTGCATTATGGGAGATACTGAGATAGGAGTCATGTTAGCTTGTTCCACCTTTGCAACGAGTTGCCTGGTGTTGTACCACCTTACCCCACTCCTGAAGATACTTTCAGGCGCAAACTTTGTTTGCTCACACTTGGATAAAGGATTAAACTAAATTTATTATAGTCTAACCAAGTGAAAAATAAACTTTCAAAACCTATATTTCAAAACCTATAGAGTTGAGAAAGAAGAAACATGTTTACATTCTTAAAGAGCTGTAGGTTGAAATTGTAGAGGAGCTGTTTCTGAGGGCAGAAGTAGATGGAATAAATGAGGAGGAGGTGAAGCACATTCAATCAGCTTGTAGTTTTACTGTAAAGAGATGTTTTACATCACATGCTCTTGTTTTAATAGAATGATATTTGCTAATTCATGAGCATTGACCATGGAATTATATATAGAAGAGACACAGAGCTGAAACATTGCATCTGTGAGATAACTGTTGAAGTGAACCTGTAAAGGGAAAGTTTATCTATGAGCCGAATTACTCTCTTCTGGACAGCATCGAGAATTTTTGAGGAAGTTTTAGGTGCAATACTCCAAATGTGTGAACAGCATTCCATTCTAAGGATGGACAGATTTGGGATTTATATAGATTAGTAGTTTAATGGATATAAAATAGCTTCTTAAGCAGAAAAGAATGCCTAGTTTTTTGGAAGCTATTTATGTGAAGTGTTTGTGTCAAGAGAAGTTGAAGGGAAATGCCAATCCAGAGAGAGAGAGAGCTCATTGTGTCTGGTGATGTGTGTATTACCGAGGATGAGGGAAGGTGGGAAGGTTAGCTGAGATCCCCTTTGCGAGAGAAAAGGCAGGACTGTGTTTTGGCTGCATTGCAGGTGACTACTATCCGACCACAGATATCTTGCGACTTCTGCGCATGGCAGAAGAAGGCAAATCCATTCCAATAATAGGTTAATCAATTATGAGTGTATATTATTTATTAAATGGCAGAAAATTAGCTTTTCTTTTATGAAAATTCTAGTTTTTAAAGTGGTAACTATTTTGCTTGTACAACAGTTAGAAAATTTATGTATAAAGTATGTGATTTCGTGTGTTGATGACGAATTCATACATTGCTTTATTCCTTTCTCCACTTCAACATGAATTGACTCTTCTTGGCATTGTGCCAGCCAAGATTTTTGAATATGTGGTTGGACAGCAGGTTATCCTTGCTGCACTGAAGGATGGCATGGAGATCAATGTTTAAGGCACTAGTTGCAGGTGATCTTGATGTAAGAGATGTCTGAGAACTACAGGGTTTGTCAAAGGAGTAGGATGAGTGGAGAGTAATATTGTCAGCAAAGCTGTGGATAGGATTTGCAGTGATTGAAATTAGATCATTTATGTCTAATTTCAATCAGTCCTTCAAGCTTTGTCACCAATGCAGGTGACAAAGCTTGAAGAGCGGGTGCAGCTACCATGACATGCAGGGAATGACCGCAGAGAAAGCTTGCTATCCAGTTAGAGAGTGGCAGGTAGAACAAAGGAAGGCAGTTTGCAAAGCAGGCTTTGATGCTCAACACAATCAAAAGCCTTGGAAATGTCAAGGCAACACACACATTTCTCCAAACCTTTCCATGGCACGTGTACAGTGGTGATTGATGTAGTCTAAGATATCAGCCGTGGATTTGGATTGACAGAATCCGTAGTGGTTGTTGCTGATTAACTGGTGAGTGTCTAGATAGTGAAGAAGTTGGCCATTGATAACTTTCTCCATTATTTTGGAGAGAAAGATTGAGGTGATGGCAAATGATCAGTAGTTGGATGGTTGGCTTTTATCTCTCTTTTTTGGAATGGGGTCGGATATATATGTTAGCTTCCATGAGATGGGATAAGTGCCAGCTGAGTAAAGAAGATTGAAGAGATGATAGAGGACAGGTGATAGCTCTGGAGCACAATGTTTGAGTACAGTAGGAGAGATGCCATTTGAACCAGACGACTTTATAGTGTTCAGGTTGTTTATTATTCTACTTATGCCTTTCTGCTGATAGGCCACAGGAGGTATATTGTGCTCAGTTGCTGATATAGAAGGAATTTTGATTTGCCTTTGCTATCTGTGCAGGAGTTAGAGGAAAAGAGTGATGCCAGGCAGTCAGCTTTTTCTTTAGGTGTTGTAATAGCGATGCCATCTGGATGGGAGAGAGAGAGGTGGGAGCATAGGTAAGCAGAAGTTGCATTCAATTGCTTTGTGAGGGACCAGAAGGTGTGGCTGCCATTTGGACAAGAGACAAGTTTTTTTCTAGTGAATTTTATGAAGTTGGATTTGGATGTGCTGATAACTAATTTACATTTATTGCATGCTTCTGCATGAGCTGAGTATGAAGCCTGGGTTCTTGAGTTCTACTTTAAACTGTTCTGCCTGACATTTATTTTAAACTACTTTATTCCTAATACTATGATTCTAGACTAACCCTGTTTGGGATCTTATTTGTAATGTATCACTGAGAGTCTATTAGTATGATGACTTGAATTGTCGAGTCCACCATCATTAGAGAGTCAGAAAGTAAATCTCTACAATTATATGCATTGAGACACAGGGAGAGCCTTTATGGGAACTTCCAACTCCTCCTAAGTATAATACTGTCATCAACAGTGGTCTTAATTGTCTGTGATGGGCACTCAAGTATATACACCATGGTGTGAACTAATTTGACTAATCTCCTTTCATTTTTGCAGTCTTTCAATCTTGCGCTTTGTCCTTTGGAGGACAAAACGCAAGATTTGTAAGCACATTATTTCCTTATTCAGGTTTTCTATGTTCTCCTACCTTTCCACCACCAAACTTTCAATGTTATCACTATTAACGTTTTCTGGTCTTCTCTCAGTACTCTCTACTCTACTATCACGTAATTTATTCTCTCTCTTTCTCTGTAATCACCCTCATAACACTTACTACACGCTTGCTCACCAGACCTTTAATGTTTTTTAATGTTTTGTTTTATAATTAGTGGGATCATTATCCAGTGGTTTATAAGTACTGCAGTTTCTGAGTAGCACATTCATGTTTCAGTTATATTCTCTAGCATTGATGACTACAGTAGAATTGCCCTTATTGGCTCTCATGATTATTATGCTACTGTCTTTAATTTCAGGAGAGAGAAGAGTTGGCTGTTAGAGAGATTTCTTCTAGGTTGAAAAACTTAGGAAACAATGTTTTCTATGTCAAGCCTAATATTGTTGCCAGTGGTAGGAGACAAGTTGTGAATACTCTGTTGCAAGTGCACAATGAAACAAATTTGCATTTGTTTCATTGTGCCTTCTGAATGAAATGTTTTCAACTTAAAACAACTGACTGTGTGACTGAGAAAAAGATCTATGCAGATTTTAATATTTCTTAATGTGTTTCCCCTTTATTTTAAAAAATTCTTTACAGGCCTATTTATTTGATATTAGAGAGTATAGACTAGACCCAAGTTCAGGATTAATATTTGACGACAGTTCTGCTTAGAGACAGTTACTGGTTGTGTTGATAGCAAATAGAGTAGCACATGTTGCACTGATCTATTATTGCAGAAACAAAGCTAGCATGCCTGTACCAAGAGCTCTAGAAGAGTGAAGTTTTATCTTCAACTTAACACATATGTAAGAGTAATTTCAGTGTCCCTACACCTTTTCAAGAAGGATGACCAGTTGATTCCTTGTTACTGCAACTTATCTTATTATGATCAAACCAGGAGAACTGCTAACACCCACCTAGAAGAACATAAAAAATACATTTGCCACCATAATTGTTGTTAGTCAGATCTAGCTGACCATGCCTTGGATATCTTGTACAGAATCAAATGAATCAAATGGAAGAAAACTAATATGCTTAACCACAACAAATGCAAATTTGAAAGAGTTTTTAGAATCAGGAGCAGATTTTAAAAACCGACCTTATAAATATTAAGTATTAGACCGTATTAAATTTCTCAAGATTTGGGAAACTTTAAAATTCTTAAGCCTCCCACCCAATATAGCTAGGACTAGCCAACAGCATCCATGTAGAGTGCCCCTCATATGACTTTAGGCTTTCAGTCTAATTTTTCTATTTGTTATTTTGTGGGATTTTGTGTATGTTTTTGCGATTTAGTATAGTTTCCTTGACAGTGTCTCAGCTGGGACAAAATATAGGATTGATTAAATGTGTTGTTTAATTATTTATATGTTTAATTCCATTAAACCTTACAATGACCATCACATAAATCTAAAGTAGGCAAATTTGCAGTGAGAAGGAACTTTATACACTTCATGGAGAAACCCTACTGGAATAAAGACCTGCTAGACATTTGTTCCATCAATATATATATATATATATATTGTATATCAATTATTATTTTCAGAGTGTATTGATTCATACAGAAGGTTGCTGGAATAGAATAGCCATTAATTGCAGAACTGAAAGAATAATTTACAAAATAAATACATATATAAATAATGAGATTCACTCCTTGAATTGTTTCTGATACTAGCCATTATGGAAAGACTTGAATTTAAACTATTCTCTACTTGATTCAAATTTAGTTTTTTATATTAATCCTCTATTCATATATGAGAAGTTCCAAAACCTGTAACATGTTAGTGCTGAGTAAGTGGTTAAGAATAAAGAAGGAATCCTGTGCATTTCTTGAAAACAGTCCTCACCACAATGTTTTCCTTAGGTCGTTGAGGAAAACACTATAAGAAGGCCTCTTCAGAATATAAATTTAGATAAAATGAAAAGGGAAATAAAATCAAGGCAACAACAGAATGTCTATTAGAAACTAATTGCAGTGAGCGAGTCTCTCTCTCTGTGTGGGTGTCATAAGTGCAAGAATAGTATTCAGAAGTTGGCAGATTTGATATTTGTATAGAAGTAGCATCTTGAGAAGGTCATCAAATTTTTGGATGCTGAGAATGTTATAGATGTGACATTTTGTATCAGGAAAGGTTTAAAAGTGAACCCCAGAAGAGAAATCTGATATTGCTTGAGGATCTAAATATTATTGAAAGGTAATGGGAGGTGAGGTAAAATCTTTTTCGTGAGAAATAATACAGAACTGTAATTTGATATTATTGAAGTTGAAAAGGTTGACCTCATTCTGATGAAGAATGGCAAGGAGACCAACATTTAACAGATTGATTATACCTATATGTAGAAGATCCTCAAGCTTGGAATATTTGAACACTACAGGGTTTGTCAAATGAATGGACCATATGATCATCATCATTCAAATTATAAATGGAATTTCTGCATAATCACATCTATAATTTGATGTTATGCAGAAAATTTATGAAGACTTTACATCTAAAAGTAAATACTGATTTTTAAAACAGATCAACTGGAGAACATAGTAATGAAACAAAACCACCTCAATAAATAGCCCTATTTTTTAACTTCATCTCACCTGCAAAATGTTATAAACCTACTAGTAAATATAGTATTTTTTTTTTCTTTTTCCAAATCACTTCAAATTTCCAGTAAGTAATGTTGTGGTCCACACTAGGTGATGAAATCCATCTTCTGTCTAAAGACATTCCTAGGCATCCATGTCATGGAATTCAAATCTACAGGTACTTGGTTGGAGAGGAAATGCTCCATCAATTTAGCCAGCAGTTACCTCACTGTGAAACCGAACAATACAATAGCACTCAGTGATCTCTTTATTTAGTTATTAAATAAATATAAACTATTTAATTGATAATTACATTAATTAAAATTATTTCTTGCGAGCTGGATATAATAAATAAACTGAGTATGGAATAACGCTTGTCAAGTTTTACAAATTTTTGGGAAAAAATTCAGCATTATCTTTACAATTTTTATAAAAAAAAATTTAAGCAGTGGAATTCCAATCTGAATTCTTTTAAATCGATACAGAAGTAAATGAATGAATCTTAAAGGACATTCTGGCAAGCATTTCCTCTACAAATGCATATTTTCCCCTAGTTGGAGGAAATGCAAACTAGACCTGTAGGTGGTAGATGTCTTCCATCACCCAGTGAAATATTACCTTTCCTATTGACAGGTTAACTTACTGGCATCTCTTTTCTCTTCCAGTTCCTGTATTAATGACTTGGGAAAAGTTCTCTAACTCTACCAAGAACTGCTCACTTCATGTCACTTGTAGTCTTTTGACAGAAAGAAATTCGAAGTATTCTTAATAACTTGAACACAAACATCTAGTCTTGATGGTATCTCAACTATCATCATCATATTCCTGACATGTACAGGATGTGATAGTACTACATGAATAATTTACATCATTACTAACTTCCTATCTACCATTTTCCTCCAAATCAGTCTGTTACTTGTCAAGACTCCAACATTATCAGATCTTATATTTCTATCGTCTAAGGCACTTTGTACCGTTATCAATCCACCTATATCTTGGTCTTCCTCTGGGTCGTTTTACTGCCAACCTGGCAGAGAACACTTGTTTTTGCCCATTCTGTTTAAGTGACCATACCACCTGAGATTAGCTCTGCTAACGCATTCCTGGATGCTGACAATGTTAAGTTCTTTCCTAATATCCTGTTTTTAATATGATATTGCTATTGATGCCAACTGTTCATGCCTCTAATCTTTCTTAGGACTCTCATATCTGCGGTCTCTAGTCTTTGGTCAAGTGTTTTACTTCTGACACAGCTCTCAGATCCATAAGTTAAAACTGGTTTGAACAATGTCTTGTATACAGCTAATTTAGTGTTCTGACTAAGATCTCTCTTATTCCATATAAATTTATTCAGTTGATTTCCTACCATACCAGCTTTATTCATTCTGTTGTCTATTTCCATATTTAATTTACCATCTTCATTAAAAATTGTGCCTAAGAAGCTGAAATGTTTTACTTGTTCCACAGGTTCCCCCTTCACAACACAGTTGACATTTTCAACAATTCTACCTATTTTCATTGTCTTTGTCTTTTTAATGCTGACCTTCATACCGTATCTATTACAACAGTTATTCAATTTATTCAGGGAATCTTGCAAACTTGTAGCGGATTTATTTAGAAGTATAACATTGGTAGCATAAAGCAAAGAGCTGACATTAACATCTCCAATTCTGATATCGTGTTTAATACCACTTTCCTTCATAATGTGATCCATATGGATAATGAATAACAGAGGGATAATGTACATCTTTGTCTCACACCAGATTTAACATTAAACCATCTTCCTGTACTTCCTTCAATTCTAACTGCTGACTTACAACTCAAATAAAGACTAAGTATTGCTTGATATA
Organism: Typopeltis vanoorti; assembly: GCF_054136105.1. Taxonomy (NCBI): domain Eukaryota; kingdom Metazoa; phylum Arthropoda; class Arachnida; order Uropygi; family Thelyphonidae; genus Typopeltis; species Typopeltis vanoorti. The sequence goes on along the minus strand of NC_143557.1, from coordinate 121,859,090 downwards.
ATGCCCCATTGACACCATATAACAGCAGCGTATTGAATAGCTTCTCTCTTGGCACCTTGTCATATGCCTTTTCCAGATCTACAAAACTTAAATATGGATCTTTGTTATATTCTCATGCTTTCTCAACTATTTGTCGTAAAGTGAAGATCTGATCCTGACAGCCTCTATTTGGCCTGAATCCAGCTTGTTCTTCACCAAGCTTTTCTTCCACAATTCTTCTCAACCGTTTCTCAAGTATACTTGCATATATCTTGCCAGGTACACTCAGTAGGGAAATACCTCTGTAATTCTCACATTCAGTTTTATTTCCCTTTTTATATATGGGTACTATGAGAGCTGAGCTCTGCTCCAATCATCAGGAATTTTCCCCTCTATCCAGGCCTTCTGAACTATGCAGTGCAACCACTGTAAGACTTTTATACCACCATACTTCAGCATTTCTGGTCGAATATCATCTACTCCTGCTGCCTTTCCACATTTTAAGCCTTTGATGGCTTTTTCTACTTCAAGTATCGATATGTATTCCTGTTGTTGTTGTGTCCCAATTTACGATTTCTGCTCTAATCTTACAAATTCTTTTTATCTATATTCTTCTAACTTCTATGCCCGAGATTTTACCAAAACTTATACCAATATCTAAGTTATTGCTCCCCGTAGTACCCCTAATATTTGTATTTATACTGTGCCTTTTGGGATATTTAGTTTAGGATATTACATACATAAACAAGGAGAAAGAACTCAAATATATCTGAAAGTGTAACTATTGCAGTCGTGACACTTAACTCGATTCTCAACTTAAATTTTCCACGTGACTAAGTACAATATTTTCAAGTGGTTATCAACTGCACCATTTATGTTGTCATAAATAGGGAGAAAGTCAATCTCGAATATATCCCTTAGTATTTAAATATTATTGCAGTCTTAATCTCTTTCCTCAACATTAAATTTCCCGCGTGATTAGGTATGATGATTTTAAGCGGTGCATTGGATTAGCAACATCAGACAACTCTTTTATCATTGAACAAAAGGTTTATTAAGTTTCTAAACATGGTATAATTCAAATACTAAACTAAAATACTTATAGACTAACATTAAATCATTACAAGCAATATGGCTACTTGTGATTATGCCGCCATGCACATTAATTCACAAATTCACCTGATGTGAACAAATTAGATCAATTCACACTATCTGATTATTCATACTGAAGTAGATTAACAAATCATTCACTGCTAACACATACCTGTGACATTTCAATTATTTTATACATTACATTAGGCATTCAATTCTTAGGATACGTAATTACTTAATTCACACTATTCCGTTATACCGTTATTTGCACTAACACACAATTATGTCATTTAAATATCTTGTGCAATATAATAGGCATGCAAAAATACCTTAGGACTCTTAATCATTCACAAATCTTTAACACTAGTCAATCTACACATAACACATTCTGTCATATACTAAAGTCCTAGTATAACTTCAACAGTTCTGTATTGGAATCACGATACTTTTCACAGACAAATTTCTAGCTAACATAGGTTATGATTTACAGTACCTTTCTTGAGCTCTTCGTATGGCCCTTTATTCTTTTCCAAACGAACCTCTGGTATAACTTCTCGTAACTCTGGAATACTTTAACACACGCATTTGCTCTACTATCAGCAATGAGGACATCGATCTCTTTACAGCTTTCGGCTTTGCATAGTTATCACTAGTGTTGAAACGAAGAAGATCCCTCCTTTTCTAGGACTCTATGGCAATTTTTCCTTTGCTTCCTACTCGGGAAAACGGGAATCGAAATCCCGCTCACTTTCGTTTCCGTGTTGTGACGGGGAGATATCACCCCTGTCGCCACTCAGGAAAACCCCGTGAACTCCACCGGAACCAAAACCAAACTCCAAGGCCCAAAGCGACTATCCAAAAAGAGTCCTCCCCTTTCCTTCTATACTTTATACTTTCTATACTTTCCTTTGTTAGCTACTTATTTAATTAGAATTCCTTATTTTAAGTCATAATACAATATTAATACATTCCTTCCTTTATCAGCTACTTTAACAACAACCCTTTTATACATATTACTGGATGCAAGAAATTTTCCATTAAATAATTCATTTTTTTTATGCAGGGGTTTTAATTTATGATATTTATTCTTCATGTTACACCATGATGGCTGAGAATACTATATTCCTAAGATATCAGGTGTAACACTGTTGAGTGTTTTTTACCACTGTGCTATCACTGCTTGTTTCATTTAGCAATTTTTCAAAGTAATTACTCCATACTTCAAGGATATCTTTTTCTCCCATTTTCATGTCAACTTTATCACTCTAACTCCTTTTACAGCACTCTTTCCTACATTTCTAAGCTTCTTCAACAACCTCCAGAATATTTTGCCACCTTCTTGATATTTATTTTCTATGTTCTTACCAAAGTCCTCCCATGACTTCTGTTTAGCTAGTTTTACCAAGTGTTTAGCTTTCTTACATTTGTCTCTGTATTCTCTAAGAGCACAAGCTGACTTATTTGCAGGAACTTTTGATATGCTTTCTTCTTTTCCTTCACTGCCTCTTTAACTTCCTGTGTCCACCATGGAGTTCTAATTTTTCTATCCTTGCAGATAACTTCATCACATGGATCTCTGGCTGAATCAATCAGGATTTTCTTCAAGGCTAGCCACTGAATCTCCAAGGTTTGGTTCCTGTTCTCAAACTCTTTCATTTTTTCTTCAATAATCTTTGTGTATTTTAGTCTACAGTTCACATCTGAGAACTGCTCAACTTTCATTTGCTTTAAAACTTTCTTACATGTTATTCTTTTCAATATGAAATTCAATTTTATCCTGCTCAAGACTAAATAGTGATCACTTCCAATTTCAAATCCTCTGTACACTCTGGTGTCCTGCACCAGGGAGAAAACATCACTATCAACAATAACATAATCAGTGAGACTTTTCTTATAACTTGCCTCTTCTCTCCATGTGAATTTGTGCACATTTTCATGTTGGAACATTTTGTTAGTAATAATCAGTCCATGTCCTGAGCAGAAATCCAACAGGTATTTGCCATTATTATTGGCTTTCTCTTTTCCCAAAATTTTTCAAAATTTTCCCAAAATATTTTTGTATGTCTGACAATCATTTCCTACTCTGCTATTTAGATCCCCAACAAATACCAACTTTTCCTTTTTCATTGTTTCAGTTGCTTTTTCTAAAGCTTCAAAAAATTCCTCCACTTCTACCTTAGTAGAACCTTCTGTGGGACCATAGGCACAAATAAATCTCATTGTCCAGTTCCCCATTCTCATTTGCCCACATCACTCTACTTGAAACTGCCTGCCATTCAAGAAGATTAGCCTCGTATTTTGTGCTTAATACTCTGGCTACTCCTTCTTTTCCTTTATTGTCATTTCCTGAATATAACATTTTGTATTTATTGCTCAGAAAGATCTCACCAGTTTTTGTCTTTTTTGTTTCTGTCACCCCAATTATGTCGATCTGGTACTTATCTAATTCTTCATCTAGCTCCATTTCTTTACTATTCAGGCTTCTTATGTTGATAGTACCGATCTTTAACTCTGGTGATGTTGAGTTGGGGTTTGCTTTCAGATTTGTTCCAGTAGCTGACTTTTTGCTGTTCGCCCTGGTTCCCTGACGAAAAGAATGGGGGCCTTGTTTAAATGAGCGACGCCCCAGCCGGCATGAAATTTTGTGATGTTGTGCTATCATTTTCTATATTGGTTTAAGCCAATAAGAATACAGTTTGGTCGGTTAAATCCAAAATTGCCAGCCCATCCTCGTTCGTTCAGTATTCAGGTAGATACCCAACAGGGTGCACCACGAGATGGTGAGGATTGGAGATTAGGTCAGAAACCCTGGTCGGTTCTCCGCATTCCTTTAAAGGCTATGTGGTGGTCTTCTCTCAGTTATACAGCTTTGACCCTTAAGCACCCTGGTATCCCAACTATCGTGTTAAAAACTTGTTCCTCAGAAGTAACATCTATTCTGTATCATCTCTACAGTCTATCCTGTTCAGTTGTCATCTGCCCCTACAGCAGAGAAACAAGCTACATCCAGCCCATCCCTAAGAAAGGTGATAAAAGTCAGACAATAAACTACTGTCCAATTGCTCTCAAATCTGTTCTTTCTAAAACTATGGAGAAGGTCATTAACAACTACTTTCACTATCTGGAGACCTGTCAACTAATCAGTGACCAGCATTATAGATTCTGCCACAACCAATCTTCTAGCTTTCACCACCCACAACTGGACTCAGGTAATGGAAAAATTTGGAGAATCTCATATAGTTGCTCTTGACATTTTCATAAGCATTTGATGAGGTTATACACAGAGACCTACTTAGCAAGCAGCCTTAAACACTCTACAGCCGGATCATCAACTTTCTCACTGGTTGCTCACTGTATGTCATGATGGATGGTTTCCTTTCCTCTGATTTCTCCACCAATGCACAAGTATTCCATGGTTTTTTCCTTTCGCCTGCTCTCTTCCTCTTGTATATAAATGACTTGCTTTCACAGACGTCCAGTCCTATCCGTAGCTTTGCCGACGACAGTACACTCCATTCCTTGTACTACTCGAATATTAGAATCCTCAAGATCCACTGTAACCAATGTCCTGAACTCTGATCTCCTAGCCATATCGCAATAGGGCAAGGAGATCATAGACTTCAATGCCACCAAAACTTAGTCCTGTCTGATCTCTCACAAGGAAAAGCTCGCATCCTTATCCCTTACCTTCAATGATACCAAGATGTCCAAACACAATCAAATTTTCCTTTTTTGAACTGACCTACACTTTTGATCTCTCCTGCACAAACACATTTAAGTTATAGCTTCTGCAGCAGCCAAAACAACTTGGTGTACTTTTTTTCAGAAGACACTACTTCACACGTTCACATTTGCTAACTCTATACAAATGCTAAATCCGCCCAACAATGGAATATTGCTCCCATATTTTGAGCATTGCACCAAAATCCTATAAGATTGCTCAGTTCTATGCAAAAGAGGGTAATCCAGTTATTTTATCATTCCTTTCTCACAGACGCACTTTATTCCCTCTTCCATAGACATTCCATTTCTACTTTATGCCTGTTCTACAGATAATTTCATGGACTGTGGTCTGCTGAATTAGCTACTATTATTCCCCCATAGTTTTCTCTAAAACTATAAGAGGTGTTACTAACTAACTTCTCTTTCATTCTATCTATTTATGTTCTATGGATCTGTCTTCCCCTAAGAATACAAACTTCAGTTGTTCAAAATGTGAAACAAATTTCCCTTTTTTTTTTTATTATTATCTTCTTGTTCACACATGGCTCTAATATATTATAGCTATGTCTTTTGGCTTTTCATGTGTAGATCAGATATATAAATTATTTTGACAGAACTTCTTTTATGAACACTCCTGTTCAGAGATGTGGAGTTAAGATAAGGCATTCTATTTGCAACAGGATAAATGTACATTCATTCTATAGTCACTTTTCTTTATTTTTTGAAAATCTTCAAATGAAATCTGAGTACATTAAAAATTCTTTCGTTGATATTCTCTGCTGCTAAAAGGTTAACAGTGTTGAACAATTATTTTTGAAATAAAATAGCCAACAGATGCTAACAGAAAATATTTTTTTCTTAATAGAGAAAGTAAAGCTGAACAAAGATTTTACTTTCTTTATCTTTTTACCATCAATAATTTTTTTTATAATATTGCTTCATACACAATTAAATTTTTCTCATAACACTTTCAACACTTACATTTCATGTGTGCACACATGAAATGTAATTCTAAACACACAAACACATCACTTTAGTGAGAAAGGTGGAGATTTTTCTGTGGGGTAAAAAGGTAACAAAAATATTAAAGAGATTTATTATTGATATGCATTCGCTAATGCCATGCACATAAGGGATAAGAATGTAAGTTATTTCTTCTGTATTTGAAGAGGTAAAGATACCATAACTGTTAACTCTTTTAAATCATTTCTGACTTTCCCATCCACCACTTTTGAAGGCAATGTGATAATCTAGTTGAAAAGAATTATAAAACAAGAGGAAAACTCATGTAAAAACTTTATTAACGTAGAATTTTCACCTAAGTCATAGGCATTATCACTACAAGATTACAGAATGGCAATTAAACAATAGCAGACAATTCTAAAAAGCACCCTAAGTAGCTAATGTAATATAACTATAAAAGGTCAATTTCCTAACTTATTTGAAAAAAAAAAAAAATTGTATTTAGACAAAATAAAATTAGGAAAGATTAGCTGCTTTAAAAAGTACTATTTCTAACAAAGGGAATAGATGTAGACAATTGGATCTGTTTAAGTTAGGACAATGAAGTAAAGTTTCACACATTTCTTTATAAAGCTGTTTTGTGAGGAAACAACTTTTATGAAGAACTTCTCTTGTTCCTATGTTTAGTGTCAATAACATGATCTGTAAGTCCAGACTGTTCATGCGCATGGTATTTAATATAAGACATGTTCTTTTAGCCAAATAAAAGCAGATCTTCCTGTTTGTCCAAAATAAAATAAACCCACAAAAGCAAGGAATCTGATAGATGCCTGGATAATTGAGAGATGGAAACATGCCCTCAGAAGAAGTGAGAAAGGTGGAGATTTTTCTGATGGGGTAAAAAGGGAACAAAAATATTAATGACATTTATTATTGCTATGCATTCACTAATGCCATGCACATAAGGGATAGAATGTAAGCTATTTCTTCTGTATTTGAAGAGGTAAAGATCCCATAACTGTTAAAAGCTCTTTTTTTTTTGTTGGAAGAATTCTTAAAACCATTAGATAAAAAGGTAGAACAGATAATTTAACTATTCCTATTCTTGAATTCGAATATTATTAAACTTAGCTTCTGGTTGGAGATATGGAGTAGCTCCATTACCTACTAAAACTTTCCATTTCCCCCTCCCCCCTTATTATTATCATTGTTTTCAGTCTTATACTATTTTCAAGCACATAAATTTGAAATTTCTGAAAAATGTCTCTTTCCATGTAAGAATATCGAGGTAATGTCAATGTGTCTTTCTAAAACGAGTTTTATTTATATTTTTTTTTACTTATTATATTTTTTGGATGGTATGCAGTGGAGTAGCTTCATTTCTGCTAATCTTACTACTAAAGTAAGAGGTAGGGTGATTTATTGTAAGTCAGTTTAATTTATTTAAAAATTGTCACGTTTTATAATCAGAGATGTCACTAATGCATTTGGGAACTAAATTGGAAGTTATTTAGACTTTAGGTAGACAAGATGGTGTTAAACAAGACTGGCTGATCGAGGATACAGTTGGAAATTGGTGGAGACCAAATTTTGAACCACCACAAGTAAGTTGGAATGAAAGTAGAATATGAATTATTATCTAAACTTTGGATTAGTTGAAAAATTTGTTATGTAAATATTTGCTATCAACCTGGAAAAGTAAAGCTCTTCTGGTAATGGAGCAGCCCCTCTATCCAACTTTGGCTAAAAAGATATAAATTAAATGAGATTTATTATATTAAAGAAGGATTATTAATTTGACATATGTATGTATTTTTTGAAAGTAAGGATAACATAGATCTTGGGACTGGACCTGATCTGAGATAGTATATAATTAGAAGTGTTGAAAATGAAGAACCAATAATTGAGCATGGAAATATTTATCAGATGGCCAAGAACAATGTGAATAAAACCAATAACAGAGAAATGAATTAACGTATAACATAAAACGGATTACTTACGTATATATTATAATTAGCATAAATTTTTGTCCTAGTATCAAGGGCATCTTCAGTATGACTTCTAAATTAAACAACAAGAATTGAAACTGGAATACTCAACAATGTCCCGTGTGAACTGCACATACATGATGTGGAGCATCATGTTCTAATAAAAATAACTTTGACAAGATTTAATAACAAATAAAAAATATAATTAAATATGAAAAATAACAAATAATTAAATTTAAGTTAGTCTGGAATTTGTGAAGAACTATTTCATGATAAGTGAGATAATTTAAGTCCATTTCTATTTACATTCAGTTGATGTAGCAAGGTCTTACAACTCTCTGTATAGATGTTACATTCATTAAGAAGATTATTACTTAATTTTTTAATTTTTTTCTAAAGAATGTGATGTCTGGTGGTGATAGTGTGCTCCACAAATTCTGATTGCTCTGGCTCATGGAACTTAATGTAGTCTTAAATGTTCATCATGATGCACGGCTGCCAATCTACCTGTTTGGCCAAAATACTATAATCTACAATGGTGAGGAATTTGATACACTCCAGCGTGAGCTAAAGACAGAAGTTTATCTTTAGCTGAGCTAAAGATAAACTCTACCTAGATGATAGGATGGAAGGACACTTGTAGATCAATGGGTCTAAGTAGTTTGGCTTTACCCTCTGAGATGCCTTTGACATAGGGAATGATGACACAACAACCACCTCTGTATCACTATTACAATGAGAGGCAGATGACAAGGAAACTGTTATTATTATCTTGTTGACATATGATTCAGTAAAGCCATTAGTAAGGAAGATGGACTTGATATGATTTATTTCTTGAGAGAGCAATAATTCAGTGGAGCAAAGAGAGTGTGCTTGATGTACTAAAGTCTAAATGGTGTCAGATTTTTGACAATTATGATGATATGAAAGAGTATGAATGTAAAGTCCAGTATATATTTTCTTTTGGAATACTGAGAAGTGAAGGATACCATCTCCCAAAAATAAATGACATCAAGTCCTCTTTCCTTGCTAATGACTTTATTGAATCGTATGTTAACAAGATAATTAATAATCACAGATCCTTGTTATTCGCCTCTCATTGAAATAGCAATACAAAGGTGGTCAATCATGTTGCCATTCCCTATGTTAAAGGCATCTCAGAAGGTATAGACCCATTGACTTACAAGCATCCTTACATCCTATCAACAAGATATCTACTTTTCTGGGCTCAACTAAAGATAAACTTCTATCGTTAGCCCACTCTGGAGTGTATCAAATTCCTTGCCAGTGTGGATTATCGTATTTTGGCCAAATTGGGAGTCGCTTGGTGTCGCACTGATTAGATTGTCGGCTTGTCGAGAGCTCCTGAAAAGATTAGTAGTATTTTGTGTTAACATTAGATATTTTACTAGAATTTTAAGTAGTATTGTTTGCTTTTTGTTTCTTGGTGTATCTGTGCAATTTTTGCATGTTTTCTGTTATTTTAATTATTATTTTTAAGAAAAGATAGCGTACACATGGCACCGATAAAGAAAAAAATGGCGGCCAGGTCGGCATGTTTGTTTAAGAGTTTTGATGTAAATGAATTTATGCAATGTGCTGTCTGTGAGATGTATGCCTTGCGAAGAGCGGTGGGAATCTGGTTAGAAAGTGATAGTGGAGTTAATATGTGTAAAGAGAATGAGGACTTCAAGCGTGTTTCGTGTGTCGAGAGTGATATCGTTAACTTATATGATAGTCAGATAGTCAGAATGTAGAAAATGGCGGTGTGCTAGAGAATTGCGTGGTAGTGCCAGATAGGTGTAAGAGCGTCGCCGAAAATGTAAATGAAGGTAGAAACACAGAAAGAATGGATGATTTGATCGATAATGAAAATGGTGAGATAAATGCGAGTAGCGAAATTGCCCGTTTGAATGGTGCGATACACAGAGCTAAAAGACAACTGGAGCGTATGGAAAAATGTGTGTTGAACGTATCGACAAATAACCGGCGGAAGTCTGTGACGGCAAATAATAGAATGTTCGCAAACGTCAATAAAATGAAGGAGCGAGTGCTGTATGGAGATTTGCTATTAAGAGGCGTAATAATTGAGAGTTTAACAAAGTCGTACCAGCCGGGTGAGAACATAAAGGACGTCAGCGAATCTATTCGACTGCAAAAACAGGGTGAAAGAGATGATAATCGTGGCAGGAACGAATGATTTGAAAGAGGACAAAATGGAAATGATAGAGGATGTGAGGGAGTTGTTTGAGGTAGCAAAAGAGAAGAGTGAGAGAGTTAGGATGGTGAGTATCTTACCGCGGTATGACAGCGAAGTGTTTAGAAGGACTGCCATAATTGCCAATGACTTTATGCGTGGGTTATGCATGGAGAGTGGTGTGGAATTTGTGGATGTGTGGAATGAGTTCGATGGGCGAAAGGACTTATATAAGATGGATGGGTTGCATTTGAATGGAGTTGGTGTACGGAGACTTGAAAGAGTGTTGATGAATGATGTGGAAGTGGATGTACAGACTCAGGGAAACTAGATTTATTAAGAGGGGGGAGTAAATATGCAGACTTTTGGGGGGGCAGTTAAGTGTATGAATGAGTATATTATGCCCGAGCGAGAACGACGGACAACAAATCAGAATGGGATAGTTAGTATAAGGCATCAAAGTAGGGATGGGACAAATGGGCTTCTGCGATTCATGTACACTAATGCCAGGAGTATTAGGAACAAGAAGGAAGAGTTTTTGACCATGGTTGGCACTTCCAGGCCACAGGTTGTCGGTATTAGTGAAACATGGCTGACAGAAGATGATAAAGCTAGTGGGATTGAATGCGACGGGTATAGCGTGTTGAGGAGTGACATCATCATCATCATCATCATCAAATTCCTGACATGTACCCTCAAGGGGTGTACAGGATATGACAGTACTACATGAAAAAATTACATCATTACTAACTTCCTATCTACAATTTTCCTCCAAATCAGTCTGTTACTTGTCAAGACTCCAAGATTATCAGATCTTATATTTCTATCGTCTAAGGCACTTTGTACCGTATCAATCCACCTATATCTTGGTCTTCCTCTGGGTCGTTTTCCTGCCAACCTGGCAGAGAACACTTGTTTTGCTAATCTTTCCTTGCCAACTCTGTTTAAGTTACCATACCATCTGAGATTAGCTCTGCTAACGCATTCCTGGATGCTGACAATGTCAAGTTCTTTCCTAATATCCTCATTTTTAATATGATATTGCCATTGATGCCATCTGTTCACGCCTCTAATCTTTCTCAGGACTCTCATATCTGCAGTCTCTAGTCTTTGGTCAAGTGTTTTACTTCTGACCCAGCTCTCAGATCCATAAGTTAAAATTGGTTTGAACACAGTCTTGTATACAGCTAATTTAGTGTTCCGACTAATTTCTTTCTTATTCCATATGAATTTATTCAATTGACTTCCCACAATACCAGCTTTGCTGATTCTGTTGTCTATTTCTATATTTAGTTTACCATCTTCAGTAAAAATTGTGCCTAAGTAGCTGAAATGTTTTACTTGTTCCACAGGTTCTCCATTCACAACACAGTTGACATTTTCAATGATTCTGCCTATTTTCATTGTCTTTGTCTTTTTATTGCTGACCTTCATACCATATCTATTACAACAGCTATTCAATTTAGTCAGAGAATCTTGCAGACTTGTAGCGGATTTATTTAGAAGTATAACATCATTCGCATAAAGCAAAGAGCTGACATTAACATCTCCAATTTTGATATCAGGTTTAATACCACATTCCTTCATAATGTGATCTAAGTATTGCTTGATATAATGCCCCATTGACACCATATAACTGCAGCGTATTGAATAGCTTCTCTGTTGGCACCTTGTCATATGCCTTTTCCAAATCGACAAAACTTAAATACAGATCTTTGTTATATTCCCATGATTTCTCCACTATTTGTCGTAAAGTGAAGATCTGATCCTGACAGCCTCTATTTGGCCTGAATCCAGCTTGTTCTTCACCAAGCTTTTCTTCCACAATTCTTCTCAACCGTTTCTCAAGTATACTTGCATAGATCTTGCCAGGAACACTCAGTAGGGAAATACCTATGTAATTCTCACATTCAGTTTTATTTCCCTTTTTATATATGGGTACTATGAGAGCTCTACTCCAATCATCGGGAATTCGTCCCTCTGTCCAGGCTTTCTGAACTATGCAGTGCAGCCACTGTAAGACTCTTATACCACCATACTTCAGCATTTCTGGTCGAATATCATCTACTCCTGCTGCCTTTCCACATTTCAAGCCTTTGATGGCTTTTTCTACTTCAAGTATGGATATGTATTCCTGACTGCATGCCTGGTCAGTGTTTTTTTATCACTGTGCTGTCATCACTGCTTGTTTCATTTAGCAGTTTTTCAAAGTAATTACTCCATACTTCAAGGATATCTTTTTCTCCTGTTTTCATTTCACCTTTATCATCTTTAATTCCTTTTACAGCACTCTTTCCTCCATTCCTAAGCTTCTTCAACAACCTCCAGAATATTTTGCCACCTTCTTGATATTTATTTTCTATATTCTTGCCAAAGTCCTCCCATGACTTTTGTTTAGCTAGTTTTACACACTGTTTAGCTTTCTTACATTTGTCTCTGTATTCTGTAAGAGTAAAAGCTGACTTATTTGCCAGGAACTTTTGATATGCTTTCTTCTTTTCCTTCACTGCCTCTTTAACTTCCTGTGTCCACCAGGGAGTTCTGATTTTTTTATCCTTGCACACAACCTCACCACATGCCTCTCTGGCAGAATCAATCAATGTTTCCTTCAGAGTTTGCCACTGAATCTCCAAGGTTTGATTCCTGTTCTCAAACTCTTTCATTTTCTTTTCAATAATATTTCTGTATTTTAGTCTACAGTTTACATCTGAGAGCTGCTCAACTTTTATTCGCTTTAAAACTTTCTTACATGGTATTCTTTTCAATATGAAATTCAATTTTATCCAGCTCAAGACTAAATAGTGATCACTTCCAATTTCAAATCCTCTGTACACTCTGGTGTCCTGCACCAGGGAGAAAACATCACTATCAACAATAACATAGTCAATGAGACTTTTCTTATTCCTAGCCTCTTCTCTCCATGTGAATTTGTGCACATTTTTATGTTGGAACGTGGTGTTAGTAATAACCAGTCCATGTCCTGAGCAGAAATCCAACAGATATTTGCCATTATTATTAGCTTTGCTCTTTTCTCCAAATTTTCCCAAAATATTTTTGTATGTCTCACAATCATTTCCTACTCTACTATTTAGATCCCCAACAAGGACCAACTTTTCCTTTTTCATTGTGTCAGTTGCTTTTTCTAAAGCCTCAAAAAATTCCTCCACTTCTACCTTAGTAGAACCTTCTGTGGGACCATAGGCACAAATAAGTCTCATTGTCCAGTTCCCCATTCTCATATTTGCCCACATTACTCTACTTGAGACTGACTGCCATTCAAGAAGATTAGCCTCGTATTTTGTGTTGAATACTATGGCTACTCCTTCTTTTCCTTGATTGTTATTGCCTGAATATAACATTTTGTATTTATTGCTCAGAAAGATCTCACCAGTTTTGGTCTTTTTTGTTTCAGTCACCCCTATTATGTCGATCTGGTACTTATCTAATTCCTCAGCTAGCTCCATTTCTTTGCCATTCAGGCTTCTTACATTGATAGTACCGATCTTTAACTCTGGTGATGTTGAGTTGGGGTTTGTTTTCAGATTTGTTCCAGTAGCTGACTTTTCGCTGTTCGCCCTGGTTCCCTGGCGAAAACAACGGGGGCCTTGTTTAACTCGGCGACGCCCCAGCCGGCATGAAATTTTGTCATGTTGTACCATCATTTTTTATTTTGGTTTAACCAATAAGAATACAATTTGGTCGGCTAAATCCCAAATTGCCAGCCCATCCTCGTTCGTTCAGTATCAAAGTAGATACCCAACAGGGTGCACCACGAGAAGGTGAGGATTGGACATTAGGTCAGAAGCCCTGGTCGGTTCTCCGCATTCCTTTAAAGGCTATGTGGAGGAGTGTTATTGATGATAGCTGATGAGCTGCAGCCAAGGAGTATAGAAGTTGAACTGCATGATGGGGAAAAAAGCACATTTGAGGCTGTTTGGTGTGAGATAGAATCTAGCAGAACAAAATATACAATTGGGTGCTGCTATAGACCGGGTGATGGAGTGGATGGTGGGGATAGTATGCATAAGCAAATAGAAGAAATGAGCGAAAGGAGGGTAATTATTATGGGTGATTTCAATTATGGTAACATTGACTGGAAAGAGGAGAGGGCACATGGGAGGAAGGAATTGGATTTTATGCAGTTATTAAGGGACAACTATCTACGGCAACATGTATTGGAAAATACCAGGGGGCAGAGAGTTCTGGACCTAGTAATTGCAACCGAGAATGTGGCTGTAATGAACATGACCATGTTGCCACCAATTGGTGAGAATGACCATAAGGTCATGACTTGGGAGGTGGCTAAAGGAGTGGAATTTACGATTAAGACGGGGTACATGTGGAATTACCGGGGTGGTAGGTATGACAAGCTTAGGTGTGTGCTATGGCATGTAAAACTGCAAGGGCTGGATGTTGATAGTGCATGGGAGGTGGTTAAGAACTGTTTGCAGGAGGCAATGGTTGACTGTATACCAAGAGTCCGAATAATAAATCAAGTAGAGGTGAAATGGATGAATAACACTATTAAGCTTGAGCTGCAAAAAAAGAAACAATTGTGGAGGGAATTTAAGGAGAAGGGTGACCATCAGGTGCAGGAACAGTATAAAGCTCAGGCCAGGATGATAACAAGGGTGGTAAGAAAAGCAAATGCAGATTACGAAAGGAAATTGGCCACGCAGGCTAAAGAGAATCCCAAACAGTTTTTTCAATATGTTGCAAGTAAAAGGAAAAATGCTCATGGTGGAATGATCTTAAAAAATGCTGAGGGTTGGGAGGTAACCGAATCAGTCGATATTGTGGAATTACTTAGCGAGCACTTTGCAAGAGTATATCATCCAGGTGGTGACTTCGCAGGAATGGAAGAACCAACAGCTTATACTGGAATTGTGATGAATGAAGTAGGTAACTAGTCTATTACAGAACCTCAATGTCAATACATCTGTGGGATTGGATAGTATACCAGCTCGTGTCGTAAGTGAAGCGGCCAAAGAATTGTCAGTGCCCTTGACCATTTTGTTTAATTTGAGCCTCAGGACTGGGTCAGTCCCAAGGGGGTGGAAAGAGGGGAAAATAGTTCCACTGCACAAAGGTAGTTCCAAGGCTGCTGTTGAAAATTACTGGCCAATCAGCATAACAGGAATCATTATCAAGGTCTTAGAGAAAATAGTCAAGAGGAAAATACAAGATTGGATAGAAGAAAATGGGATACTGTATCGGGGACAGCATGGTTTTGTGAAGGGTAGGTCATGCCTCAATAACTTGCTCACGTATTATGACACAGTGACGGCTGAACTGGATAAGGGTAATGGGTTTACAGTGATTCTACTGGACCTTGCTAAGGCCTTTGACAGGATACGACATGGAATTCTAATCAGTAAATTGCAGCATATGGGAATGGACATAGGGTTGGTGAGATGGATAGGAGGGTGGTTGACGGAGAGATATCAGAGAGTGGTTTACTCAGTAGAGTCGTAGAGGAGTAGAGTCCACAAGACAGCCTGTGACTAGTGGTGTGCCACAAGGATCTGTTCTTGGACCACTGCTGTTTAATTTGTTCATAAATGATATAGGAAAGGATCTGAGAGGAACAGCAGTTCATTTGTTTGCGGTTGATGCGAAGTTGGGTAGGGCAATAGTGAATGCAGATGACGTCAAAATTTTGCAGGATGATTTGGATAGATTGGAGGTCTGGGCTAAGGAGAATGGATGTCAATTTAATGTGGCAAAATGTAAGGTTATGCATTTTGGGGTGAAAAGATTGGCGGCAGTTTACTGCATTGATGGAACCGTGCTCCAGGAAATTGATGAGGCACGAGATTTAGGAGTGTTGGTGGATAAGGAATTGAAATTTAGGGGACACATTGCAAAAGTGGCCAAATCAGCTCATCAAATCACTTGGTTGCTGAAGAATACGTTGACAAGCAGAGACAAGCATGTTATTGTTCCTCTGTATCGAGCCTTGATAAGACCCCATCTCGACTACTGTGCTCAGATTTGGTCACCTAGGTTTCTTCTTGATGGGGAGGAGGTGGAGAGGATCCAGAGGCGAGTGACCAAGATGATAGCAGGTCTGTGGAATGAACCGTATGAGAACAGGTTGAGGATTTGTGGGTTGCACAAATTGGTTGATAGGCGGAGGAGGGGAGATATGATTGAGACATTCAAATTACTGAAGGGTTTCTATAAAATTAATTCAGAAGATATTTTTGAGAACAGGGCTGGTTGTGGGAGGACTAGGGGACATCCATGGAAACTGGGCAAAAGTGTGGTTAGTAAAGGTGTTCGAGCTGAGTTCTTTACTTTTAGAGTAGTGAATGAGTGGAATGTGCTCCCTGAGTCTGTGGTGGATGCTGTGACAGTGAATGAGTTTAAGGCGAGGTATGATAGATACTGTATGAATGTCAAATAGTTGTGATGAATATGATTTGGGGCCTCCCTCGATGAGTCTAATGACTCCCTGGAGTTGCCCGTAATAATAGTAATAGTAATAGGATCAGCAGTCGTGTGCCGTGAGCAATCACTACTTGTGAGCATGTCATCACCACCAGATATTGCATTGTTTGGAAGAAAATTAAGATTCTCCATAAAAGTAATAATCTTCTGGAATATCTATACAAAGAGAGTTGTGAGACCTTGCCTCATCAACTGAATCTAAATAAAAATGGACTTAAATTATCTCATTTATGGGAAATAGTTCTTCGCAAATTCTCAAAATAACTTAAATTTAATTATTTGTTATATGTATGTATTATTTCTTGGAAATAACCATAAAAATAATAATTATTTATTTTTTATATTTTTAATATTAATTATATTTTTTATTTGTTATTAAATCATGTCCAAGTTATTTTTACTAGAACTTTAATATAATTAGACCATGATGCTCTACAGCATGTATGTGCAGTTTGCATGAGACATAGTTGAGTATTCTGGTTTCTGTTCTTTTTGTCTAATTTAGAAGTCATACTCAAGATGCTTGAGGGCGAAAATTTTATGCTACCTTATGTACTCAAATATAACTCGCCCTCACGTATATCTTGCACCCCTGATTTTACTTTATGTAGAAAGAAATTAAAGTTTCGCATATACCTTGCACACGAAAAAAATTTTAAGACATTATGGCAGAGGTTCAGATATTTTGAAATTCAGTTGAAGAGAATCAGCATTTCAACTTAACAATCGTCATCTTGCCTTTGTTGTTGAGTTGCGTGATCTTTTGTTAATACTGCACCAATCATATGCATAGTGATGAAAGCAACCAGTAGAGGAAATGTGGGAGTAAGAGCATTGACTTCTACTCGATCTTGGATTGTGTGGGGGTAGAGCAGTGAATGAAGTGAAGTTTAGGTTCTGTATGGAGGGGATGATTTTACCAGAAATAATTGCCAAGAGTTTATTTAAGGAATGCCATCTCTAATGCCCTGGATGAGAGCAAAGATGATGTTATTTCAGTAGATGAATGTTTGTTTTAATTTACGGAAGCATTGTCGCTAAAGATTCAAATATATTGCATGATGAAAGTGAGTGGCCAATCGCATAAATAATGTTGATGATTAAGATTTAATACATTTAATAAATTTAGTTTAATCCTTTATCCAAGTGTGAGCAAACAAAGTTTGCACCTGAAAATATCTTCAGGACTATAGCAAGGTGGTGCAACTCGGAGCAAAGGTGGACCAAGCTCTCATCACTCCTTGTCTCAGTATCTCCCACCATGCAAAGCACATGTCCTTGTGGACATGTATAATGCTATGCATTGAGGGAAGGGGCCACTGCCCAGACCAGTTTCGACCTTTATTGAGGTATCGTCAGTGGGAGGCAGACCCAGAGGTTGTGACACTAAGGCAGAAGCAATAGAGAGGTCATATTTACCTATATGAGTTGCCAACTGGTGTACCACCTTATTATTAAATTACTCTGGATTTAGAGAAAGATGTTGGAAGTTTATTTTGCACTTGGTTAGACTATAATAAATCTAGTTTAATCCTTTATCCAAGTGTGAGCAAACAAAGTTTGCACCTCAAACTTTGTTTGCTCACACTTGGATAAAGGATTAAACTAAATTTATTGTAGTCTAACCAAGTGCAAAATAAACTTCCATTAAATGCATTTATTTCATAAATAATGGAAGCAATTATAAATTATAATGAATACTGAGGATTTAATTATAAACATCAATTTAGTTTATTTCCTGAAAAACTTTAGTTTCTGAAAATCCTCACATATATCTTGCACCATGATTTTTTTAACTTTAATTTTGAGGAAAAAAATGAGAGTTATATTCAAGTAAATAAGGTAATAACAATATATATGTAAGTAATCTGTTTTATGTTATTTATTAATTATCATGTCTTACGTTTCTATACATCAAGTTAAAAAATGAATTAAGCAAACTATCTCCTGTATGTGTGTTTGTGTGTATATATATATATATATATATAAATAACGAGTTTTTTATTTGTTCTCTATTTGCAGTCCTTTTAAATTAATAGTTCTGGAGGCTATTGAAAAAGCTCAGAAATGGAGGAATGTTAGTGAGACAGATATTGATATATAGAAGAAAGAGAACATGAGTGAGGGTAAAAAGCCTTGGAGTACTCCAGCATGGATGGGAAAACTCTGAGAGTAGCCATCTAAAGCTACATGCAATGAATGAACAGAAAGGAATCTGGTAATAATCAGAAATGGCAGGATGAAAACCATAAGTTTTGATCCTGCCACAAAGAGAATGGATACACATGATACCTTTTGACTCTTCTAAGGTTTTTGATAGGATACAACATGGAAGACTGTTGCATAAATTTGAGAAAATGGGATTGGATTATAAAATATTAGAATGGATAAGAGGATGGCTGACTGACAGAAACCAAGAAGTGGTGTATGGAAGATGCAAGCCTACATGATTTAAGGTGACTAGTAGACCACACGGATCAGTCCTTAATCCATTGTTATTCACAGTCTTTGTATACAGGATCCGGAATGATATGCCAGGAAAGGGTTTGACAGGTGACATACACAATACTGCTGTTTGCTGATGACATAAAAAATACCAGAATTATCAGAAATGTGACAGACTTTCAGCAGTTGCAGAATGATTTGAATAGGCTAGAATTGTAGGCATCTAAAAATTGATTTCAGTTCAATTTTAGTAAATGCAATGTTATGCAGTGTAATGAGATATCCATTGGCATATTATATTGGTGAGATTATGCTAGAAGAAACTGATCAAGCTAAGGATTTTGGAATTTCAGTAGATAGAAAATTGAAGTTTGTGAGCCATATAGCATAGGTTGTTGTACTACCTTACCCCAGTCCTGAAGATACCTTCAGGCACAAACTTTGTTTGCTCACACTTGGATAAAGGATTAAACTAAATTTATTAACTCAGGAAATAATTTTGATGATAAAATGAAACTTGGCATGTAATGATAAGGAAGTCATTTTGCCTCTTTACAGGACAAAATCATGTCTTTATCTTTACATGACTTTTTGTTAAGACCTCACCTGAACTGTTGCAGAATGATTTGAATAGGCTGGAATTGTAGGCATCTAAAATTGATTTCAGTTCAATTTTAGTAAATGCAATGTTATGCAATGTAAAATGAATGCTGATCACCGTGTAACACTAAAAGAAAGGAAAATGAACTGTTTTGTACATATCTGTTCTCCTAATTCCTGTGGTGATGTGGTTACAGTAGAAAGAGAGAAACAGAGAAAGAAAAATAATAAAGATGTTATCTGGACTGTGGAATGTAGATTGAGGATAGACTGAGAACTTGTGGACAGCATATACACACACACAAAGAGGAGGAAGAGAGGTGAAATGACAGAGATCTAAAAACTTCTAAAATGGTCATAGAGTATACCAGTAGATGGCATTTTTAATTTTATGAAGGATGGGGGATAGGGCATCCAATGTTCCATTATACCAATTCTTGAATTCATTCACACAATACAGATGGTTGAATAAATTCAAGAATAGATGTGACATCTTGTGTTGGTGATGTGAGCCTCTCTTGATTAGTCCCTGACTCCCTGGAGGTCTCTGTAATAATAAAAACAACAACAACAATAATATGATGAATAAACACTTTATAGCCTAATAGTTTCGACTGAAATCATCAAATAAATCCAGTAAGTCATCTCCCTAATGTTTAAGTGATCAGTGATACGGGGAGTTTCATTTTTTAATTTATTTTTTTATTCTGCCAAATTCCATTTTTGGTTTTATATGGTAATCCTATTTTTTTTTTTTAAAAAAGTGGTTGTATTGGTAAGGGAAATAGCTTAAGCAAAGAAACAATAATTGGTTATCCATGGAGGCATAACAAACATGTATAATATTTACAGAAAATTATAATAACAGTCTCAAAAAAAATGTTGCATTACCATTATTATCATCCTCATCATCTTGAGTCCCTTAGGTCTGTAGATTGGTTGGAGCATCTTTCACTATCTTGCACCAAGTGGTTTTGTCTTATGTTATTAATCACTCTCTGAGTAGATTACTCATTTTGTGTCTTCTTTCTCCAAGGACTCATCATGAGAGGTTATTTTGCTACACACATCTCACTCACTCTCCTACTACTTAAATAATCATGTCTTAAGTCCAAACCATTTCAGTTTTCTCATCTCAGTACTGTTGAGAAGGTTTCTGTTCTGTTTTGCTTTTTCTTCTGCATTTGTTCTTTTTTTTTTATTTAGCTCATCTTTTCAATTCTCCTCCAGCACCATTCTCAAAGGCTTCCATGCAATGTTTGGAAAGTATTCAAGTTTCCGAAGCCTCATGCTGTCAATATGTAGGAATTTAGTATTTTCATCCAGGATATTTTTATACTTGTTTTAGTTTATTTTAGTGAGTAGAGGCTCTTCTTAGTTATAAATGCTGATGGCAATTTTTTTTTTCCTGATGCCTTGACATTTTCTATGAGGAGGCATCCCAGTTTTTAAACTTGTTCAGATTTATTGTCAATAATTAGATCCAAGCTGTGCAGTATTTTGGTTATTACTGTGCATGTTATCATGTTATCATGATTCCATATTCTATTGTTTTGTTTAAGTTATCTTATCTATATTTATCTGCAAGTAATTTTTGCTTTAGTAGATGACTTTATCATCTTCACATATTATAGACTTTTATCTTGACTTCATTGACATTCAGATCTGTTCTCTTCTCTCCTAAAATAGTTTCCACGATATCTTCCATAATACTGTTATACAGTTTTGGTAATAACAAATACTATACTACCCTGTCTGACACCATTCCTGATGTTTACAAACTCAAACTGTAGATCCAGCACCTAATGCGACACTTGCTCTTTGTTTTTGGTAGAGGTTTTAATGAGATCTCTTAATTTTTCTCTGATTCTGACTTAAAAAGTCTCTTCCATGGTACCTTCTCAAATGCCCCAAAACATATCATTACTTTTTTTGTTTAAAATATGTACTAATCAATTACAAAATGTGCAATTAGCAAATCTGCAGATTTGCTAATTGCACATTTGGAAATTATGTTGTATTTGCTATACCTGTAAACTTGAATAGTGAGTACTAGTAGTGATTCTAAATTTTATTTCCTGCTGTCACCTCAACTACCCAGACTAATTCTTTATAATTCTTTCCATAAGGTGAGTAGTATATGCATATTATATTCATGGCATCTCTAGCACGTGTCATATTCCGGATATTACTAAATTTAGAATTCTTTATTTATTATCTACACTGACTCTGAATTTCTTTACTACACTGTTGCTTTCATATGCTGTCTTTATTGCCATCTTAAATCTGATAAGCACACTAACCTCAATTATTTTTCTATGAATATTGATTTTATTCTATATTGATTTTCTTATATATTGAGAAAAATATAAGAAAGCTAAGCTATGTGTAAAAGTAGCTAAACAAAAGTGATGGGAAGACTGGTAAGAATATGGGAAATAAATATCAGGATGATAGCAAAATGTTCTAGAGGCTATTGAAGCTTAGAAATGGAAGAAACAGTATTGTAAAAGGAATCAAAGATGATAAAGGTGACATGAAAACTGAGGATAAGGATATTCTAGATGCCTGGAGTAATTACTTTGCAAGACTGTTAAAGGAACCAAGCAGTTACAGAACAGTAGTGGAAAATTTTCAGGAAGAATGCAAAGAGGAGTACATATCAATACTTGGAGTAGAAAATGCTTCAAAAACCTGAAATGTGGAATGGCAGCTGGAGTAGATAATGTTCAACCAGAAATGCTTAAGTATGGAGATATAAAAGTTTTGCAGTGGCTACACTACATAATTCAGATGGCCTGGCAGAAGGACGAATTGCCGATGATTGCAGTAGACCTCTAATAGTACACATCCTATAAAAAAGGAATAAAATGAATGTGAGAATTACAGAGGAATTTCTTTACTAAGTGTTCCAGATAAGATTTATGCAAGCATACTTGAAAAGAAGTTGAGAAAGATTGTGGAAGAGAAACTTGGAGAAGAACAAGCTAAGTTCAGGCCAAATAGAGGTTGCCGAGATCAGATTTTCATGTTCAGACAAATAGTTGAGAAATCGTGGGAATATGACAAGGATCTGTACTTAAGGTTTGTAGATCTGGAAAAGGCATATGACAAGGTGCCCAGAGAAAAGCTATTCAAAATACTTCAATTATATTGGGTGAATGGAATATTATATAGGGCCATACATAGTCTATACATCATCAAATTCCTGATATGAACCCTCAAGGGGTGTACAGGATATGATAGTACTACATGAAAAATTAAAATCATTACTAACTTCGTATCTACAATTTTCCTCCAAATCAGTCTGTTACTTGTCAAGACTCCAATATTATAATTATCAGATCTTATATTTCTATCATCTAAGGTACCTTGTACCATATCAATCCACCTATATCTTGGTCTTCCTCTGGGTCATTTTCCTGCCAACCTGGCAGAGAACTCTTGTTTTGCTAATCTTTCCTCGCCCATTCATTTTAAGTGACCATACCACCTAAGATTAGCTCTGCTAACGCATTCCTGGATGTCGACAATGTCAAGTTCTTTCCTAATATCCTCGTTTTTGATATGATATTGCCATTGATGCAATCTGTTCACACCAATAATCTTTCTCAGGATTCTCATATCTGCGGTCTCTAGTCTTTGGTCAAGTGTTTTACTGATGACCCAGCTCTCAGATCTATAAGTTAAAACTGGTTTGAACAATGTCTTGTATATAGCTAATTTAGTGTTCTGACTAATTTCTCTCTTATTCCATATGAATTTATTCAATTGGCTGCCTACCATACCAGCTTTGTTGATTCTGTTGTCTACTCCCATATTTAATTTACCATCTTCACTAAAAATCATGCCTAAGTAGCTGAAATGTTTTACTTGTTCCACAGGTTCTCCATTCATAACACAGTTGACATTTTCAATGATTCTGCCTATTTTCATTGTCTTTTTATTGCTGACCTTCATACCATATCTATTACAACAGTTATTCAATTTAGTGAAAGAATCTTTCAGACATGTAGCGGATATATTTAGAAGTATAACATTGTCCGTATAAAGCAAAGAGCTGACATTAACATCTCCAATTTTGATATCATGTTTAATACCAATTTCCTTCATAATGTGATCCATATAGATAATGAATAACAGAGGGGATAATGTACCTCCTTGTCTTACGCCAGATTTAACATTAAACCATCTTCCTGTCTTCCTTCAATTCTAACTGCTGACTTAACTCAAATAAAGACTAAGTATTGCTTGATATAATGCCCCATTGACACCATATAACTGTAGCGTATTGAATAACTTTGAATAATATTGAAACTAGCTAAACAAAAGTCCTCTCATGACTTTTATTTAGCTAGTTTTATACAGTGTTTCACTTTCTTACATTTGTCTCTGTATTCTCTAAAAGCACAAGCTGACTTATTTGCCAGGAACTTTTGATATGCTTTCTTCTTTTCCTTCACTGCCTCTTTAACTTCCTGTGTCCACCATGGAGTTCTGATTTTTCTATCCTTGCAGACAACCTCATCACATGCCTCTCTGGCTGAATCAATCAGGGGTTTCTTCAAGGCTTGCCACTGAATCTCCAAGGTTTGGTTCCTGTTCTCAAACACTTTCATTTTTTTTTCAATAATCTTTGTGTATTTTAGTAATCTACAGTTCACATCTGAGAGCTGCTCAATTTTTATTCGCTTTAAAACTTTCTTGCATGTTATCCTTTTCAGTATGAAATTCAATTTTATCATGCTCAAGTAGAGGATTTGAAATTGGAAGTGGTGATCTCTTCCAATTTCAAATCCTCTGTACACTCTGGTGTCCTGCACCAGGGAGAAAACATCACTATCAACAATAACATAGTCAATGAGACTTTTCTTATTCCTAGCCTCTTTTCTCCATGTGAATTTGTGCACATTTTTATGTTGGAACATTTTGTTAGTAATAACCATTCCATGTCCTGAGCAGAAATCCAACAGGTATTTGCCATTATTATTGGCTTTGCTCTTTTCTCAAAATTTTCCCAAAAAGATTTTTTTATGTCTGACAACTATTTTCTACTCTGCTGTTTAGATCCCCAACAAGGACCAACTTTTCCTTTTTCATTGTGTCAGTTGCTTTTTCTAAAGCATCAAAAAATTCCTCCACTTCTACCTTAGTAGAACCTTCTGTGGGACCATAGGCACAAATAGGTCTCATTGTCCAATTCCCCATTCTGATATTTGCCCACATCACTCTACTTGAGACTGCCTGCCATTCAAGAAGATTAGTCTCGTATTTTGTGTTGAATACTATGGCTACTGCTTCCTTTCCTTGATTGTAATTTCCTGAATATAATATTTTGTATTTATTGTTCAGAAAGATCTCACCAGTTTTTGTCTTTTTTTTGTTTCTGTCACCCCTATTATGTCGATCTGGTACTTATCTAATTCCTCATCTAGCTCCATTTCTTTGCCATTCTGGCTTCTTATGTTGATAGTACGGATCTTTAACCCTGGTGATGTTGAGTTGGGGTTTGCTTTCAGATTTGTTCCAGTAGCTGACTTTTCGCTGTTTGCCCTGGTTCCCTGACGAAAAGAATGGGGGCCTTGTTTAACTGGGTGACGCCCCAGCCGGCATGAAATTTTGTCATGTTGTGCCATCATTTTCTATATTGGTTTAAGCCAATAAGAATACAATTTGGTCTGTTAAATCCAAAATTGCCAGCCCATCCTCGTTCATTCAGTATCCAGGTAGATACCCAGCAGGGCGCACCACGAGATGGTGAGGATTGGACATTAGGTTAGAAGACCGGGTTGGTTCTCCACATTCCTTTAAAGGCTATGTGGAGGTCTCCTCTCAGTTATATAGCTTTGACCCTTAGACACTCCCTTAGTCTATACTTAAGTTGTTAGTCAGAAGTTCGAATTGAAGGAAATACAGGAAGATGGTTTGATGTAAAATCAGGAGTAAAACAAGGATGCACATTATTTTCACTCCTATTCAACATCTATATAGATCACATTATGAAAGAAAGTGACATCAGGCTTGATATTATAATTGGAGATGTCAAACTTAGCCCTTTCCTTTATGTAGATGATGTTGTACTTCTAAGCACATCTAGTCCAAGTCTCCAGGATTCACTAATTAAATTCAATAACAGCTGTAACAAATTTGGCATGAAAATCAGCAATAAAAAGGCCAAAACTATGAAAATAGGTAGAACATAAGAAAACTTCAGCTGCATTCTGAAGGACATGCAGTTGAAAATAGACAACAGAATAAGCAAAGCTGGTATGGGTGGTAGCCAGTTAAATACGAGGATGGTCTGAAAAGTTCTCGGCCTTACAATGAAAAAACAGATTTATAATTTCAAAATTATTTTTATTTTTCAAATAATCTCCCTTAAGATTAATATATTTATTCCAGCGATGCTCCAGCACATTATCCCGTCAGTGTACTTGCTCTCAATCAGGTCTAAAAAATACCCCTCTACAGCTGCAATCACCTCTTGATTCGAAGAAAGACTTTGACCAGCGAGGAAGAGCTTTAGTTTTGGGAAGAGATAGAAGTCAGAGGGAGCCAATTCTGGGGAATAGGTGGATGTTCCAACAATTCATAGTGCAGATCCCTTAATTTTCCTATTACCAAAACACATTTGTGTGCAGGTGCATTGTCCTGATGAAAGATGATTTTTTTCTTCTGCAAACTGGGTCTTTTCTCACAAATTTTTTCATTTAGTCTGGTTAAAAGATCGGAATAATATTCCCCAGTTATTGTTTTTACCCTTTTCAAGATAATTATTAAACAAACTGCCTTTAGCATCCCAAAACACCGATGCCATGACCTTTTCTGCTGATGGAACCGACTTTGTCATCTTTGGCACTGAACAACCGGCTTCTGCCCGCTGTTTGGATTCTGGTGTGTAATGGTGTATCCAAGTCTCATCCATAGTAATAATAGACACACAAAATCAGTTTTATTCTTGTTAAAATGCTCCAATCACTGTTCAGAGATTTTCATGCGAGTGTGTTTTTGATCTGCTATGAGCAAGTGAGGCACCCATCTTGTGCAAAGCTTTTTCATTTGCAATTCTTCATGCAAAATATATCCTACACGTTCTTTTGAAATGCCTATAGTCTCAGCAATTTCACGCACTTTGACTCGCCGGTCATCCAATACCATATCGTGCACTTGATCAATGATTTCTGGTGTTGTTTCACTTTTTGGACGTCCTTCGTGTAGAATATCTTCAAGGCTGGTACGGCCATGTTTAAACTTGGCAGCCCATTTTTTAATTGTTGAAAACAAAGAAGAAGAGTACCCATAAACTTTTATGAACTTTGAATGAATTTCTTTTGCCATTAAACCTTCTTTTACAAAGAATTTTATAACCGCACGATACTCAATTTTATCCATTTCAAGGGATAAAACTTAGAAAAAAAAAACAATCTTGCTGATGGTCTTGCCGTCTATGGTCGAGGCCAAGAATTTTTCAGACCACCCTTGTAGCTAGTCCAATTAAACACTTTATGATTCCTGTCTTTTAAGAAGGATGATATGCATATTGTTTAAGAATGTAACGTCCATTGAAAATGGGTTTTCTATAAACTGATGTTGTTAATTTCCTGATGATGAGCAGATGAGAAGAATGTCTAAAATTGATAATCTGTTGTCTCTTTCGATTTCCATAGTGAATTTATACGAGGATGTCACGTATTCATTGTAGCTAAAAATGTTGGTAAGGTATTGTGAGGCCACACTGTAAAAATGCCTTCTGTATATCTAACTCAAAGTGAAGATTCAGGGTATATAGATGAAAAATGGATGTCATCTAAATGCTCTAAATAAAAGTATGCTAAAGCAGGTAAAAGTGGACTTCCAGTGGAAGTTCCTTCTACTTGGTTGTAGAATTTGCTTTGACAAAGGAAGTATCCAGAAAGCATCACGAATTCGAATAATTTTACTATATCTTGTGGAAATAATTGTTCAATTCCCCATCATTTACAGGAAGAACTCTCAAATATCAAACAATATATGAAAGTAAATGGCTTCTCAGAAAGAACTACACAACATCTATTTGACTCCTACAAATAGATGTCCTACCCCAAACAACAAGGACTCGATACGTCGAGTCCCATACACTTCTGGCATTTCAGAACTGATTTCAAGAATTCTGAAGAAATATGATTTGGTAGCAGCTTTTATTCCTATTAATAAATTCTCAACGCATTTCCCCTCTTCTAAAGATAAACGCTCTCCTATGTCTCTTCAAGGTGTATACCAAGTTCCATGTGTCTGCTCTCTTTTCTACTTCAGACAAACTGGATGCTCAATAGAAAAAAGAATACAAGAACATCAGTCATATATTTTCCACAAAAAATTCCAATAAATCTGGATTAGCTCAACATGGAATAGAAACAGACCACAACATTTTTTGGTCTGAAACATAAAGATATAAGGTCTTAAGAATCCAACTAGATACTACATCTATCTGATGATCTGTTGAGTATGATATTATAAGTTATATATATATATGCAATTTATTTTTACATTGTTATGATTAACCTTTTCTTCAGAAAGTATAGCACTATTGGTGATTTAACATCGTACAGCTCATTCTATTTCAAATAAATCAATTGTTTGCATTCTATCTTGTAACAAGTAATTAGTTTACGGAATTAACAATGCATATAAAGTATATTAATTAAAGGTAACTTTAATGAATAACTTCTATATTTCGGCAGTGTCACATTGCCATCTTCAGGAACATAAAGATATGGTATGTGCACTCAGGAACTAACACAAAGCAAATGAGGAAGAAAGCAAGAAACTAATATTGTTCCTAAAGTCCTAATGGTGCCCTCTTGCGGGCTAATTTGGTAGTCTTGGCAGTTGGGCTGAAGTTCTCATAATGAAAGTCTCCCAAATTTGGGGCAGTTTCATGCACCCAAATTTTTTGAGGTTAGGAACGTTTTTTAGAGCTGCTGAAGATTCTTTGAATAATCTTTCGTATTTAAACTTGCTGCGATGAATTATTTTTGTTTTCTTCCAACGAATTTTATGGTGGGTATCTAAGGCATGGTCTGCCAGCCCAGAGCGGCTGTACTGGTGAAACCGGATGTAGTCTTGGTGTTCTGAAATCCTGATATTTGTTGTTCTGCCTGTTTGGCCAAAGTAGGACAATTTGCAGCTGCAAGGGACCTGGTATACACCAGGTAGGTCTAGGGGAAGTGGTTGGTCTTTGGTAGAGCGGATAAGGGATGCCAACTTTTTATATGGTCTGTAACAGGAAGTAAGGTCATATTTTTTGAGGATATTGGTTATTTTCTCAGAGGTGCCCTGGATGTAGGGGATGGTGATAGACTTGATAATTCCGTAAACTAATTACCAGTTATGTCTAACCAATGTATAAGTCTTGCTACTAGTATCTTGTAACAACTGTTTCTTAAGCCAATGACAATGGTCTATTAATTTCACATTGAAATATATGGCAGTATATTTATTAAATAATACTTTTACCTTGTGTTTTCATGTATATATTGTATTAGCTGCTAATATTTTGCTGATTTTATATGCAGCATTTTCAGAGTAAAAGCAGTTTGTCACAGTAGGCAAACAGTTCCAATCACATATTAGTGGGAACGGTTTTAATTGTTTGTACTTACATAGACGCCACTTTATCAGGCTGTTATCTTATGGTGTATTTCTGCCTTTTGCTAGCTTCTTCTCTGTTTATTCACTGACTCTAATGTTGAATGATATCCTCACTTTGGATTTCATGATTACTTCCAGAACACATGAGGGCTATTTGCTTTTGTAACACTTTTCCTCACGTACGTTAACTTATTCATGTTGTTGTACTTGTCTGTGGGGACACTACATTAGAAATTGCCTCATGATGTCTGTTTGGTATCAGCTCTGCATGCAACAAATTGCAATGTGCTTATTATTGCGACAAAAATTATGTAAATGGAAAAATAAGATATTGTTATCAATATACAAGCAACCAATAATTAAGATAATTTCTAAATGCAGCACTCCTTTTCTTGATTACACAAATTAATTTTTATACAATTTGAAATAAACAGAATTTTTTACTTATTTAGACATCTACACCTTCAGAAGACTGGATTGAAACTGATGTTTATAGCAAATAACACTCTCCTAATGAATAATTGTGACAGAAACGCAAACATAATGAAGCACCATATATAATACAATTTCCTAATAGCCTATTTCAAAGTAACAGATAAGGAAAAAGTATTCTAAGAATTTTTGCTGATTTGTGCATCCTATTAGACATTAGGTGTCTAATCCTCTAAAAACCAACCAGTGGCTTCTGTAACTATGCTACAGAAGCCACTAGTTGGTTTTCTGCATTCCTTAAAGAGTATTAAGTCTCCTCCCATTTATCTGGCTTTGACCTTTGAGCAATCCGAAATACAGTATTACAGGAAAATTTCTTTCTTAAATAAAATCAAGCAGTCCCAAATTATTAGTTTAATTTGCATTCAGCATCAGTGTGTAATTAAATCATTGCAAATTCAGTGAATTGATTGATAATTCAAACACGTGGAAATTTTGTTTCAAGAAATTTACTTCTTGGAAAGAAAAAAATGGTCTACTGTAATCATAAAAATGAAATTTCATTAGGTATATGTATACAGCAACCCCCCGATTAGTGCGCCTCTAAAATTCAATTAGTGCACCTGTATTTTTAAGATGTATGCATACATCTTAAAAATAAATGTTACAGATTTTAATAATTTTTGATCTATACATTTTTATGGCTAACTATTTTAAAAAATCACTCACCATGATGAAATAATTTAGTTACCGGTTTCAAACATTTTACAAAGTTATATTTTAATGGCATACTATACTATTTCCATGTACACTATGTTCAAATTTACCTCCAAAATTTATGTTGTCTGCTTTACATAGCATTTTGCTAATCATATGTCTTGCAATTGTTTTCCTTACTTTTTTTTTTAAATTATTTTCTAACCTTTAATCATGAGTAAAAGAATTAGTGATCAAAAAGTAGAAGTGTGAAAATGATTCAAAAAGTAATCTGATTGGAAGAAGAACTTGAAATAATAAAGAAAAATGAACAAGTCGAGTCCAGAGCAAAGATAAGACAAGAACACAAAAATGAATGAATCAATTGCTGAAAACAAAGAGAAAGGTAAGGCTGCTTGAAGTTCATCATGCATGCACTGAAAATCAAAGTATTATAATGATTGAATTAGAGAAACTTCTTTTTACATGGATCGAAGATTGTAACTGAAAATGGATCCTGGTAAACACTGGCCTTATTAAATCAAAAGCATTGCCTCTTTGTAACCTGGAAAGAAAGGGCTATCAATGATGGAAAAGAAGAAGAATTCTAGTTAGTGCTGTGTGATTTGAGTTTTTCAAAAAGAGAAATAGCCTACATAATGTTCTAATCACAAGCGAAGCTGCAAGTGCAGATAAGGAGATATCCAGAGATTTTGAAGAAAATTGTGTAGGAAGAGGACTATTGTGATCAACAAATATTTATTGTCGATGAAACCAACCTTTTTTTTTTTGGAAGCTAATGCCTTCGAAGACTTTTCTAGCCAAATCAAAGAAATCTAAGCCTGGTTATAAAGTCGCAAAATCAATTGAAATTACTGATAGCAATGTGCAAGCCATTTGGAAGCAAATTCTTCCACATTGTGCAAATGATTTTAGAGGATTTTCAAATGAATCTAAGTTAATTAAATCTCATTCTGAGAAGTTGAGTGATTCCGACCTGCTAAATTTAGATGCACAGCGGGAAGATCCTGAAGAATATGAAGAAAATTTAATCACTGACAAGCCCAAAGAGGTTTCACAGAAACATTTTGAAAATAGTTTTTGTACAAATAAAGTTTTTAAGCAGCAATGCTTAGAGACTGACCCTGGTGAATAGAGAACCAGTAAAATTTGCAGAAGAGGCAATAGTGCCATACATTCAGTTGTATGAAAAAAAAAAAGAAATGGAACCCACCAAGCTACGCTAGCTCAATTCTTTGTTAAGAAGCAGAATAATAAATTTATATTCTGAATATGTTTTATTATCTTTCAGCTTCATGGTTTTGCTAGGCCCTGCCCTAATTCTTTTATAAAAAAATTAAGGGTCAAAAAAGAAATCTGAGGAACAAATTATACATTTTTCCATAGGTTATTATATTCGATTAATGCGCCTGTTTTAAGAAATGCATTAGTCACATTAATTGAGGGATTGCTGTAATTGTGAAGTTCAGAAACCCACCAATTTCTGTATTTCTGTAATGCATATTTTAAAAAGCAAATGCTTTTTTTGAATGTACATTAAATACCTTAAATGCTGTTTATTATTTTAACGGTACAATCCACATAAAATAAACAAAATACTAAACACTCCTAAGAAACCCCTCCCACCATCCACCACAGAGAACTACAACAAAACAGTCACCATCCCTTACATTAAAGGCACATCCGAAAAGATCTCAAGAATTCTCAATAAACATAAACTATGCACGACATTCAGACCATGTAGCAAATTAGCCACCCTCATCCGCTGACAGTTCCTCCTTTATCACATCCAGGAGTCTACCAAGTACCCTGCTCATGCAATCAAGCCTACTACGGTCAAACAGGAAGAACTGTGAACATCCGCATCAGCGAACATAAAAGATACGTCCGGAATTATCATTATGGGAAGTCGGGCCTAGCAGACCATGCTCTGGATACCCCTGCACACGGGATCAACTGGAAAAACACAAAAGTACTACACAGAAACCCGTATAAATCAGAGAGATTGTTCTTAGAGGCGACAGAAACCCTAAAACACACTCCAAATCTCAACAAATATGGCTGTATTAAAATGATCCAAACTCAAGATCTTCATTAGCCAAACATTGATCTCCTCACTGTTCTTCTGTGAGATCAGAATAGTATAAACTTCAGGATTACTATAATCCTGTACATGTTTACAAGATTCTCTTCTTAGACTGACTTGCACATTTAGCATTTCCTGGTACGGAAACACTTTGCACCCATAGCTTCCACAGTCTCCCAAAAACATGGCATCCTCTTCCATTCAAAGCACACCTCTTACATGTACAACTCTAACACTATATAAATCCCAAATTTGTCCAACATTAGAATACTGTTATTACATATTTGGTGAGGTACCTAAAACCTTCTTTAGAATGCTTGATGGCAGAAGAGGGCAATTTTCTTGTTAATAATCTGTCTTTCACAGATTCTCTCCAGTTGTTTTCTCATATGTTCTGTTTCTGCATTGTCTTTTCTATCAGTATTTTTCATGAGTGTGTCACTTTCCTCTAAATATATACAGCCTTTGCATCCCATATTCCTCAAGGACTATGTCATCCAGCTGTTTAAGAAACTCATATTTCTTCTTTCTTCCTAATCAGTTGCTTGCACGTGCAACTTGTAATGGTTTTTGCAGTCTCTCCTATATCGGTTTGATATTAAAAATAATAAAAACACTCTAGACAGGGAGATTCTTGATATCTGTCAGATATCAGATATAGTGCAATGGAATGGCAGCCGGTTGCCATTCCGTTACACTACTATGATATCTAATCTGATTCTTAACAACTTAAATATTGGCTTGTCGCATATCAGCTTGCGAAATGTTTTTGCATAATCCAGATAAATCAGTATATGCACTCTCCATTGGCTATTCTTGTTACAGTATTATAAAATGTGACTGATTAGTGAAATTAAACTGTCCTTTTAGTTCAACTCTTCCAACAGTTACCTTAATAATCCTAAAAATCATTAAAAAAATTATGCACTTCCAGTAGATAACTAACAGCAGTCTTCAGCAAAACAAAATGAGAAAATAGCAGGCTTTTGCACTGACCTCTAATGGTGCTTTCCATAAATATGGTTGCCACTTATTATTTTAATTCACAAAATTTAAATGCATAAATTAAGAGATCATTATATATTGATCTCTTAATTTATGTTAAGAGATCAACTGTGTTATCTTCATTCCACTTCATAGACACCCTTGCAACACTTTTCATTGAGCAACTATATTAATAATCTTGTCCATTCCTTATGCATGGAAAAAATCTCATCCATGTCTTTTTATCATCTGGAGCACTTAATATTCTAAATACTGTATTTCATTCACTTTGTATATCCCTCTAATAATAAAATAAAAAAAAATGCCTATCCTATAAAAGGCACATCACCAACCTTTCCACCAAAATTAAAACGAAATAATATCACTTCAAGGCTTGTTGGAACAAACTGGGGTTGTGGTGCAGAAATCCTAAGATCATCTGCACTAGCCCTTGCATGCACTGCAGCAGAATACTGTGCCCCCCCCATCTGGGAAAGAAGTGCGCACACTGACATTATAGACACCTAGTTAAACTCTACCAGGTGCACAATTAGTGGGACACTGAGAAGCACCCCTCTCCCCTGGCTGCCTGTCCTATCTAACATTTGCTCCACCAAATATACAAAGACAAGCCTCGATTAATGTATTTAATAAAGTAATGAGCAATCCACTTCTGCCCCTGCACCAGACTCTCATAAATCCACCTAGTATTCACCTAAAATCAAGAAACCTTTCTGGTCCATGGATGAACTCTATTCAGCTGCCTTACCATTAGCACCTGACATGTGGAGAGAACATGGTCCAACAGTCTACCAACAAATGGTTTTCTCGTTGAGGATCCCTATGCTCTGCAGCCTGGTTTTGCTCTTCATAGAAAGATTTGTTCATCTTTCAACAGGATCAGAACTAACCAGCGCAGATATGGCTACCTACTACATAAATGGAGTTTGTCAGACCACCCTTATTGGGACAGTTTCCCCCATGGCTCAAACAATCATTCATATTGTGAATGACTATCCAAGGTGCCAATTTCATGGTGGTGGCCTCCAGGACATCCACGAGGTGATGGATGAAGCCCTGGATTGGCTTTCTGGACTGGACATTGACCTATAGCTGCTCTTTATTCTTTTTGCCATAAGAATAAATAAATAATGAATAAAGGTCAAAGCTGTATAACTGAGAGGAGACCTCCACATAGCCTTTAAAGGAATGCAGAGAACCGACCAGGGCTTCTGACCTAATGTCCAATCCTCACCTTCTCATGGTGCACCCTGTTGGGTAACTACCTGGATACTGAACGAACGAGGATGGGCTAGCAATTTGGGATTTAGCCGACCAAATTGTATTCTTATTGGCTTAAACCAATATAGAAAATGATGGTACAACATGACAAAATTTCATGCTGGCTGGGGCGTTGCCCAGTTAAACAGCCCCTTTCTTTTTGTCAGGGAACCATGGCAAACAGCGAAAAGTCAGCTACTGGAACAAATCTGAAAACACACCCCAACTCAACATCACCAGGGTTAAAGATCCGTACTATCAACATAAGAAGCCTGAATGGCAAAGAAATGGAGCTAGATGAGGAATTAGATAAGTACCAGATCGACATAATAGGGGTGACAGAAACAAAAAAGACAAAAACTGGTGAGATCTTTCTGAACAATAAATACAAAATATTATATTCAGGAAATGACAATCAAGGAAAAGAAGGAGTAGCCATAGCATTCAACACAAAATACGAGGCTAATCTTCTTGAATGGCAGGCAGTGTCAAGTAGATTGATTTGGGTAAATATCAGAATGGGGAACTGGACAATGAGACTTATTTGTGCCTATGGTCCCACAGAAAGTTCTACTAAGGTAGAAGTGGTGGAATTTTTTGAGGCTCTAGAGAAAGCTACTGACACAATGAAAAAGGAAAAGTTGGTCCTTGTTGGGAATCTAAGTAGCAGAGTAGGAAGTGATTGTCAGACATACAAAAATGTTTTGGGAAAATTTGGAGAAAAGAGCAAAGCTAATAATAATGGCAAATACCTGGTTAGATTTCTGCTCAGGACATGGACTAGTTATTATTAACACCATGTTCCAACATAAACATGTGCACAAATTCACATGGAGAAGAGACAAGGAAGAAGAAAAGTCTCATTGACTATGTTATTGTTGATAGTGATGTTTTCTCCCTGGTGCAGGACACCAGAGTGTACTGAGGATTTGAATTTGGAAGTGATTACTATTTAGTCTACAGCAGGATAAAATTGAATTTCATGTTGAAAAGAATAACATGTAAGAAAGTTTTAAAGCGAATAAAAGTTGAGCAGCTCTCAGATGTGAACTTTAGACTAAAATACACAAAGATTATTGAAGGAAATATGAAAGAGTTTGAGAATAGGAACCAAACCTTGGAGACTCAGTGGCTAGCCTTGAAGAAAACCCTGATTAATTCAGTTAGAGAGGCATGTGATGAAGTTATCTGCAAGGATAGAAAAATTAGAACTCCATGGTGGACACAGGAAGTTAAAGAGGCAGTGAAGGAAAAGGAGAAAGCATATCAAACGTCCCTGGCAAATAAGTCAGCTTGTGCTCTTAGAGAATATAGAGACAAATGTAAGAAAGCAAAACACTGTGTAAAACTAGCTAAACAAAAGTCATGGGAGGACTTTGGCAAGAACATAGAAAATAAATATCAAGAAGGTGACAAATATTCTGGAGGTTGTTGAAGAAGCTTAGGAATGGAGGAAAGAGTGCTGTAAAAGGAGTTAGAGATGATAAAGGTGAAATGAAAACGGGAGAAAAAGATATCCTTGAAGTATGGAGTAATTACTTTGAAAATTTGCTAAATGAAACAAGCAGTGATGACAGCACAGTGATAAAAAAACACTGACCAGGCATGCAGTCAGGAATACATATCCATGCTTGAAGTAGAAAAAGCCATCAAAAGCTTGAAATGTGGAAAGGCAGCAGGAGTAGATGATATTCGACCAGTAATGCTGAAGTATGGTGGTATAAAAGTCTTACAGTGGCTGCACTGCTTAGTTCAGAATGCCTGGACAGAGGGACGAATTCCCAATGATTGGAGTAGAGCTCTCATAGTACCTGTATATAAAAAGTGAAATAAAACTGAATGTGAGAATTACAGAGGTATATCCCTATTGAGTGTTCCTGGTAAGATATATGCAAGTATACTTGAGAAACGGTTGAGAAGAATTGTGGAAGAAAGGCTTGGTGAAGAACAAGCTGGATTCAGGCCAAATAGAAGCTGTCAGGATCAGATCTTCACTCTACGACAAATAGTGGAGAAATCATGGGAATATAACAAAGATCTGTATTTAAGTTTTGTCGATTTGGAAAAGGCATATGACAAGGTGCCAAGAGAGAATTTATTCAATACGCTACAGTTATATGGTGTCAATGGGACATTATATCAAGCAATACTTAGTCTTTATTTGATCAGCAGTTAGAATTGAAGGAAGTACAGGAAGATGGTTTAATGTTAAATCTGGTGTGAGACAAGGAGGTACATTATACCCTCTGTTATTCATTATCTATATGGATCACATTATGAAGGAAAGTGGTATTAAACATGATATCAAAATTGGAGATGTTAATGTCAGCTCTTTGCTTTATACGGACAATGTTATACTTCTAAATATATCCGCTATATGTCTGCAAGATTCTCTCACTAAATTGAATAACTGTTGTAATAGATATGGTATGAAGGTCAGCAATAAAAAGACAATGAAAATAGGCAGAATCATTGAAAATATCAACTGTGTTATGAATGGAGAACCTGTGGAACAAGTAAAACATTTCAGCTACTTAGGCATAATTTTTAGTGAAGATGGTAAATTAAATATGGGAGTAGACAACAGAATCAACAAAGCTGGTATGGTAGACAGCCAATTGAATAAATTCATATGGAATATGAGCGAAATTAGTCGTAACACTAAATTAGCTGTATATAACACATTGTTCAAGCCAGTTTTAACTTATGGATCTGATAGCTGGGTCATCAGTAAAACACTTGACCAAAGACTAGAGACCGCAGATATGATAATCCTGAGAAAGATTATTGGTGTGAACAGATTGCATCAATGGCAATATCATATTAAAAACGAGGATATTAGGAAAGAACTTGACATTGTCAGCATCCAGGAATGCGTTAGCAGAGCTAATCTCAGGTGGTATGGTTACTTAAACAGAATGGGCAAGGAAAGATTAGCAAAACAAGTGTTCTCTGCCAAGTTGGCAGGAAAACGACCCAGAGGAAGACCAAGATATAGGTGGATTGATACGGTACAAAGTGCCTTAGACGATAGAAATATAAGATCTGATAATGTTGGAGTCTTGTTATCAGAAATATAAGATCTGATAATGTTGGAGACAAGTGACAGACTGATTTGGAGGAAAATTGTAGATAGGAAGTTAGTAATGATGTAAATTTTTCATGTAGTACTATCATATCCTGTACACCCCTTGAGGGTACATGGCAGGAATTTGATGATGACGAAGAAAAGCTCTGCATTCCTTTTTTCATGAACACTGTTCCAGCTAATGTTTTTTCCTAAATCTTCTATTATCTGGTCTCTCCCCATTTTCCATTTCATATGTTCAGTTTCCATTTCATATGTTCTTCTTAGTACTCATTCTCAAACCACTTGAAGTGGGAGTTCTTAGGCATTTTTTCAACATTGTCCTCAATGTTTTAATGCCTTTTTTCTACTTATGCCATTTTTTGTTAATCTTGATATCTCTGCTACATGATACAATATGGACAGAAAGTAAATTATATTAATCAAAAGCTTATACTTGGGACAATGG
The DNA here is from genome assembly GCF_054136105.1 of Typopeltis vanoorti. Classification (NCBI taxonomy): domain Eukaryota; kingdom Metazoa; phylum Arthropoda; class Arachnida; order Uropygi; family Thelyphonidae; genus Typopeltis; species Typopeltis vanoorti. The sequence goes on along the minus strand of NC_143557.1, from coordinate 121,820,984 downwards.
GACCTCACTTCCCCAAAATGAACTGCTTGTACTGTTTAAGCTTTGGCCCAATGAAATCCTCTATCTCCTGATCTGAACTACCATAACTAAAAGTACATTTACCAATTATTTCAAATTTTCACTACTCTTTGAGACTTACTTATTGAGTCTAACACTGTTAACTTGTTCATTTAATCTGTGATTTAAAGCCATGCTCTCACTCTTCTTGCTGTTAATATGTAATTCATAGTTCTGCATCACACTGTTCCATTAGCTCAGTTTTTTCCTGTAGCTCTTCTTCCAAATCACTACATGTGCATACACAGCTATTTTTCCTTTCTGGTCATTAACTGTATGTAGGACACTATTCATCTCCAAATTGAACAGCAGTGGAGATAAGACACTTCCTTATCCATTAAGTGCAAACCACTCTATTCTCATTGAGACTGCTGCCTGCCTTATTTGCAATGACTAATTCAAGATAATATGATTCTTATCAGCTGAGGATAAGGATGATATCTCAGCTGCAATCCTGTGAAAGCCAAATCTAAAACTCATGATTCTTTTGTTTTCTCACCCATCATGGTTGGACAAGCGATTAGCATATCCATTTTCCAATGATAAAACTGCTGGTTTGAATCCTGCAATGCGCATGGACTTGTGATTGTCTTTAGGTGAAAGATGAATTTTATTGCCCAGTGGGAGACTGCTTGCTTATTAGAAGCGTAAAATGGCTTGGAAAAAGTTCCATGTTTGGTTTCTAGAGTAGGGTTTCTTGATTATGTAAAAATAAAATACAAATACAAAAAAAAGTATACAAATAAAAGTAATGAAAATGGAAGAAAAAAAATCTTTGCTCATCTGCAGTACTAATGTGGTTACAGTGTTTTGTGGGTGCCACATTAAAAAAAGAATAATAATAAAATAACTAAGATTAGTTCTCCTTCATCCTATTATGGATCTAAGCTAAGTGGCTTGTTCCAGTCTGCAACCTTTCACTTCTTTTTCCATTTATATTATTTTTGTATACTACTAAGATAATTCTTTTTTGGATAATTGCAGAAATAATTCTCTTATTGCCATGTATATTGTATTATGTCCAGTGTGTATTTCCCTAGCTGAAATCTTCCTTAATGACTACCTGTCATTAAGAATCCTTTCAAGATAAGGTGCATTATGCATCAGAATAGCTCCTCTATCAATGATGCCCTTTCATTGGAAAGAGCTAAGTTCAAATTCTGTCTGAGATGTGAAGGACCATTATCAGAGCCTTTCAACTGGTGATTTAGCTGGTCTAATACAGAATTATCAGAGTTTTTCCTCCTGTATTCTTCACTGCTCAGATCCAAGCCACCTCTTGCATACAACACCTTTCTGTCATCAAAAACACTCCAAATATTCAAATATTATGCTTACTTTCTACGTATTTTTTCTATTATGTTATTAATCGCTGTTCATCTCCTTATTTCTTCATTATCATGCCAAACTACCCTTGGTATAATGACCAGAGAAGATCTCTCCCCACATTCTTCTACTCTACATTGCTATCAAATCTTTTGCTACCTGATTCTTATCTCCTCTGTTATTTGCCCACCATCATCTCATTCAGATTCTGACCTGTTAGTTTTTAGTGAAGATAGTGAATTAAATACAAAATTATCAAATTACCAAAGCTGGCATGGTGAAGAGCTAGTTGAGCAAATTTATATAGAATTAAGAGAAAAATCAGTGCAATAACAGTACAAGACAGTTTACAAATCAATTTTAACTTATTGAAGACCACAGATATGAGAGTTCTTGAGAAAAATGAGAACAGAATATATCAGTGGCAGAACTATATGAAAAATAAAGATCTTAGGAAGGAACTTAACATTATGAGCATTCAAGAATGTTTAAGCGGTACTAATAAAAAAAAATATGACCATGAGAGGAAAGGTTAGCAAACAAGAAGCTTTGATGCAAGAATGGGGAAAAAAGACCCAAAAGAAGAAGAAGAAACTTAAGATCTAGGTGATTTGATGTAGTTATTACTTTAGAAGACCAAATCATAAGAGTTGGCAGTATTGGAGAATAGTAAGCTACTGCTAATAAAACCTTTCTTGTGATGGACCATCATAGTGTCCTGTATATCCTTTGTGGATATACTGTATTATCAAGAAATGATAATGGTAATGCTATTGCAGTGTGGTCTGTTTTCACTGATTTAATAATTTTGAAATTTACAACAAATTGCATTTTTTTGCCATTTTATTAATAATAGTTCATCCAGAAATTATCGTATCTCTTATTGGGATGGCAGGGAGTGTTTGGTGAAGGGAGGAAAGTAGTCCAATGATGCTATATAACAGAAAAAGTGTTCTATTGTTTTTCAAAAAATATTTCTTGCACTTGTTTTTTCTAATGTGCATTTTAAACATACATGCCTCTTCATGGGAGCAGTTATCTGTTTTGTAAAATGGATCTTTTTTTTCATTAAAAATATATGTATTAGTACATGAAATATTATTTATTGATTAAAGTTTATCATGCATGGCAGTCTTCCAAATGCAAGAAATTGGGAGATAATCATCGAAATATTCGATGTTTTTTTATGTGGTTTTCACTCGTGGAAGGCTCTTGTAAATCTATAGCACATCAGTACTGCAGGTAGGCTAAGATTTTTTTATCCATTTTATCAGTTTTATATATGTATGTTTATATTTTTATTTATTTTTACATAATCTGGAAACCTTGCTCTAGAAATAATTTTTTCAAGCAACTCTAGGCCTCCAGTGCACAGGATGATCTCACACCAGATGATTAAGTTCAGCTCCCACCTGAGTACAATATAGGTGTTCATTCATCCCTATTGTAGCAGGATTCAAACCTGTTGGTTGGAGAGCAGATATGCTAACCACTCAGTCAACCAGGCTGACCAATCTAATATATTTAATCTTTACTAATTAGATATTTCGTACTGAAAATAACATCTGATGTACTGTTATTTTCAGTACGAAATATCTGTACCTTCATTTCATTAAAGTTAATTACTGTGGTTATCGTGAAATTTGTTGTTTACAATCTAATATACATTTTTTAAAGAAATTTCCCTTTCCTGCATAATTTATATGAATGGCCTGTTTTGATTTATTCTTTCCACCAGTTATTATATGCCTCAAGCATATTGGTGACCTAGTGGTACACTAGAGAAATATTAGATTATTTCAAATTTATATTTAATTGAATTTATGTTTATTGTCCATTAGAATATAATGTTGTGGTAACATATATAAACCTAAAAATTAAATCCTTCTGTGCGTGTCTCAAAATGCCATTTATTAATTAATAGTCTGTTTTACTCTTTTTTTAGTATCCATATGTACCTCCCCACATTACAAAACCAAAGGAGCACAAGAAATTATTTCTAGTCCAGTTACCTGAGAAAGGTGAGCTAGTAACTAATGATATTTAGCCCAAGGTTCAGAGTATGATAATTGAAATTGATTTCTAATGAGTGCAATAGTCATGGATGTAAGATCATAAAAATACCTTTGATCATCTTTTCTTGCTGTTTGTAATTAAAACATTCTATGGAATATGAAAATATTCCATAGAATAGCAAATGAAAGTTAGGCAGAACATCAATTGCCTTATTATGTCATTTCTAGAGGGAGGGAATAATAAGTACTATTCTTTTGCTGAATTTCTTGTAAACTAAAAGTTTCCAGTGTTTTCTATGAGCTATTTACATCTGAGTTCCAAGTGGAAAGATTTTGCCTTTGTTAATGAATGAGGAGTTCTCATTCTCTTTGTTTTGACATTTTAGAATGCCTCTATAATTATTATTACATGTTCATCTACACAGTCTATACTCACTATGGGAGATTCCACACTAACCATTATCGATATAACATTGATCATGCCTCTTAGTCATTCATGAACAAAACAATCATGACTGCTACTCATCTATCACTCTCCAAGCAAAATAAAATAAAATATATATGTGTGTGTGTGTGTGTGTGTGTGTGTATATGCACCGGTAAGCATGCAATAAATGTAAATCAGCTATTAGCAAATCTAAATCCAACTTATGACCAGTAGCAGAAAACTCATCTCTTGTCCAAACGATAGTGCCCACTGGTTGGGCAGTGCTATCATGTGAAGGTGTCCATCACATGTCATGTGATGGACACCTTCTATGTACACTGGTAGGCAGCCCACTGGTTGGGCGGGGGGAGGGGGATCTGAGAATTAGTTCTCATATTTTATTATTATATTATTATTACACGACTCATTAACTCTCTACAACTCTGTCTCCACCACTCATCTGCAACTACACCAACGCCATCTACCGCCGACCACTGCCACTAGTATTTCCACAGACAATCACAAACATCCATGCCCATGGCAGGATTCGAACCCGCAGCCTTTTGGCTGGAGAACAGATACGCTAACCACTCAGCCAAGTCTGTAGTGTCAAAGTAGGTCATGAATGTCTGAGTGGAGGGCATTCCACTAGAGATGAAACTTGGATAATATTGTGGTTTCAACTATCAAGAGTAGGGCACTTCATACAACTATATTTATTGAGATTGGGTTGGATTTAAGGTCTGCTGATTTCTAAAAAAAAAAAAAAAAAGGCTCACCTGTTTGTATTTACTACAGTTAAGAGCATGGTAGACTGTTTTTCCCATTTGATTTTGTGCAGTGTGTCCAAGGTATTGCCTGCTAGGCCTAACCAACCATAAGTGTGATGACAAATGTAACCTTATGTTCTTCAAGGTGGATGGTAGCTGATCTTCCATTTCGTCCATAAGATTTGTCATCATCTCTTGAAGAACATAAGAATTACATTTTCTGCCACAATTATGGTCAGTTGGGGGTCTAACAGACCATCCTTGGACACACTGAACAGAATCAAATGGAAAAATATTGATTCACTACAGTATGTACAAACAGGAAAGATTTTTTAATTAGCAACAAATCTTAAAAACCATCCTTACCTCAAGAATTGTGTTTCTATGAAATTGCTTTTTTTTTTATCATTACCATACACAAAAGGCTGCAAAGGCTATAGCAAATAAATGCTCTGTGTGGACTTGGATCAAAAGCAAAGTAATCTGTTGATATTCCTCTTGAAAAGCTGGAGGTTGTAGTCATTGAAGAATACTTATGGTGAAGGGTGTTCCACAGAACTGAGATGGAATAAAAGACAACACAGAGTAACAGGTTGGGCGAGTCAGTAATTCAACTATAAAATATGTGGAACAGCTGTTGCACATGTCCCTGTAGGAATAAGCAGGGGTGGGGGGGGGGCATGATGGATACTAGGTTGGAATTTTGAACAGAGAGAAAGCAATGAAAACCATTCCAACATAGATAATTTTGGTAACAAGATCACAAGAGGTATCGGGATCTGGAAAATGGAAACCATAGTCTGACAATGAAAAGGAGGAGTAAAACTCTAGATCTTCCCACCTGGCATTGCTGTAGTGTCAAAGTGGTCATGAATGTCTGAGTGGAGGGCATTCCACTAGAGATGAAACTTGGATAATATTGTGATTTTAACTATCAACAGAAGCAGTCACCTCTATAGTGTTCCTGGAGTCCAGAAGAACTGGTTAAGAAAAAAATCCAGTGTTTGGTGTGTGTTGATGATTGTCAGGGATTCTGGTTGGAAGACGAATTATTTGCTTTAAACAATTACTTACTGTAGATATTTTTGCTTCTCTTCCATCTTGGTCAGTGGAATTCAAAAAAGGAAGCCAGTTAGAATTGTGGACATTAAAATCACCACGGAAGACAACTTCACTGTTAGGGAATTTGGATTGTATGAAATCAAACTTCATGTCTGTAGTTGAAGAGGTCAGAATGATTTTCAGAAATTAGGAAACAGTGGTGATAGAAGATGAATAAGACATAATGAGGCAATGAAATCTAAAGTCACATAGAATGAAAAAGGAAAGATTCAACATTAGGCTTCCTCCAGCAAGCAATATTAGATTGCGCAAAAGCACATGCATCCCCTTGTTGCAGAAGGAAGCATACAGGATGTGGTTTGAACAGACAAGATGGATTGTGGTTTTGGATTCAGTCAAAAACAGAACATCAGGTTTCGATGTCTGTAGGTAATGATGCTCATCATTTAGGTTGTTTATATCATGAATGTTGAAGTAGATGTAGATACAGAATAAATATTTTTTGTTAGGTATTTTGAGTTTCTAAACTTTTTTGAGGTAGTTTTTTTTTTTAATTCAACTGTAGTGGCATTATTTGTGTTTCCTCTCATGCTAATATTTCAAAGGTGAATTTAAAACAGAGCAGGGGAACTTATAGTGGGAACATTAACTGTATAGAGATTATCCAGTCACCATTTCATAATGTGGAATCAACACTGCTTCTTGCATAGCTTTACAACCCCTCCCTCCAGACATTATCAGCATTACCTAATAATGTAAATGGCAACGAGATTTGTGTTATCTGGTCAAGAAGCTGCCTAACCACATTACCATCTGGTTTGCTCTCATATACTAGATGGGGAAGGCTCTGGATCTCTACAGTATGTTTGGCATGACCTTGAGGGGTATCACTTGCACTGTATGTTGAAAGATTGGGGGAGGGAGGACTCCCTGCTCTGAGAACCAAACATGACCATAGCTATCTTCAGGCTCCCCAGTAAACAAATTATTGGTGTTTCACTGGGCAGCGAGGGTTATCCGCCATCTAGTAAGTCTATTTGGCAATTCCTCCAAATAGAAAGGTATCCTTTTGTAGTAGAAGAAGCAGGCCACACCTCGAGAAGGCAAGATTGACTCGATCAGAAGAGGATGTACATATATTGTTCCTCACTAGATCACAGTGACCCAATTCTTAGACCTCCTTCTCAACAAGCTCACAGAGAGTACTCCTTAGAAGACTTTAGGCTTACTGTAATCACTATCGCATGCTCTTTTGTTGCAGTGTGCACACAAGTAATGCAAGATCAAGGTGATAGTGATTACTGTAAGTCTCGGTCACAGTTATGAAATATTGAATCGGTGAATAGTCTGACTTCTGTCGAGATTTGTGCTACGTTGTTTTTCTGGAATACAAGTGTCCTTCAGTGGTTGTTTTTGAAGTTAGCTGTTGTCGCTATATTGTGTATTTTGGTTACCGAGAAGACGGGATCGGAGTCAGATGCATAACGATGGAAGAGAAAATGAAGATAACATAAGTTTTCGTTATTTAGTTTTGTTTTATTTATATTTAGTATACTTAAATGTTTTGTTTGTATGTTTTTACTTTTATTTATATAATTATACTCCCTTATACTTATTTAGTGTTTAGTTGTAATAGTTCCTTGACACTATTTTGAATAATGGCGTCAACAGCAGTTACAGTTGCGAATGGCATATCGCCAAGTCCTCCCCTATTTAAGGACTCCATTTTGTGTGATATCATATGGGATTTTGTAGCATGTGGGACTTGTGGAATGTATGCGTCCCAGCAGTTGTATATGTGGCAGGTGAGAGAAGGGGAAATACGTGTGTGTGCAAAATGCAGGCAACGGGAGGAACTTGGTGAGTTAGAGATGACTATAACTGACCTCGTTGAGGCAGGAGATTCTCCATGTAGAGAGAGAGAGATGAGTGGCATGAATAGTTGGTGAGAATGGCAAGAAAAATATGAATAAAATAATGAGAATGGGGAGTATGGAAAGGTTGAAGGATTGTGAAGTTTTCAGAGTCAAATGATCTCATTTGGGAGGATGAATGGCAAATAAGAGTGGCTGACTTGCAGAGAGAGAGAGAGATAGATGAGCTGAAAGAGCAGGTGGAATGTTTAGGAAATGAGATGAGAAGTGTGAAAGATGAGATTAGGTGAATGGAAGAGACGAATGCAAGGCAAATCAGAGTAGTGGTGAGAGAGAGAGTTATGGGAATGATAGAGAAGAGAATAGGAACAGTAGAAGAGAGGGTAATTCTCGTAGACAAGCTTATACATTGGTTATGCATTACTAAATCACTTAAGGAATTGACAATGTAGATAAGAATATAAATTAAATTACACTTTAATAAATATTTCCGATATTTCGGAATTGTGTGATATCATATGTTGTAGTGCCTACGTGCACATGCCATCTTCAAAAGGAACTTAAAAAAAAGGCATGTGCACGTAGGCACTACAACACAGTAACTGAGAATGAAGTGATGAAGCTGTTGTTCTCCTAAAAGTCCTGATGGTACCCCGTAGCGGACTATGTAGGTGTTCTTGGCCATTGGGCTGAAGGTCTGCTGATGTAAGCCTCCCAAATTTGGGGCAGTCTCAAGCAACCAAATTTGTTGAGGTTTGGAGAGTTTCTTAGGGCTGAGGCTGATTCCATGAATAGTCTTTCTAATTTACTTGCTACGATGTATTACTGTAGCTTTCTTCCACTGTCTTCTGTGGCATGTATCCAGAGCATGGTCTGCAAGACCAGAGTGGCTGTATTTGTGAAACCGGATGTAGTCCTTGTGTTCAGAAATTCTGACATTCGCTGTCCTGTCTTTTTGGCCAAAGTAAGACAGTTTACAGCTGCAAGGGACCTGGTATACACCAGGTAGGTCTAGGGGAAGTGGTTGGTCTTTAGTAGAGCGGATAAGGGATGCCAATTTTCTGTATGGTCTGTAACAGGAGGTTAAGTCATGTTTTTTTAAGATTTTGGTAAATGTAGGGAATGGTGATGGATTTAGAGTAATCCTTGTTGTGAAGGGGGAGGGTTGTGGTTTGTTGGTTTCAATATTTTTTTTTTGGGGGGGGTAGCCATTGGCTGAGAAAGTGTTGAGGATGTGATTTAGTTCAGTGTTTAGGGCCTTGTCGTTAGAACAGATTAGTTTAACCCTGTTGTATAGTGTTTTCACCACTTCATATTGTTGTGAGGGGGATGGTAGGATTCTTGGTGAATGTTCCTGCCTGTATGGGCAGGTTTTCTATAAACTGAGAAAACCAAGGTTTCATCAGGCTGGCGGGTGATGAAATTGTGTGTCTAGGAAAGGGAGGCTGTTGTTTTTTTCTTTTCCAGAGTGAACTTGATTCTGGGGTGTTGGTTGTTTAAGTGTGTTAAGAAGGAGAGGAGTGTATCAGAGCCATGTGGCCAAATAGCAAACACATCATCAACGTATCGAAGCCATATGGTTGATTTTTGTGGGGCAGAGGCTAAGGCTTTTTCTTCAACGGTCTCTATAAAGAAATTGGCCAAGGGTGGGGAAAGTGGTGAATCCATGGCTGGCCCCTCTATTTGTTTGTAGAATTTTCCCTGCCAAACGAAATAGCCTGAGTTCATTGTGAACTGAAATTAGGGCTGAGATATCGGGAGAAAATTTAGCTTCGATTAGCTCTAAAGTTTCCTTGAGTGAATAAGGAGGAGACGTCGAAGCTGACCATTATGTCAGTATGTTGGAGTGTAAAGTTCTCTATGCTGACTTTGAAGTGGGCTGAGTTTTTTTATGTGTGATGGTGTGTTGCTAGTATAGTGTGTGAGCGCTTTGGCCAAATGTTTAGTTAATTTGTATGTGGGGGAATCAATGCCATCCACTATGAGACGTAATGGCACATTTTTTCTATGTATTTTTGGGAGCCCATATGTACTGGGGGGGGGGGGGTCTAGAGGTATATGGTTTTAGTTTGTTAGTAATCTCTACAGGCCAAGAAGTGACCTTCTTAAGGAGCCTATGGAGTTTTCTAATTTGTGAGTTGGTGGGATTGTATTCAATGGGGAGGTAAGTAGCCCAATCTAATAGGAAAGCTTTATGCTTACCTGTGTAGTCCTTTTGGTTAAGTACTACAGTTGCATTTCCCTTATCCGCTTTGGTGATAACTATTTCTTTATTATTCCTCATTTCCTGCAGAGCTTTATATTCCTTGTTGGATATGTTGGTTTTTGGTGGTCTTGCTTTGGAGAGGACACAAGCTACATCCAGTCTTACACTGTTGGCGATTTGATTCGGAAGATGGCGGATTCCACGTTCGATCTGGATCATAATATTCTCACTATGTATTTTTCTGGGAGCAATGCTGAAGTTGTGGCTACGTGAAAGCACGTTGAGTGCTTCAGGGTGACTGAAGAAAGGTTGATTATTGTGTTGGTAGGAAGTTTTGGGTTGACAGTAGAGTTCTTTTTTAATTTTTCGAATTTTTTGATCTGTCGACCCTGTATTTTCTCAAATTCTTTGTCTGCAGCAGTACATGAGATGTCATGTAAAATTGACCAAAGCTCGTGATTTAAAGTACACGAAAGCTCATCTCAAAGTGCACAAATAGCTTTGTTTATGTCAGTTAAGAGAAAGCACGTGGTGGCGATTTGTTCCCAAAGCAAAGCGTAACTGGTGTGGTTATAGATACGGAGAGCTTTTTGTGAAACAAAACAGTGCTTGAATTTTACACAATTTGGGATTACCTGATTATCCTGGCAGCGTTTTAGGAAAGTCAGATGATTTAGTTATCTTGATAACTTCAACTTCATTTTATCTTATGGGAATGATAGAAGAGAAGAGAATAGGAACAGTAGAAGAGAGAGAGAGATGGGAATGATAGAAGAGGAGAGAATAGGAACAGTGGAAGAGAGGCAATGAAAGAGAGTTATGGGAATGATAGAAGAGGAGAGAATGGAAACAGTAGGAGAGAGGGAATGTGAGGGAGCACTGGAACCAGGGATAGAGTGATGTCAGGAAGGTAGGTAAGTAGGGGAACACAGAGAGAAAGTGTTATGTATGGGGACTCAACGATCCTTGGTGTTCAAGATAGGATGCATGAAGAGCGTTTGCCTGGAGGAATGATAGAAAGTGTGGCTATGGCAATTAAGAGAGGTGAAAGGGTGGATGAGATGATTGTGATGGTAGGAACAAATAACTTGAGAGGTAATGTAAATTTTGCAGTGAGAGATATGAGATTCTTGCTTGAGGTTGTATGAAAGAAGACACAGAGAGGAAAGATAGTGTGCATGTTGCCTAGGTATGATAGTAACGAGCTGAGCAGAAGAGCAGTAATATTGAATAACATAATTGGTAGAATGTGTCAGAAGAGAGGATTGGAATATGTGGATGCTTGGAGGGCGTTTGAGGACAAAAAGGAATTGTATGCGAGAAACTGCTTGCATTTGAATGAGGAAGGACGTAGGCATCTGGAGAGATTGCTGTTCTGAACGACTCAGTGTGTCAATGCAAGGAAACTAGAATGCCCAGGGTGGATGGTAGCAGGAGGTGGCCTCTTGTGGGAATGGGTACTTGGGAGAAGGGGGACGACATCAGGTAACTCTGAGCCCAGTGGAGTCTAGAGGGGATAATGTTGGGTATAGAAACAGTGGCATTTTTATGCTTTATACTAATGCCAGGAGTATCCGGAATAAAGGAGAGGAATTGGTGGCGCGGATAGCATCAGCCTGGCCAAAGATTATTGGGAACACTGAGATGTGGTTCACAGAAGAGGATATAATAACAGGAATAGAAGTAGCAGGGTACAGCATTTTTCGGCAGGATAGGAAGGGAAAGCGTGGTAGTGGAGTGCTGCTTATGATAAGTGACGACATGTCCTCTAAGAGTGGAGGCTTTGGAAGGCAGTGACACTAATGATTTTGTAAGCATATGGTGTGAGATAGAGGTAGACAAGACAGGATATTTAGTGGGTTGTTGCTACAAACGAAGGAGCACAGAGAGTGGGGACCAGGAGATGTTTAGACAGTTGAGCTTGGCAAGTGCAAGAAGAATGATTGTTACTGAAGATTTTAACTACAGCAAGGGAATGGAATTTCTAGAATTTAGGGAGATTTTAACTACAGCAAGGGAATGGAATTTCTAGAATTCTTGAGGGAAAATGTCTTAGGCAACATGTAATAGAGGGAACAAGAGGTTCAAGAGTCTTGGATTTGGTCATCGCATCAGAAGAGTTGATAACTGAGAAGACATCTCTCTTACCAGTTGGAGAGAGTGACCATGTGGTTTTGATTTGGAAGATGAATAGGCATGCAGGAATATCAAAGAGACAAGAATGTATGTGGAATTATAAGGTAGGTGATTATAATAGTCTTAGACATCAACTTGGGGAAGTTTCATGGAAGGAGGAATTGGAAGGCTGGGATATCATCAGTGCTTGGAAAATTGTGAAGGAATATTTGGCAGCAGCAATAGTAAGCTGTATTCCACAAGTGAAGAAGAGGACACAATTTAGAGTAAAGTGGATGTCAAACAATATTAAACAGGAACTGCATGCGAAAAAGAGGCTATTGAAGAGATATAAGGAGACAGGTGAAGAGCAGATGTTTGAAGAATATAAGACACAGGCCAGGAGAGTGACTAGTATGGTAAGGAAGGTGAAACTGGAATATGAGAAGAGATTGGCACTAAGATCCAAAGAAATCCAAGGGAATTTTTTAGCTACATGGCCAGTAGGAGGAGAAATGATTGTGGAAGAATGACATTGTGGGATAAAAATGGGAATAGAGTGACTGATGCAGAGGACATAGTGGAATTGTTCAATGAACACTTTATCGGAGTATTTCATCCTGCAGGAGTAAATTTTAATACTAGAGGGCAGGTTCGAGGTTTAGAGGTGCATGAGGAGAGTGTGTTCCAAATACTGAGTACTCTGGATGTCAGTAAAGCTGTGGGACTGGATGGTATTTCACCATGAGTTTTGAGAGAATGTGCTAAAGAACTGACAGCTCCTTTTGACCTGGCTTTTCAATGAAAGTCTGGCTATGGGAAAGTTGCCCAGGAAATGGAAGGAAGGTAAGCTAATGCCATTGCATAAGAGCGGAAGCAGACTGGAAGTGTCTAAATATAGGCTAGTTTGTGTGTCATCAGTAGTTGTCAAGATCTTGGAGTAATTAGTGAGGGACCGTATACAGCATTGAGCAGATGAGGGTAATGTTATCTGTGAGAGTCAACATGGATTTGTGAAGGGTCGCTCTTGTTTTAGTATTATGTTAGCCTTTTATAAAGTGACAAGAGCAGTAGATGAGGGAAAGGCATATACTGCCATTTTCTTGGATTTCACGAAGGCATTTGACAGGGTGCCACATGATAAGCTGATATTTAAATTGCAGCACATGGGTTTGGATGTCAGGTTGGTTAACTGGATTCAGGATTGGCTACCTGATAATCATCAGGGAGTTGTGTATGGTGGGGCAGTTTCAAGGAGGCAGAGGGTTACAAGTGGAGTCCCACAGGGCTCAGTACTGGGACCTATATTGTTTATCCTCTATATCAATGACATTGCAAGGGGATATTCAGTTGTTTGCAGATGTGAAGCTGGGAAGGGTTATTAGTAATAGCGCAGATGTGATAGCCCTGTAAGAGGATTTGAATAAGCTAGACAGATGGGCAAATGAATGGGGTGTCGGTTTGATGCAGCAAAATGCAAGGTCTTGAGGTTTGGGAAACATTGATGGGATGCTTCATACACTATTGGAGGAGCTATACTGGAGGAAGTAGGGGAGATGAGATCTGAGGTTAATGATTGATAGCAACCTGAAATTTAGGGGACATATTGCAAAGGTGGTGAAGGTAACACAGAGGATTGCTGCAATAATGAGGACGCTGACCTGCAGAGATAAGAGTATCTCCATTGTATAAGATCCTGATCAGACCACACTTAGACTATTGTTCTCAGATTTGGTCCCCAGGATTTGAAGGGGATAAATTAACTGTGGAAAGGGTACAAAGGTGGATAACAAAGATGGTTTCAGGACTGTACAATGTTAGTTATGAGGGAATGTTGACTGCTCAGTTTGGTGAATAAAAAAGAGAGGTGATATGATTGAGACTTTTAAACTGTGAGTTTAAAAGTTGAAAGGTGGTTACAGGTTTGACTGGGGAGGTTTTTTGCCTGGTTGAACAGCAGGAAGTAGTGATGACAAGGGGCTATCCCTGGAAGTTATGAAAGAAAACTGTGAGAAAGAGGGTGAAGAGTGGTTTCTTTGCATGGAGGGTGGTTGAACCATGGAATGCATTGCCTGATAGATTGGTGAGAGCAAGAATGGTCAATGAGTTTAAGGAGTGGTGTGATAGACTTTGTGTTTCTTAGGAGGGACCTCCCATGATGAGTCTCGTGATAGATTTTGTGTTTCCTAGGAGGGACCTCCCACAATGAGTCTCATGATAGACTTTGTGTTTCCTAGGAATGACTTCCTGCGATGAGTCTTTTGACTGCATGGAGGCCTGAATAATAATAAAAATAATAATAAATTGAAGCCCTTAAACTAATGCTTAATTCAATCCTAGTGCAATTTAAATTCCATGAAAAATTGAACTTCAATCATCACATTAGCCTAAATTGCAGCCTGGTTTGATGAATAGCATATCCAGTTTCCAAGATATGTTATTATGCATTCAAATCCTGTTGTAGATATAGATGTTTTCAGCTGTCTTTAGGTAATAGGTGAAATTCATGGCTGTGTGTGAAATCACTTCTTCCCTAATTGGAAGCCTTGAAGTAGCTTGAGAAAGTTACATGTTTTTGTCTAGAGCAAGATTACTGGATTATGTAATGTATAAATATAATAAGAATCGTTTTTAAGAAAAATACATACTAGCATTCTTTTTCCAACTTAGCAGGCTGTGGATTCAAATTCCACCGTGGCATGGACATTTATTAATTCCATAGACCATTCTTGTTGTCTGCCTGTTTACTGGAAACATGAAGTGAGTGGTTTGAAAAAAAAAAGTTCCATGTTTGTCTTCTAGAGTAGGATTTCCTTATTATCTAACCTTACCTCACATATGCAATAGATTTGTAACATTTTCTGGGGAAGGAATTCACACTGGGGTTCTTAAGGATCAAAGCTGTATAACTGAGAAGAAACCTCCACATAGCCTTTAAAGGAATGCAGAGAACCGACCAGGGCTTCTGACCTGTCGTCCAATCCTCACCTTCTCATGGTACACCCTGTTGGGTGTCTACCTGGATACTGAACGAATGAGGATGGACTGACAATTTGGGATTTAGCCGACCAAATTGTATTCTTATTGGCTTAAACCAATATAGAAAATGATGGTACAACATGACAAAATTTCATGCCGGCTGGGGCATCACTCAGTTAAACAAGGCCCCTGTTGTTTTTTCCAGGGAACCAGGGCGAACAGCAAAAAGTCAGCTACTGGAACAAATCTGAAAACATACCCAAACTCAACATCACCAGAGTTAATGATCGGTACTATCAATATAAGAAGCCTGAATGGCGAAGAAATGGAGCTAGTTGAGGAATTAGATAAGTACCAGATTGACATAATAGGGGTGACTGAAACAAAATAGACAAAAACTGGTTAGATTTTTCTGAGCAATAAATACAAAATGTTATTATGTTATTATTATTCAGGCAATGACAATCAAAGAAAAGAAGGATTAGCCATAGTATTCAACACAAAATATGAGGCTAATCTTCTTGAATGGCAGGCAGTCTTGAGTAGAGTGATGTGGACAAATATCAGAATGGGGAATTGGACAATGAGACTTATTTGTGCCTATGGTCCCACAGAAGGTTCTACTGAGGTAGAAGTGGAAGAATTTTTTGATGCTTTAGAGAAAGCATCTGACACAATGAAAAAGGAAAAGTTGGTCCTTGTTGGGGATCTAAATAGTAGAGCAAAGCTAATAATAATGGCAAATACCTGTTGGATTTCTGCTCAGGACATGGACTGGTCTTGCATTTAAAGCATATTACTAACACCATGTTCCAACATAAAAATGTGCACAAATTCACATGGAGAGAACAGTCAAAGAATAAGATAGTCTCATTGACTATGTTATTGTTTATAGTGATGTTTTCTTCCTGGTGCAGGACACCAGAGTCTACAGGGAATATAAAATTGGAGGTGATAACTATTTAGTCTTGAGCAGGGTAAAATTGAATTTCATATTGAAAAGAATAAAGTAAGAAAGTTTTAAAGTGAATAAAAGTTGAGCAGCTCCCAGATGTGAACCGTAGACTAAAATACACAAAGATTATCGAAGAAAAAATGAAAGAGTTTGAGAACAGGAATCAAATCTTGGAGATTCAGTGGCAAACTCTGAAGAAAACATTGATTGATTCTGCCAAAGAGGCATGTGGTGAGGTTGTCTGCAAGGATAAAAAAAATCAGAACTCCCTGGTGGACACAGGAAGATAAAGAGGCAGTGAAGGAAAAGAAGAAAGCATATCAAAAGTTCCTGTCAAATAAGTCAGCTTGTGCTCTTAGAGAATACAGAGACAAATGCAAGAATGCTAAACACTGGGTAAAACTAGCTAAACAAAAGTCATGGGAGGACTGGCAAGAATATAGAAAATAAATATCAAGAAGGTGGCAAAATATTCTGGAGATTGTTGAAGAAGCTTAGAAATGGAGGAGAGAGTGCTGTAAATGGAGTTAGAGATGATAAAGGTGACATGAAAACGGGAGAAAAAGATATCCTTGAAGTATGGAGTAATTACTTCGAAAAATTGCTAAATGAAACAAGCAGTGATAGCACAGTGGTAAAAAAACACTCAATAGGCATACAGTCAGGAATACATATCCATACTTGAAGTAGAAAAAGCCATCAAAGTCTTGAAATGTGGAAAGGCAGCAGGAGTGGATGATATTCGACCAGAAATGCTGAAGTATGGTGCTATAAAAATCTTACAGTGGCTGCACTGCATAGTTCAGAAAGCCTGGACAGAGGGACGAATTCCCAATTGGAGTAAAGCTCTCATAGTACTCATATATAAAGTGAAATAAAACTGAATGTGAAAATTACAGAGGTATTTCCCTACTGAGTGTACCTGGCAAGATTTATGCTAGCATACTTGAGAAAAGGTTGAGAAGAATTGTGGAAGAAAAGCTTGGCGAAGAACAAGCTGGATTCAGGCCAAATAGAGGCTGTCAGGATCAGATCTTCACTTTACGACAAATAGTCGAGAAAGCATGGGAATATAACAAAGATCTGTATTTAAGTTTTGTCGATTTGGAAAAGGCATATGACAAGGTGCCAAGAGAGAAGCTATTCAATACGCTACAGTTATATTATGTCGATGGGGCATTATATCAAGCAACACTTAGTGTTTATTTGAGTTGTAAGTCGGCAGTTAGAATTGAAGGAAGTACAGGAAGATGGTTTAATGTTAAATGTGGTGTGAGATGAGGAGGTACATTATCCCCTCTGTTATTCATTATCTATGTGGATCACATTATGAAAGAAAGTGGTATTAAACATGATTTCAGAATTGGAGATGTTAATGTCAGCTCTTTGCTTTATGCTAACAATGTTATACTTCTAAATAAATCTGCTACAAGTTTGCAAGATTCCCTGACTAAATTGAATAACTGTTGTAATAGATATGGTATGAAGGTCAGCATTAAAAAGACAAAGACAATGAAAATATGTAGAATTGTTGAAAATGTCAACTGTGTTGTGAAGGGGGAACCTGTGGAACAAGTAAAACATTTCAGCTACTTAGGCACGCTTTTTACTGAAGATGGTAAATTAAATATGGAAATAGACAACAGAATCCATAAAGCTGGTATGGTATGAAGTCAATTGAATAAATTTATGTGGAATAAGAGTGAAATTAGTCAGAACACTAAATTAGCTGTATACAAGACAGTGTTCAAACCAATTTTAACTTATGGATCTGAGAGCTGGGTCTGAAGTAAAACACTTGACCAAAGACTAGAGACTGCAGATATGAGAGGCCTGAGAAAGATTAGAGGCGTGAACAGATGGCATCAATGGCAATATCATATTAAAAATGAGGATATTAGGAAAGAACTTGACATTGTTAGCATCCAGGAATGTGTTAGCAGAGCTAATCTCAGGTGGTATGGTCACTTAAACAGAATAGGTGAAGAAAGATTAGCAAATAAAGTGTTCTCTGCCAGGTTGGCAGAAAAACGACCTAGAGGAAGGCCAAGATATAGGTGGATCGATACAGTACAAAGTGCCTTAGATGATGGAAATATATGATCTGATAATGTTGGAGTCTTGACAAGTAAGAGACTGATTTGGAGGAAAATTGTAGATAGGAAGTTAGTAATGATGTAGTACTATCATATCCTGTACATCCCTTGAGGGTACATATCAGGAATTTCATGATGATGATGGAATTCACATTAAAAAAGAAATACCTTCCATTTTTACATGGTCTCATTATGTACTTGGGAGGTTTCTCTCACCTCCTGGAAACTCAGTTATTCATCCTGAAAATCAAGTGTACCAACCACTGAACACTTTTAATTGCTTCAGTCATAATTCTAAATTACCCAGTCCATTTCCTTCCACACTGCTCTGCCAACATACCGTGCATCTTTTCTTGAATCTGAGCTCACCTTCATGCCTGGCATTACACTTACCACCTTTCTTACTACATTGTTATCTTTTGCTTTGCTCAATAACCCGATATTCATCTTGACATTCTCCTTCTGTCCATCCTGATCATTCATTTGCTATAACTGCAGCTAACTCTTTTACTCATGTTACTCCTCATATTCAAAACAGCACTCATCCTGTTTATTCCTCCCTCCTAAAATAAACCATGTTTTATGTTATCAAAAAAGTTTTCTGTGTATTAACACAAAATTCATTTTGATAAATTATTAAGAATAAGTACTTTTTTTTCCCAATGTTTGACCTTCATATTAGGGTAATTGTCTGGAGTATACACATCTATATATACAGAGACAAGTTGCATTACAATTCAAACATACTGTTTCAATTGTGATGTTAGATAATGTGTATACTTCAGATGATGATCTTGATATGAAAGTTTAAACACTGGAAAATCATCATCATCAAATTCCTGCCATGTACCCTCAAGGGGTGTACAGGATATGACAGTACTACATGAAAAAATTACATCATTACTGACTTCCTATCTACAATTTTCCTCCAAATCAGTCTGTTACTTGTCAAGACTCCAACATTATCAGATCTTATATTTCTATCGTCTAAGACACTTTGTACCGTATCAATCCACCTATATTTTGGTCTTCCTCTGGGTCGTTTTCCTGCCAACTTGGCAGAGAACACTTGTTTTGCTAATCTTTCCTCTCCCATTCTATTTAAGTGACCATACCACCTGAGATTAGCTCTGCTAACGCATTCCTGGATGCTGACAATGTTAAGTTCTTTCCTAATAACCTCATTTTTAATATGATATTGCCATTGATGCCATCTGTTCACGCCTCTAATCTTTCTCAGGACTCTCATATCTGCGGTCTCTAGTCTTTGGTCAAGTGTTTTACTTCTGACCCAGCTCTCAGATCCATAAGTTAAAACTGGTTTGAACACTGTCTTGTATACAGCTAATTTAGTGTTCCGACTAATTTCTCTCTTATTCCATATGAATTTATTCAATTGACTTCCCACCATACCAGCTTTGCTGATATTGTTGTCTATTTCTATATTTAATTTACCATCTTCAGTAAAAATCGTGCCTAAGTAGCTGAAATGTTTTACTTGTTCCACAGGTTCTCCATTCACAACACAGGTGACATTTTCAATGATTCTGCCTATTTTCATTGTCTTTGTCTTTTTATTGCTGACCTTCATACCATATCTATTACAACAGCTATTCAATTTAGTCAGAGAATCTTGCAGACTTGTAGCGGATTTATTTAGAAGTATAACATCATCCGCATAAAGCAAAGAGCTGACATTAACATCTCCAATTTTGATATCAGGTTTAATACCACTTTCCTTCATAATGTGATCCATATAGATAATGAATAACAAAGGGGATAATGTACATCCTTGTCTCACACCAGATTTAACATTAAACCATCTTCCTGTACTTCCTTCAATTCTAACTGCTGACTTACAACTCAAATAAAGACTAAGTATTGCTTGATATAATGCCCCATTAACACCATATAACTGCAGCGTATTGAATAGCTTCTCTCTTGTCACCTTATCATATGCCTTTTCCAAATCGACAAAGCTTAAATACAGATCTTTGTTATATTCCCATGCTTTCTCGACTATTTGTCGTAAAGTGAAGATCTGAGCCTGACAGCCTCTGTTTGGTCTGAATCCAGCTTGTTCTTCATCAAGCTTTTCTTCCACAATTCTTCTCAACCGTTTCTCAAGTATACTTGCATAGATCTTACCAGGAACACTCAGTAGGGAAATACCTCTGTAATTCTCACATTCAGTTTTATTTCCCTTTTTATATATGAGTACTATGAGAGCTTTACTCCAATCATCGGGAATTCGTCCCTCTGTCCAGGCTTTCTGAACTATGCAGTGCAGCCACTGTAAGACTTTTATACCACCATACTTCAGCATTTCTGGTCGAATATCATCTACTCCTACTGCCTTTCCACATTTCAAGACTTTGATGGCTTTTTCTACTTCAAATATGGATATGTATTCCTGACTGCATGCCTGGTCACTGTTTTTTACCACTGTGCTGTCATCACTGCTTGTTTCATTTAGCAATTTTTCAAAGTAATTACTCCATACTTCAAGGATATCTTTTTCTCCTGTTTTCATGTCACCTTTATCATCTCTAACTCCTTTTACAGCACTCTTTCCTCCATTCCTAAGTTTCTTCAACAACCTCCAGAATATTTTGCCACCTTCTTGATTTTTATTTTCTATATTCTTGCCAAAGTCCTCCCTTGACTTTTGTTTAGCTAGTTTTACACACTGTTTAGCTTTCTTACATTTGTCTCTGTATTCTGTAAGAGTAAAAGCTGACTTATTTGCCATGAACTTTTGATATGCTTTCTTTTCCTTCACTGCCTCTTTAACTTCCTGTGTCCACCAGGGAGTTCTGATTTTTTTATCCTTGCAGACAACCTCACCACATGCCTCTCTGGCAGAATCAATCAGTGTTTTCTTCAGAGTTTGCCACTGAATCTCCAAGGTTTGATTCCTGTTCTCAAACTCTTTTATTTGCTTTTCAATAATCTTTCTGTATTTTAGTCTACAGTTCACATCTGAGAGCTGCTCAACTTTTATTCGCTTTAAAACTTTCTTACATGTTATTCTTTTCAATATGAAATTCAATTTTATCCTGCTCAAGACTAAATAGTGATCACTTCCAATTTCAAATCCTCTGTACACTCTGGTGTCCTGCACCAGGGAGAAAACATCACTATCAACAATAACATAGTCAATGAGACTTTTCTTAAATTATTCTTAACATGGTAGCAGTCTCCGTTATTTATCAAAACGAATGCTAATCACCTTGTAACATAAAAAAAAAATGATTAATACCAGAACTGTTTTACCAGTTTATCTCATCTCATTTTCCTTTTACCCTCTTTTACCTTGTGGTGTCGAGGGTTTATTAATCATCGGACCTCAACCATTCACAGGATAAGGTAGTCAGCCCTATGCCCCAGTGTATCCTGTAGTGTTAAGTTCTTAAGGCCCGTTTACCTGCTTTGTGGGATGAAAAACCCCAGGATAAACTGGGAAAAAACCCTACTGTCCACGCCCAAGACCAGCTAACTTGGCTATGGCTGAGGAAGATCCTTCAGCTCCTCATGTCACCAATGGGAATCGAACTTAGGCCACTCCTTCTCCAGGCATATGTTTGCGAAGCGCACAGCCACTAGGCTAACCACATTGACTTACCAGTTTATGAGAGATTAAATGAAATAACTATAAGAAAAATCAAGAAAAGAAATCAAAAACTAATTTCATTCTGATTATTAGAAATTGTTCATCAAATTCCTGATATATATCCTCATGAGATATATAGGATATTATGATATTACATAATATCCTGTATATCTGCAGTAGATATACATGTAGATATACACCCTGTATAACTACATGAAAAGGATACACCATAACAAGCTTCCTGTTGACAAATGTCTTCCAAATTAGTCTATTATCAGTCTTCTAAGGCACTTGTTACTGTATCAGTCCATCCAGCTCTTGGTCTTCCTCTTCTGGGTCTATTTTCCAGCTATCCTGGCAAAAAACACTTGTTTTACTAATCTTTACATTTTATTTAAATGACCATACCACCTGCAATTAGCTCTGTACACACATGTTTCAGAATCCTAACAACAGTGTCAAGTTTCTTTCTAATATTCTCACTTTGAATACGATTCTGCCATTGATGCCATCTGTTCACAACCGTAATCTTTCTAAGAAAACTCATATCTATGGTCTTCGGTCTTTCATCGAATGTTTTATTTTAACAGATTCATATGTTAAAATTGGTTTGAACACTGTCTTGTATCCAGCTAGTTTAGTGAAAATTTCCATATAAATTTATCGGTTTCTTCCTATTATACCAACTTTGGGTTGGTATAATAGGAAGGTTAACCATTTTCACTAAAAATTGTGCTTAAATAACTAAAATGTATTACTTCTATGGATTCCCCATTCATGAAGCAGTTAATGTTTTCAATGTTTCTGTCTATTCAGTTTTTGCATTATTATGAAACCAAACAATAGGCAGCATAAATTTTGTAAATAGGAATAAGTTTTGTTACTTGATAAAATACATATATAAATAATTTTAATGGGGCATGTGTACTAGACTAGATGTGAAAGCTTTCATGGCTTACACATGCAACAAAAATATATAGAATGTTATTCAAAGACACCAGTATATTTCATCTAATGTTACACTGGAAGCCGACCTTTACTGGCTTTACGACCTTTACTTTAATACATTTACTTGTACTTATAATCATCATTCTTCACAAAAGATGGGTATTATTAAGAGTCTTGTATGTAGAGCTCACCCAATCTGCTCTGCTGACTCCCTTTTATTAGATGGACTGAATAAAATTAAAAGCAATCTGATGTGTATGGATACAACAACCAAACTTTTGGGGATGACAGCACATTGCATTTCTCCTTTTCATTTAATAAACCTAGCAGTGTACAAATCACCACAATCTCTAGAGCCTTAACCACTGTGTATTTTCCCTTCAACCTTATGGCTAGTGGGGTAGCAATATGCTACTATACTAGGGAGATGATTATGAAGCAATGTGGTTTCCCATCAGCTTCCTTGCTGTACCATATGTAGCCGTGTGTGTTCATAGGACTGATTTGCATGTTTTGAGGGATGAAAAACCTGAGTTACTGGGAGAAAATCCTCAACCTCTGTATGAGACCGGTTAACTCACCTTTAGTCGAAAACACCTGATAAAGATTCCTCACATCATGGACGGAAATCAACCGAAGGGCTTCATCTATAATGACTGAGCAACGGAGGCTCCTTAACCACTACCAACTTAAATACAGATCTCCAAAACATTCATCAGGGGGTTTGGATAATCTTGTCAATATCGATGCAAAGCAAACGCAACTCTGTCTTATTTCACACAAAAAAGACCCCTTATCCTTCAGTCTTACGTTTGACGACACTTAAATCCCCATTTATCTTCTTGGAATAACACTAACCTCAAATCTTTCTTGGCACGAACGCATTACAAATATTGCTTCCTCTGCTACTAAAAAGTTGGGTTTTCTTTTTCACTCAAGGTGCTACTTTAACTCCAAACAACTTCCAACTTTATACAAATCCATATGACCATTGAATGTTGCTCCTATATCTGGGGTGGTGCCTTAAGAGTTCCCTAAAAATACTGGACTCTACAGAAAAGGGCAGTCCCTCACCCATTAATGTATATCACTCACTACAGGCGCTCAGTTTCCGCTGCTTGCATCTTCTATGAATAAATACTACTACAGCTACTGTTCATCAGAATTAGCATCAATAATACTCTCTCTCTCTATGTCAAATCAGTTCAAATGCATGATGCAGATAATCAACTCCGCAGTGTATCTCCAAGCTCACGGAACACATTTTTCCTTCTGTTTGTTCATTCCTTTTACTTCTACCCTCTGGAGTATTCTGCCATCTTGTGCGTTTCCCAAGGACAGTCCATAACTCTTCAAGATAAATGGGAACAAGTTTCTTCTTGTCCATCCACAGTACTAGTGTACTATATATTGATCAATCTCTCATGAGGGGAATCCCCATAAAATATATATATAATATTATTGATAAGTATCAGACTACAATTTAATGTGTAAAGAATTTCAGTAGGTCCCTTAAAGGAACCTCTGAATATCACATGGATTCTTAGCAAATTTAACTTATACACGTCCTTCAAATCATCTCAGAAACTGTCTTACTTCTTATCATCTACAAAGGATACATTACCACCTCTTTCCTTTTTGTTTCCATCCTTGTATTGTTAAATACAAGTTTTAAAAAATAATAATTTATATATAAAAGACATTGACCTGTGTACTTCGGGTGCTGTGCAACTGATGCTATTCTGACCACCTGCGTTACCGCATCTGCAATTTCATCATGGACAGCAAATTAGAACAAAGAGCAAACGTGAAATTCGAGGATCATTACCGGTGACGAAACTTGGGTGTACGGGTACGACCCTGAGATGAAGCAACACAGTGGAAGAGCCCATCATCTCCATGACAGAAAAAGGCGAGGCAGGTCCGCAGCTCGACCAAGTGCATGCTCATCGTCTTTTTCAACATTCGTGGCATTGTACATCGAGAATTTGTCCTCAGGGACCAGACCGTCAATATCAAGTTCTACTACCAGGTTTTAAGGCATCTGAGGGAGGACATCCGGCGAAAGCGACCAGATATGTGGCTCACAAAAAACTGGATGCTCCACGACAACAATGCACCCTGTCACTGAGCTCTCCTCACACGTGAGTTTCTCACCAGAAACAACATGATCTCACTTCCGCACCCACCCTACTCACCAGATTTGGCTCCTGCAGACTTCGCCCTTTTCCCGAAGATGAAGATCCAGCTCAAAGGTCACCGTTTTGACAACGTTGCAGAGATCCAGCGCAAATTGCAGAAGGTGCTTGACATGCTTCGAAAAGAAGACTTCCAGGACACATTCCAGAAGTGGCAAGAATGCTGGGAGTGCTGTATTGATATGCAAGAGGACTATTTCGAAAGTGGTAGTGTGTAAACATAGAGAAATAAAGTAATTTCTCATAAACAGAGCTAGTCTCGAAACTTTTTGATACCACCTCTTATGTATACGAGGGTGGTGTGAAAAGTTCTCAGCCTAACAATGAAAAAACGAATTTATAATTTCAAAATTATTTTTATTTTTCAGCATAATCTCCCTTAAGACTAATACATTTATTCCAGCGATGCTCCAGCCCCATTATCCCGTCGCTGTAGTGATTCTTAGTAAGATCTGCAAAATACTCTTCTACAGCTGCAATCACCCTCTTGATTTGAAGAAAAACACTGACCAGTGAGAAAGAGTTTTAGTTTTGGGAAGAGATAGAAGTCAGAGGAAGCCAAATCTGAGGAATACTGTGGATGTTCCAACAATTCATAGTGCAAATTCCTTAATTTTCCTATTGCTAAAACACCTTTGTGGGCAGGTGCATTGTCCTGATGAAAGATGATTTTTTTTTTCTTCTACAAACTGGATCTTTTCTCATGAATTTTTTCATCTAGTCTGGTTAAAAGATCAGAATAATATTCCCCAGTTATTGTTTTACCCTTTTCAAGATAATTAATAAACAAAATGCCTTTAGCATCCCCAAACACCAATGCCATGACCTTTCCTGCTGATGGAACCAACTTTTTCTTCTTTGGCACTGAACAACTGGCTTCTGTTCACTGTTTTGGTGTATAATGGCGAATCCAAGTCTCACCCATAGTAATAAATCGATGCACAAAATCAGTTTTATTCTTGTTAAAACACTCCAAGCACTGTTCAGAGATTTTCATGCATGTGTGTTTTTGATCTGCTGTGAGCAAGTGCAGCACTCATCTTGTGCAAAGTTTTTTTCATTTGCAATTCTTCATGCAAAATATATCCTACACATTCTTTTGAAATGCCTATAGTCTCAGCAATTTCACGCATTTGGACTCACCTCATCCAATACCATATCGTGCACTTGATCAATGATTTCTGGTGTTGTTACGCTTTTTGGACATCCTTCACGTGAATCATCTTGAAGGCTGGTATGGCCATGTTTAAACTTATCAGCCCATTTCTTAATTGTGGAAAATGAAGAGAAGTTTTTGGCGTTAAACCTTCTTTTACAAAGAATTTTATAACTGCATGATACCCAATTTTATCTATTTCAAGGGATACAGACAACAATTTTGCTTCAGGCAGCTGTATAAAACAAACCACTTACTTGATAGAATGATTTGCAATTTAACATGGATGCTTATGACAGATGTACCAACTTAGAAAAATAAAATCTTGCTAATAATGTTGCTATCTATGGTCGTGGCTGAGAACTTTTCAAATCACCCTCATATATATATATATATATATTTTTTTTTTTTAATCCTGCAACATAATTGAATCCTGTTTATGAAATTTACATTCAACATATATAATTAAAAAATTAACCTAAGTAAATTGCAATTATGTGAGATTTTTACATTAGTCTGTCTTTTTATTGCTGATTTTCATACCAGATTTTTTACAGCAATTATTTAGTTAGGGAATCCCACAAATACTGCAGACTTGTACTGGATTTATTTAGGAGTGTTATATCTGCATAAAGTTCAAGAGCTGAGATTAACTTTTTCGATATCGAGTTGAATGCTACTTTACTTCATAATGTGATCCATATAGCTGACGAATGACAGTGGAGATAATGTGCACTCTTGTCCCATGCTTGATTTAACATTATCTTCCCTTACCTCTTTTAATTCTAACTGCTGACTTACAACTTAAATATAGACATGCATTGCTTTTGAAATAATGTTCCATTTACACCATATAATTGTAGCATTTTGAGGAACTTTCCTCTTGGCACCTTGTCATATGCCTTTTCTAGATCCCGTGTGTGTGTATGTGTGTGTTGTGTATATATATATATATATATATATATATATATATATATCCGTTCATATGTCACCATGAGTTCTTAACTATTTGTCCTGAAGTGAAAATCTAATTCTGACAACCTGTATTGGACTTGAATGAAGCTTATTCTTTCCAAAGCTCTCTCTTCCACAATTTTTCTTATTCATTTTTTCAAGTATGCTTGAATAAATCTTATCAGGAACACTCATTAAAGAAATTCCTCTGTAATTGTTACATTATTTTATTTCCCTTTTTATAGTTGGGTACTTAGAGTTTTATTCCACTCATCTGGAATTTGATCTTCTGACCAGGCTTTCTTCTTGTGCAGTGTAGCAACCTTAAGGCTTTTATACCTCCATATTTATTTTATATATTAATTTATTCATCCATGTATTATTGTTATTAATTAATTAATTTATATTAATTAATTTTTTTAATTTGTTTATTAATGATATAGGGAAAGATTTAAGGAGAGTATTTAATTGTTTACCGATGATCCAAAACTCGGGAGGTCAATAATTGATAAAGGTGATATAGATATCCTGCAGGATGATTGTCAATTCAATATTGCAAAATGTAAGCTTATGGACTTTGGGTTGAAAAGATTATGTACTATATATCACATTGATGGTACTAAATTGCAGGAAATCGATGAGGCTGGGACTCGAGAGTGATAGTTCAGAGGGCATATTGCAAAAGTTGGTAAAATAGCTCAAAGGATTACTGGGATGTTGAAAAAAGTACTAACAAGCAAGTAAAAATATTAAAGTTATTATTACACCTCTTTATAAGAATACGATTCTGCTATATCTGGGCTACTGCACACAGATTTGGTCACCTGAATTTCTTGGGGATCAGGAGACGGTGGACAGGATTAAGAGACTAATGGCTAAGCTGATGAATCTGTGGAACGTTCCCTATTAGAATAGGTTAAAGGTGTGTGGATTGCAAAGTTTAGTTGATAAGAAAATAAAAATATGGGATATTATTAAAACTGATAAGATATTAACCCCTTAACATACAAAGACATCTGTGACACATCTTTTGTTTGTTGCACCAAAATTAATTTTAAATTTTGGTTTCACATATAAATACAACCGAATATAGATGCTAGACAATGTTGTGCCTATTTCCTTTCAGCCGAGAAAACTTGCCAACGGCGTGTATCAGCTATTTCGTTTGCGTTTGCACAAATTCATTATTATTTTTCAAATAATGATGACTTTGATCCAGCAAATCATCCTCGCCCAAAAAATTGGCAGAAAAACGACCGCTTTCTGATTTTTAATTGGTATGTTAAGGGGTTAAACAGGTTTTATAAAACTGATGCAAGGAAATTTTTCAGTATGCAATGAATAGAGAGAGAACTAGAGGTCACCCCTGAAAGTTGTGTAAGAGTGTGATTAGTAAAAGTTTATAAGCTAGTATTTTGCTTGGAGAGTGGTGAGTGAGTGGAATGGAATGGATATTGGGAATTAGTTGTGAGTGCTCTGACAGTGAATGAGTTTAAGGAGAGGTATGATAAAGGTTAGTGTGGGTCTCCCATGATGAGTTTCCTCTAATTGGAGACACCTATGTAATAATATTATTTGAGCATTTTTGGTCAAATATCATCTGTTCCACTTGCCCTTCCACATTTCAAGTATTTGATGGCTGTTTCTACTTTGAGTATTAAAGGTATTCCTGATTGCATTCCTGTTGAGTCTTTTCTACCACCACACTGTCACCTTGTTTCATCTAGCAATCTTTCAAAACAGTTACTCCAGACATCTAGAATATTTTCAGTTTTCATGTCACCTTTATTATTTCTGACTCCTACGGTACTGTTTCCCTCATTTCTTAGCTTTTTAAACAGCTTACAGAAAACTTTGCCACTTTTCTGATATTTATTTTCTGTGTTCTTATCAAAGTCTTCCTGTGATTTATTTAGCTAGTTTTACACAGTGCTTCGCTTTCTTACATTTTTTTCTATATTTTCTTGGAGTACAAGATAACTTACTTGCAGGAATTTTTGAAGATCTTCATTTTCTTGTCTGCCTCTTTAATTTCTTGAGTCTACCATGGAGTTCTGATTTTTCTATCCTTGCAGACATTGACTCAGCTTCTCTGGCTGGTCAATCGATGTTTTCTTCAAGATCTTACACTGAATCTCTAAGAGTTGATTTTTGTTTTCAAACTTTCATTTATTTAATAATATTTCTATACTTGACTCTACAGTTTCCCCCCCCCCTCCCTCCTGAAAGCTGCTCACTGTTTTTTATTAAGTTGTTTCCTTTTAAAAATTTTCTTATGCACTTTTTTTTTTTCAGTAAGATAATCAGTTTTATCCTTTCCAAAACTAAAATAGTCACTTTGTTTTAAAACCTTTATACTCTTGTGTCCTGAACAAGTATGAAGATATCACTATTAGCATTAACATAGTGATTGAGACTTTCTTATTTCTTGTGTCCTCTCCATATGAATTTGTGCACATCTTTATGTTGGAACATGGCTTAGTAATGACTAGTCCATGTCCTGAAGAAATCAGCAGGTATTTACCATTATTATTTAGCTTAGCTTTGCTCTTTTCTCCACATTTTTCCAAAATATTTCTGTATATCTTTTAAAAATTTCCTACTCTGTTTTTTATATCTGTAGTGAGAACCGATTTTTCCTTTATCTTTGTGTCATCTGCTTTCTTCAATATCTCCACTTCTTCCTTGGTAGAATCCTCTGTAGAACCATAGGTACAAATGTCTCAATTGTCCAATTCCTCTTCTGATATTTGCCCACATCACTACTTGATATTACCTGCTATTCAAGATTGTTCTCATATTTAGTGTTGAATACTATATCCACAACTTTTCCCTGATCGTCATTGCCTGAATACTTGTTGCTTAGATAAATCTGACTTGTTTTTGTTCTTCCTCATTTCGGTAACACCTATTATGTTGATCTGGTACTTATCCAGTTCTATTAGTTACATTTATTTTCCATTAATGTTTCTTATATTGATGATGCCAATTTTGAGCTCTGCTTATGTTGAGTTTAGGTTTAGCTGACTTCTTAGCTGTTTGCCCTGTTCCCTGATGAAAACAGCAAAGGCTTTAACCAATGATCCTACAGCTATGATGAATTTGTATCTGCCCTTCTTTAATCCCTCGAAAAAATTTCTCCACTTCTTCCTTAGCAGAAGTGGGACTGTAAGTACAAATAAGTGTCATTGTCCATTTCCCCATTCTGATATATGCCCAGAATTTTAGAATGTGTAAGTTCAAGGAACTTAACACATTCTTAAATTCTGTCATGTTATACCATCATTTTATTTTGGTTTAAACCAATAAGAATAAATACATTTGGTTGGCTAAATCCAAAATTGCCAGTCAATTCTTGTTCATTCATTCCAAGTAGATGCCTACTAATGGGCTGCTCAATGAAAAGATGAAGATGGAATTTCCTGGCTTTGATCTTTAAGCGACCTTTAGGAATTGTTTGATTAACTTAAAAAGCCTCACAGCTTAGTATTTCTTGGATCTTTAATGTAGGATTTTTGAAAAATTTTGCACTAGTCTTTTGCTAAAAAAAAAAAAACAGATTTTCTTCTAAAACAGTTTAGTATTTCTTGGATCTTTAATGTAGGATTTTTGAAAAATTTTGCACTAGTCTTTTGCTAAAAAAAAAAAAACAGATTTTCTTCTAAAACAAGTGTAGTTTGTCCTTGCTCAAAAAGGTTCATTATCAAATCCACTCTTGTACTTTTGAAATTCTTATTGCAAGTATCCCATGTAGAGCCTGTGTAGCTCAGTGGAAGTGGTGTTTACGCTCCTCATTGCTAAACCGCCCAAAGAAAGAGTGTCATAAGTTCGATTCTAGTCACTGACTAGAGGAACTTTTTCTAAGCCATTTTTTGACTGGTTCCCGAGTTAGTCGATCCCTGGCACAGGCAAACGGGTTTTTTCTTCTGGAAACTCAGGTTTTTCGTCCCATAAACTCAATAAAATCAACCGTAGAAACCACACTATTTTTAGACATTAAAAAATATATTGTGTTAGGGTTAGGGACCACGGGATGGCGGCACTTGTTGAGCTGTCTCTTCACTGTGTGCCACTTAATTAGTGATAGCCTTGGGCCAGTTATCTCTGATTAGCTACCAGTGGAGATTGAACTGCTCACTCAGTTTCCAAAAGTTAGATAGGGCTAAATCAGCCTCGCCTACTCCCTATATGGAAATAAAAGGCGTCAGCTGATTTTTTATTACAAGTAGTGGTGCTTCCTGACTTTGAATTAATCTGTTTCTAACATGAGCTCATAAAGTAGAATGCCATAGACGTAATGTTAAAAACAGGAATTACATTCTCAACAATGAAATTTGACCATAGTAATGTTAAAAATAACAAATCAGTAGTATGATGAAGAATGATTTCTTTATTCCATTAAATGAAAGCATAGATTTTAAAATCAAACAGAATATAAGATTCTTCTTTTATAGTATAACTTCTGCATTGCATGTGCTTCTGGAAGAGGTCCAATTTTTTCTACATTAAAAATGCATGATGGCATGTAATCCTCTTAAGACACTAATTTTTTAGGAAGTAATTTTGTTGCTTCATTTTCAGCACTCTCAGATTCTCCTTACACTTTAATCTTATGCCATTCAGTTCATTTTTTATATCTGTCCAGTACTTATAGTAAAAGTTTCTTCAAAGTTGCTTTTTTGTCTTTAAGCATCTCAAAAGCTTTTAGCAGCATAGATAACAGGTATATTCATTTGTTGTGTTTGATCATTTATCCATGTAGAATCCATGAATTGTGCATTGTTAACTTGCTTCAAATATTTTTCTTAATCCTTGAAGCTGTACACAGGGTTGAAATGTTGTTATTTCTCTCTGCTGTTTTTTTTATTTTTATTATTAACATCTTATTATTTTGTTTTCACGTACTGTACAGTCGTGTAGAAAGACTTATGTGTTCGTCATACATGTTTAATTTTGATGGTATATATCAGAACACAGAATTATTTTGCTGGTGTAATAACCAGCATCTTCAGAACACAAAAACAGTTTGTCACAGTACGCGTGACTACAACAACATGGTATAACAAAGGGACTAGTTTAATAAAATTGTAGCAACAACACAAAGACTTAAGTCCTAAAAAACAGAGAGAGAAAGCAGGTACTAGTTATGTCTTAAGATGACTGTCTCCCAAATCTTAGGCAAATTTATGCAGCCATATTTTTTGAGATTCTGAGTATGTTTTAAGGCTTCTGTGCTTTTAAGAACAATCCCTCTGACTTCTATAAGCTTCTGTGCAGTACTTTTGTTTTCTTCCAGTTGATCCTATGTGCAGGGGTATCCAAAGCATGGTCTGCTAGGGCCCAACTTGCCATTGTGGTAGTGCCAGATGTATCTTTTATGTTCACTGATGCGGATGTCCGCAGTTCTTCCTGTTTGACTGTAGTAAGCTTGATCACACGAGCAGGTTACTGTGGACATCCGCATCAGTGAACATAAAAGATACATCCGACACTATTACTATGGCAAGCTGGGCCTAGCAGACCATGCTTTGAATACCCCTGCACACAGGAACTGGAAGAAAACAAAAGAACAGAAGCTTTTACAAGTCAGAGAGATTATTCTTAGAAGCAACAGAACCCTTAAAACATACTCAGAATCTCAAAAAATATGGCTACATAAATTTGGCTAAGATTTGGGAGACAGTCATCTTAAGACATAACTAGTACCTGCTTTTTCTCTCTGTTTTTTTAGGACTTTAGTCTTTGTGTTGTTGCTACAATTTTGTAAAACAAGTTCCTTTGTTACACCATGTTGTTGTAGTCTCGCGTACTGTGACAAACTGTTTTTGTGCTCTGAAGATGCTGGTTATAACACCAGAAAAATATCAGCAATAAGTCAATAAATAATTATGTTGGAGGTTTAATGGATTTTTTACAACACTCAAAAAGAATTAAAATAGAATTTAATACTTCCTATATTTCTTCCTAGTCACTAGGACATCTACGGGGATTACAAAGACAATTAATGTAACATGCACACAAAAACTTACAATACTAAGCCCAACCACGTGGGTGACAATAAAGTCCTATCTAGGTGGAGCGCCCTCTAAGGGCAGTAGTAGGTGGCCTGGAATGTAAGGTGGGACCTCTGGTGATGACTGTTTCCCAAATCTTCGGAAGCTTAATGCAACCGTATTTGTTAAGATTTGGTTGGTTTCTGAGAGCTGCTGCTGCTGCTTCTAAGAAAAGTCTCTCTTTCTTGAATTTGCTGTGGTGGAGCATGGTGGTTTTCTTCCATGATACTCTGTGGGTGGTGTCCAAAACATGGTCAGCCAAGCCTGAATGGCCATAGTTGTGTTTAACGATGTACGACTTGTGTTCCTCCAGGCGGATGGATGCTGATCTGCCTATCTGTCCAAAGTATGCAAGCTTACAGGAACAGGGTACTTTGTAAACTCCAGGCAGAGAGAGAGAGGAGGGAGCTGATCTTTCGTAGAACGGATAAGGGTAGCCAGTTTGCGATAGGGCTTATATGCTGTGTGTAGGTTATACTTTTTTAGTATCTTGGCTATTTTTTCCGAAGTGCCACGGATGTAGGGTATGGTGATGGCATTTTTAAATTCTTGTTGACGAGAGGGATGGGGAATGGGGGAGGAATTGATTATTTTTTTTGATGCTGTGTTCGCTGTAGCCATTGGAGAGGAAAGTTATGTGTATGTGGTTAAGCTCAGTAGTGAGGGCGGTTCCACTGGAACAAAGATTGTGGGCTCTCTTGGTAAGGGTTTTAATGATGCCATATTGTTGTGAGGGGTGGTGGTGGGAGAGTTTGTGAATGTATCTGCCTGTGTGTGTGGGTTTTCTGTATACAGTGAAGGCAAGTGTATCATTAGGCAGGCACGTGACTAATGATACACTTGCCTTCACTGTATACAGAAAACCCACACACACAGGCAGATACATTCACAAACTCTCCCACCACCACCCCTCACAACAATATGGCATCATTAAAACCCTTACCAAGAGACCCCACAATCTTTGTTCCAGTGGAACCGCCCTCACTACTGAGCTTAACCACATACACAGAACTTTCCTCTCCAATGGCTACAGCGAACACAGCATCAAAAAAATAATCAATTCCTCCCCCATTCCCCGTCCCTCTCGTCAACAAGAATTTAAAAATGCCATCACCATACCCTACATCCGTGGCACTTCAGAAAAAATAGCCAAGATACTAAAAAAGTATAACCTACACACAGCATATAAGCCCTATCGCAAACTGGCTACCCTTATCCGTTCTACGAAAGATCAGCTCCCTCCTCTCTCTCTCTGCCTGGAGTTTACAAAGTACCCTGTTCCTGTAAGCTTGCATACTTTGGACAGACAGGCAGATCAGCATCCATCCGCCTGGAGGAACACAAGTCGTACATCGTTAAACACAACTATGGCCATTCAGGCTTGGCTGACCATGTTTTGGACACCACCCACAGAGTATCATGGAAGAAAATCACCATGCTCCACCACAGCAAATTCAAGAAAGAGAGACTTTTCTTAGAAGCAGCAGTAGCAGCTCTCAGAAACCAACCAAATCTTAACAAATACGGTTGCATTAAGCTTCCGAAGATTTGGGAAACAGTCATCACCAGAGGTCCCACCTTACATTCCAGGCCACCTACTACTGCCCTTAGAGGGCGCTCCACCTAGATAGGACTTTATTGTCACCCACGTGGTTGGGCTTAGTATTGTAAGTTTTTGTGTGCATGTTACATTAATTGTCTTTGTAA
Source organism: Typopeltis vanoorti (assembly GCF_054136105.1). Classification (NCBI taxonomy): domain Eukaryota; kingdom Metazoa; phylum Arthropoda; class Arachnida; order Uropygi; family Thelyphonidae; genus Typopeltis; species Typopeltis vanoorti. The sequence continues at coordinate 121,786,473 of NC_143557.1, read as the reverse complement.
TCCCCGTAGATGTCCTAGTGACTAGGACGAAATATAGGAAGTATTAAATTCTATTTTAATTCTTTTTGAGTGTTGTAAAAAATCCATTAAACCTCCAACATAATGTCCTCACAGCACTTAAGCCTCTACACAAGAATCAATAAATAATTATTTACTTATAATTCTGTGTTCTGATATATACCATCAAAATTGAACAACGCATAATGTACAGTATTAATAAGGGAGATAAATTTGAAATAAGACAGCAAAAATGAATAACAAGACAACCATTCGTTGTAGTGTCAGTGTAATAACTGCTTTATGTTTATGTGAGTTAGTGAGATGCTCTGAATCTGCCATCTTGTTAGAACGTAGTTCTTATTAAAATTATGTTTTTTTTAATTAATTGTTGGTTGATTACTGATCCAAATATGGAAAAATTTATATTATTTTGTGCCACCCTATATTCAGATTAGTCTATATAATATAGTGGAATCAATCATCAACTAACTTTTGCCATCTCACTTTTCTACACGCCGAGGTTAATATTATCATTTAAGGCTTCTGCGAGGTCCGATAAACTTTATGAGCGGTGCAATGAAAGAGAATCAGGCAAACACTAAATTGGAATCAATAAAACAAAACATTTAATGCAGGGTTACATAACATGTACATTAAGTATAACTTTGAAAACAAGATAATGCAAATCAACTTAGTTCAAATATTGATAACAAACATAAAACGTTAGGCATCAGACATCCAACTGTCAATTCTACATTCTTCCGAATAATTAAAAATGGTTCACACAGTTCAATGTTACAGAATCTTATAGTAAATATTCTTAAAGTAGAATTCTCTAATTCTCTCTTAGTCAACAAACACTTAATTTAATTATGAGGCAGTTATCATTTCAAGGGGGGAAACACTTTAAAGCTCCAAACTTCGGCTATTTTTAGTAGAACACCACAGTTAATGTTAAGATATATCAGGCGGAGCTAACTCCTATTTCTTCACACTGAAATACAAAAAGGACTGCTCTTATCAGGTTACACCCTTTTCACATTGGATTCACTATAGGCACACTTAAAACTGTAGTTAACTATCACTTTGAAGTAACACTATTCAAAAGAAATCTTCACTATAATAACTGAAATATTAAACATAGAGCTTCACAAATCATGACGCACTTGATTTAGGTAATCTACTTATTCCTTATTTTCTTCTATGCATTAAATTCAGCTTTGTACTATCTTCCTCAAAACAATTGGAATTCATCGTAATTTTAGAATTCCATAGAAATATTCCGAATTGCCTATTAATTTGCCGGTCCTTTCTTAATCTACTTACGGCATTTCCCAAACTCCTTACTGCCACCCGTTACTTTATTCTTTGCTGTCCTGAACGCTTCTCCTCTCTCTTTACTTTTGTTTTCCAATTAAAATCGTTCATTCTTCCTGCCAAAATCCGGTTCTAGCCAGTCCAGCTCATATCAACTCCTGCTTCCTTCGAATACCATAGCTCATGCTCCACGCACGCGCTATCTAAAATTAACTCCGTTTCCTTGACAACAGCCAATCAAATTCAATCAGAAGAATTACATAAAATTACTTTCTCTTTCAGTAATGTTAAATAAAAAAATATCATAGTTCACATAGGGTACATTAAACTTACATATATATAATGTCTTACAATATTATTATAGGAATAAATTAAATAAAATGAATGACATTTTTATACAGAGTCCTTTTTATAACTATTACATTACTTAAGATTGTATTATTAAATAATGATAAACAAAATTCAAGGCAATTATATGAATATTAATTTATAAGCAAGAGACTAACATCAAATAATATACACAAGTCTTGCTTATGACATGTTGGATTATGTTGGATTCTGAAAGAAGTATTAACAATTTTCATTTCTCTTCACTCAAAATCCAACACCATGTATAGTAGTAGTAGCATGTTGTATTTTATTTTAGTACTGTATTGTACTATTTTACGTATTGTATAGCGCATTGCTATACAATACATAGTACTGTATTGTATAGCAATGTGCTTGGTTTGAAATGCAATTTTGAATATTTAACATTTATTTACTGCAGTTATTGTTCATATTTTCAATTTTGTTGATACTTGAAAAAAAAAGTACTCATAAAGTGGGAACTGCCTGTATTGGAGTATTGCAATGAATAAAGATTTGTAGTTTTTTTTCCTCTGATTTCTATTGATAAATGTAATAATAAATCACATAATATAATATAAATCTTATGTTGCATTGGCTGTCGTGTAGAATAATCAGAGCTGCATTCAGGGCTTAGGCAGTGGGTTCTGCTCAAGAAGTATATTACAGTTTTCAACACAAGTTAGTGCTACTGTGAATGAGAAATACAGAAGGCATGGGATTAACCTTAGAGGTGAATTTTACGTGGGCACATGAAATATATGGGGTCTACAGATGGTTATTCTTGATATTATCTATAAAGAAATGGAGAGTTTTAGAATTAACATTCTTGGAATTACAGAGACCAGATGAAATAGAGGAGGTCATTTCAGAAGACAGGATAGTGAGCTAGTTGCTTATTCAGTAAGTGATTCAAAGCCACATGGGGTAACTGTGGTACTGAGGAAACATCATGCAAGAACTTTTCTTGGTTATAATATCATTAATAATGGGATATTTTTTATTAGATTTAAGGCTATCCTACTAATGTGTCAATCACGGTTGTTTATGTATAGATTGATAAGCCTGATGAAGTGAGTGAGGAGTTGTATGAAAACCTATAGACTGTTTTGGACTGCCTAAAAGAGATATACACCTGAACCTCTTTTTATGCAATAGATACGTTTCTAAAAATTACGCAAAAATAGAATGCGCGTAAAAAGAACTACTCACTCCATAGAAAAAGTGAAGATTGGTTCCAAACCTGAAATATAAGCAAAATAATGAAAAAAACAAACATTAAATTCGTTAGGATCATAAGATTTTTATTTACATTTCATGGAGAACACACATACATATAATGAATTTTAATAACTTAAAAAAAAACATATTCATTTCAGTTGTTTGCTAAGGATTCTATAAAAAAATAATGTTATTCACTATCAGTTTCTGACAATAAACGCGAACGCTTTCGTTTTCGTGAGACTGTAATATCACTGGAACTACTAGATATGGGATTATCGTCATCGACTTCCGCCTCAACTTGTGGAATTCTTCTTGTCATGTCTTGAACAAAAGTGCCACTGGTTGTTTCAGTAGTTTTAGGCATGAACTCAGTTATTAATCGCTGTGTTGATGCTTTAGATAAGTCGCGATATAATTATCTGTATGAAAACATTAACAACTTAAGCTCACATGAAAACTTCCCAGCACGTTCTTCATTTGGATCATGTCGGGCAAAATAATTGCCTAAATTACTGTCCATTTTAAGACTGATATTTAATAATATCAGCAGTAAAACTAGGATTATCTTGATCATTATCATTAACTTCTTCGCTTTCAGGAGTCTCAGAAACAATCTCCACTATTTTGTCTTTGCTAAGAGGTTTATCAATTAACAATTCTTCGATATCTGCCAACATAAGATCATTGAATCCTTCTCTGCCAATTTCACATGCCAAACTTGTTATATTGGGGAATTCTGCAGTATGATTGAAGGGAACAAGAGCATTCTCTTTAACACATGCGGGCCAAATAGCATTCCAGCATGCATTCATAGTTTCTGGTCTCAATTCAGATAACAATAATCAAACCTGATCAATACAATCCATAATTGAAAATTTTTTCCACACATCCATAACTGACAGTGTTTCATCATCATTTAGCTTGTTCAAAACGTACTGAAATTCGTCTGACATAATATGTTTTAAAAGTCGCAATTATACCCTGATTTAGAGGTTGTATCAATTATTTGGCGGCAGAAAAAAAAATAAGCACATTTGGGTGCCCTATGGCAGGATGAACAGGTGCATTATCAAGAATCGAAAGCACTTTAAATTCGAGACCCTTGTCATTCAAATAGCATCTAACTTCTGGCACAAAATGTTTGTGGAACCATTCAGTGAAAATATCAATGGTCACCCAAGCTTTTTTGTTGGCCATCCAGTGAACTGGCAATTTTTGAAAATCTACACCTTTCATTGGACATGGTCTTAGTGATCGATTTATGAGCAGTGGGTTTAACATCCGATCTCCTAAAGCATTCGAACAAAATAGGAGTGTTATGCGATCCTTTGCTGCTTTCAACCCACCAACAGTTTTTTTGCATTTTTTTCCAGAAAAGGCCGATTTCATTAATATTCCAAACTTGTTCACGAGTGTAATAACCTCCATCTTCTATTTTAGTAAGTTTTTGTGGAAATGCTTTAGCAGCTGTTTCATCAGCAGAAGCTGTTTCACCTTTAATTTTTATATTATGAAGAGCATGTCTTTTAATAAACTTAGCCAGCCAACCATTGCTTGCATGAAATTCATATTTTTTCCTCGATTGAGATGAAGTATCTGGCTGCAGTTTTTTTAATCTGTTCATAAAATCTCAATGCTGATTGCTTGATGGAATTTCCGTCAACTGGCATTCTTTTTTGTACATTATCTTCTATCCGCATCACTAAAGCTTTTCCGGCCTTTTCTAGAACAACATCTCTTGTGTATGATGATAATTTCACACTCGATTATGTACCAGAACATACCGCTTTTCTAATAGCCTCTTCATTTTTCTTTATAGATTTGACAGTTGATTCCCTCCAAAATGCTTACCCACAGCTGTCGCACCTTCCCCAGTTTGAAGACTATCTAAAATTTGAATTTTTATATCCAAGGAAAGGGCTTTATTTTTTTTTTTTTTTTTGGTTATTGGCAACATCATGTGAGGGCTGGATTAAAATCTTCTGTTAATGAAATGAAAGTTTGAAAATTACATATAGCTTACCATTTATTATTTCTTGGCAAAATTATTAATTTTAAAATGTGATTTTGATTTTGATTTCACTTAAAAAATGCAAATGGAAAAAATGCAGTAACTGTGTTGTCTACTCAAACACCAAATTCAAACTGCTAAGAACTGCTGTTTTATGCGCAGTCAGTTATGTAATTCGGGGAATTCCCAATAAATTAAATTCGTAATAATTTAGAATTTTCTTAATTGAAACAAGAATGCGATTCTACAAAATTCTCAGAATTTTCTTGAATTACGGATTTTTTCCTAACTTAGACTTTAGGTTGGTCGCATAAAAGCGAATAAAAATCGTGTAAAAAAAAATTTTTGATATCCCAATTCACGTAACTCTGAATTCACGTAAAAAATTTGCATAAAAAGAGGTTTAGGTGTACTTTTCATCTTAGGGGAACATCAGTGCAAAAGTGGGAAAGAGTATGACCGTTAGGCTTGAGTGGCAGGTTTGTCTGGTAGAACTTAATGCCAGTGAAAGACTGTTGGAATTGCCCATGCTAACAGATTATTAGTATCTGCTTCCAGAAACACTCATGATGCACCTATACTTGGACATCTAACATTGATAGGTCAAGGCACCAGATTGATTACATCTTGGCATTCCAACAGTGGAAGACAAGCATTTTTGATGTGCATACTTGTCCTGAAGCATATACTGTACACCATCATCTAGTAAAAGCCAAAATAAGTCTGAGACTCTGAAACCTTTTAAATCATGCTGATCCCACTAGAACCAGATGTTAGAGTAATCCTTAATTGTTCACAGAAGAAACATCAACCTGGTTGGATGTTCTTTTGGAGACTAGCAAGGCAAACACACCTGAAATGCTCTGGGAAGGAAAGGTTATAATACAGGATATAGCCATAAAGTATCTATGCCCAATTAGAAGACCAAGAGACCCCTGGATATCAGATTCAGGGATCTAATCAGAAGGAGGCTGTTGAAAAGAAAAAAAAAAGTGAAATAGTGACTGAAGAATATAAAAGATTACATAGAGAAGTGAGAAAAGCCATCAAACAGGACAAGGACAATTATGCTAATAAATGTGAAGAGGTAGAGTTCCAGATGAGAAGGCAAAATTATAAAAGAATGTTTTGTGTAGTTTATGACCTTAAGCACAAGTTTAAACCCATATTGAATGTTGTTAGATAGGATGGAGAAATGCTAACAGAAGAAGTGGAAATCAAAAACAGATGGAAAGAGTACAGTGAGGAACTGTACAGCAGTGGACAAGGAAAATTGGAAGAGCCCTCTTACCAGGAGCATTTCGATTTGGAACCACCTCCACTTAGTCATCAAGTTAAAAGAGCAAGGAGCTTAACAACAATAAGGCCCAGGTGCAGATGGAATCACAGAGGATGGAGAGGGGTTAGAATGTTTCATAGATTGATTACAAGAATATGGGAGACAGGATCATTGCTTAGAGTAGAAGTTGGTATTAATGCCAGTGCAAAAGAAGGAAGATATGAAAGATTGTAAGAACTTTAGAACTGTTAGTTTAATCTCTCATGCAAGCAAGATTTTATTAAAGATCATTCTAAATAGGATTGAGTCCAAAGTTGAGGTAGAGATGTCTGAGGAACAAGCAAATTTCAGGAAAGATAAGGGTACCGGAGATCAGATCCTTTGTCGTAGACAGATAATTGAGAAGTATAAAGAGTTTAAACTCCCTTTGGTAATATGTATCATATTAAACTATTCCAAAGCTTTTAACTGTGTTCAGTATGTAAAATTGTGGGAGATAATGAAAAAATGGGTTTTCCTCAACATATTATCAGATTGATAATATGTTGAGCTAACTTGTACGGTGAGCAAGAAGCCAGGATAAGAACAGGTTTTGGATTAAATGATTAATGTCAGGTAGGCAGGAGAGTTAGGCAAGGATGCCTACTTTCTCCTTACCTGTTTAGTATCTATGCTGAGGACATCATATGTGTAGCATTGGATAAGCTTAAGATATGAATTAGGATAGGTTGCAGATGGATCAGTAATCTGAGATATGCTGACAATACAGTACTCCTTTGTAATGACAAAGTAGAACTAGAACAATTACTTGACAGAGTTAACGAGATCAGCAAGAACAGAGGACTTAAACTCAATCCTAGCAAGACAAAAATTATGGTTATCAAATGAAATGCAGACAGGGAAGTTCCTGGGAGACAAGTGCCTCTCAGGAGAGAGAAATAATCAAGCAGGTCAGCAAATTCAAGTACCTGAAATCCATCATTAATGTTAAGGATTGCTGTTCAGAAGACCCCCCAGAAGAAGATTTTTCAATTTCAAATTTATAAGTCAAAAAAATTAGTCAATTTTTTGGACTTATAAATGCGAAACTGGAACCTAAAGAAGTGTCTGATAGGAAAAGGATAGCTGCTTTTGGGATGTGGTGTTACAGAAGGCTGTTGAGGATATTATATAATGAAAGGCAGACAAACAGATGGGTGTTAGAAAGGATCAGCAAAACTTTAAGGCTCCTTAAGAATACTGACAGAAGAAAGTTGAAATACTTTGGACACATTGAAATGATGGAAGGAGGACTTCTCAAAACAGTGAAAGTAAGTAAAGTTCCTAGTAAAAGAGGAACAGATAAACTATCAGTGAGATGGATGGATGGATGGTCTATCTGGAGTGCTTGTCTTCAGAGAGTTGACGTCTCCAAAAAAGTATATAACAGGATCATCTGGCGCGAACTGGTATGGTACATGAACAAGGAGTGGAGTGACCATATGGCATCTGATGATGTCCAGTGACTATGGATAGATTGATTCTGTATTTCTATTCTGTAAGAGAAGTTGGCTATAATACTAAACTAGTCTTCTGTGTAAGCATTGGTTAAAATGTAATTTAAATTGCCTTGTGTGAGACCTTCACACCACATATTGGAGGCTTGAAATAGCTTGAGAAAGTTCCATGTTCAGTCTGTATAGCAGGGTTTCTGGACTGTGTGAAGAAATAAAAATACATAAAAAATTGTACAAAACTTCTTAACTTGTTCCCTGATGTACTATAGGTTTCAATCTTTTGTGGATGGGAGACAAATAAAAAACTAAATAAATCCTAGGAAATCTAAAACAATATTGAAGCATACTAAATTGAAGTTTAACCTAGATATACCAAGAGAATTAGTTTGGAATCCTGGAGTGCAATTTAATGATTTTTAAGGACATTTTGCAAGAAAGTTAAGCAGTTCAGTAATATAAGATAACATTCACTTATGTAAGGTGATAAAAAGAAACTTATTGCAAACTAGTAACAAAGTTTCCAGGGAAGGGTATGCTGGAATGAAACGTATAAGTCCTATAATTAGACTTACTGAATGATATGCTAAGTAGCAAGTTAAAGATTTAAAATTAGGTGAAAGAAAATTTTAGGGAAGGAGGAGAATGGGCTCAAAAGAAATGAAATTGAAACAAAAAAAAAGTGGGGTCTGACTTAGCAAACAGATGGGAGAGGTATCTTTTCATTTCCATAAAAAATAAAATACATTATAAATACTACCAGATTATACATCATTAGTGGCAGCTAATTAGCCAGTAAGCAGAATCTTTCAGATGTGTACTTATTACATGGGCAGTTCGACCCACAAATCCATTTTAAAAATCAAAAATTCAAATCAACAGTTCCAAATTCACTAACCACACTTTTTCTGTATTTTTTTTCTATTCGATGTTGCCTGAACATAGATAAAGCAATGAAAGTCCATTGACAAAAGTAAGACTTCTAGGAAGCAAACTTATTGGTTGAGTGAAACTACAGAAATCCTGTCAACTAAGAACTCCTCAGCCAACATTTCATAAATCTAGAACCTAAAACAGTGTGCTCTGCTCACCCTGCCCATTGAAACCCTTCCTTTTCCCTCTGTTTCTTTTCCTTTGTTAGTTAACCATTATCTAACTAATATTATAACAGACATGTGCTTTGCTTGTTAACGATTTCAAGGAGAGGTATGATAGATATTGTGTTGATAGGTTGGATCTCCCACCATCAGTCTTAGGGATCCATGGAGGTGCCCATGCAAATAATATATACATCATAACTGGGTAAACTTTGCTCTTTTTAATTAAAGCCACAGAATAAGGAAAAGGCAAAATCCACCTCCTTGTCTATTATTTTCCCCTTTTGCCAACCTTTTTTTTTTTTCCTTCTCTTTATGTGTTTTTTTCCCTTTTCTTTTCTCTCATTTTGCGTCATTCATTGTTTCTGTCTTAGATTTCCTCTGTCTTCACACCTAATTCAAGAACTTACTTCTGTTCTGTTTTGAACACATGATCAGCATATCCCCATAGAAACTTTGCATTAGGTCCCAATTCAAAACTACTCCTATTATTTTGCTCTATTTCTTAACTTACAAAATTTTCCCCCAAAATCATTAAACTACAGCATTTCATGTATTTCGAGTTCAGCTGGTGCTCTTCCAATATTGATTTCAGTGTTCAAGTATATGTAACTTTTTATATTTTCACGAAAATACATTTATTTAGTTTTAACATCTTCTAAGTCCATTCTTTTACTGAAGGCTAGCTTGGTTTTATTGCTAAAAGCTTTTGCCATATAACATTTGTTATTGAAAAAGCAAGTTGTACAAATTGTAGATGCTCTTGAACCCAAATGAATTATCTGTTGATATTAAATGCAATCTGTGATACTTTACAATTCAAGAAGACCCAGCAAACTCGTACATCGGTTTAGGTTATAATAAGAAGAGATACATATTAGCCCTTGCTGTTCACGAGAAAATAATTATTGATTGAACTATAAAATACTGTTATAATGCCAGACTACTTTTGGCAGGTGTGACTGTGTAAGCATTGTTGCATGGGGCAGGAGATGAGCACTAGGTTGTGGTCAGAATTACCCAGGGGGCTCACTACATTCATTGTATATTTGGAAGGATCATTGTTAAGGAAGAGATCTAGGGTATTTGGGGAGTGATTTGGGTTATCTGATATTCTTGTCGACTTGTGAACTATTTGTGTAAGGTCATTGGCGATGGCAAATATTTTAGCGTCTCTGCCTGCAGGATCTGTACAACTGGAAGAGGAAAGCCAGTTGGTGTTATGGACATTAAAATATGAACTGGAAATCAATAAAGTTCCTTTCAGCTTCAACTGAAATAAATCTTATATGGATTAATGACTACAAAAACTTCACACTTATCTCTTTTTAACAAGGATATCTCTCTATGTTCTATTTCTAACTTCTTATTTCTCTCCAGTCTTCATGTATTGAAGACACAAACTCCACAGCTTTTGCCTATTGTGCTCTTTTTCTACTCCATGGACAGATGAATGCTTAGCAATGTTCAATAACGTTCTTTTCGCTTCTGCACATGTTTCAAAATGCAACTGAGAAACTTCCACTCAAATCCACCATTGTATGCCTCACTGCTTTCCAGCATTGGGCTTGAAATGATGAAGTTCCTTTTCACAGTGCAAAAAAAGTTTATTTAATTACAATATAATGAAACAGCTAGAAATTATAACAGTTCTTCACTTCACAATCTTCTCATGCTGAGTAAGCTCAAGTAATCACTTCCAGTAATATAGTGGTGACTTTTGTTTCACTTACTGTTAACAATCATAAACGTTTGTCTCGATAAACACTGCCAACCTTACAACTTTTGACAACTCATACAAAATTATAACATGCCTCCAATATTTAATCTAAATGTAGTTATTTTATAAATAAGCAAGACTTCAGTAGCCAAAGATTAAAATACCATCTCAAATTGTCTTCCTCGCAACATACAAAAACAAACATGATTAACAAACAACAAAATAGTATCACATTAATAATTTCTTAAATTTAATTAATATTTATATTTTTAACTTTTGGAATATATGAATTTTAATACAGATGTCATACACTTTGCCTATCACTAGGATGCTTCTTTTGCTTGACTAACTTAAAGTTTATAGTCGATATTTTTTCTCCTCTTGAGTTCTGTATAGTGAATGGGTTTTCACATATCCTGTTCAGCCACTGAAAGGTTTAATAGTAAGCCACCAAACTGTTAATCTTCACCCCCCCCCCATTCACCTGTTACTGACAGTAGACAATAGTACTCATATTAACCTCGAGTGTATCATTCCTATGGCTGCAACAGATTAAATGATCTGAATATGGAATACAGCTTTACAAAGCTCTTAAAATTAAGTGTTAAAAATGCCATTTATTATTATATATCAGCTCCACACACAAGACTTCTCAAGACTTATGCCAAAATAGTGCCATTTGTGGGCAAGTGATTAAAGGAATTTGTTGACATTTTTCTTGAAGATCTGAGGATTTAATCATTGGAGAAAAATAGGGAAGACTGTTCCCATGAGCAGGTATGAAATGGAGGAGAAGGATGAGAAATTGGTTTGAGTTTGGCACTGAATGTATATGAGTGTGAACCAACATCTGCTGATGTTCATATGTGATTAGAAGTAAGTGGAGCAATTGTAGTGCCTGAAATACATAAAGAAAAGACAATGTAGTGTGTCTATGGGAAAGTGACTGGAGAAAGAGGGGTAATCAGTTAAGCAGATCTCTCTCTCTTCTGAATACAGTCAAGCATTCTGAGAAGAGGTCCTATATACTGGGATTTAAATATGTTATTACAAATTATTTGAAATTTTTCTTTTTAATTCATTGTGTGGGAGGACAAAATCTTACTCTCTAAAATTGGCTTGACATAAAAGTAACCTAACTGATCAGATGTTAGAGAATTATATTTTCATGAAAGCAAAAACCATGATCTGGGAAATGATTCAAATACATACACACACACAAACATACATTCAACTCATTGCAACCCTTCAGAACACACGCAGTTTACAGACAAAAAATACTAGTTGTGGTGGTGGGCGGTAGATGCCGTTGATGGAGATGATTGGTAGAGGTTCGGTGTAACGGTGGAAACAGTTGTATTGTAGATGTCCTCCTGTGATGAGTCTTCGGACTCCTTGGAGGTGTCACGAATAATAATAATAATATTAAATTAACCATAAAATTATCAAGTTAATCTTGGATGAATATCATTTCCGATTTGCTCTAACAAGCTGAAAGAAATCATGGGTCTAAATTATACCTACGTTCATGTGATAGTGTTGAGGTAGTACATGATTTTTTCACCACTCACTGTGGTGCCATCACTTTCTTATTGGAAATCTTAAGTAGCTTGCAAAAGATCATGTTCCCAACAAAATGTTTCCAGTATATTTAATCTCTAGTCTGCCCATAGTATTAATAACTTATTGGTTTCTCACCTTTCATGGGTGAAATTTTCATTTAAAAAATTTTCTTGTTAATAAACCTGTACATTTAGAAAATAATATACACATACTGGCTACTGAATTAAAAACTTTTATGCAGATATACTTAAACTTTACATGCATCACCATGTATTCTAGGCAACTATTTAAGAATGCTGCTGGTCAGCAATCGTCAATAGTGTTGATCGCAATGGGAAAAACAAAGGATCTTTCGGACTTCGATAAAGGACTTATTGCAGATGCCTGCTTGGCTGTTCCTCAAAAGGTGAGATATCCCGGGTGTTTAATCATTGGAAAAATAACCCACATTGCTTGTCTAAGAAGTGTGTCTGTCAAGAACAAGATTGCCATCATCTGAGAAGGCTTATACGGACAAACACAATTCAGTCATTTGCTGCACAATTGATTGAAACTTAATGAAGGCTGTTCCTGACCTATATCTCACCAAACTATGTGCAGGGAATTGAAAAGGATCAGTGTTGGCAGTCACATGCCTATACAGAAATCACTGAGTTTGCAAAGAACCGGAAAATTGGTCTACAGTGATATCAGGAACACCTTGACTGGACACTAGAAGATTGGGAAAAAAGTTATGTGGTCCAATTAGTTGCAATAAATCTTGTTCTGTACCTATGATAGGCAGATAGTTTGGCTGGAGCCCCATGAATAGATGAACCCAGCTTGCCTTGTAAACACAAGGCAAGGTTCTGGAGGTGAGGTGGTGTCATGTTCTGTTGGTACAGAATGAGTCCTCTGATATTTCTGGAAGGTTGGATGTCCTACATGGAATATCTGACCATTGTTGCTGATCAAGTCCATCCTGCAATGTTGACTTTTTATCTAGAAGGTGACTGTTGTTTCATGGACAAGAATGCTTCTGTCCATTGTGCAAGAATTGTTCAGCTCATGGTTCAGCGACTTCCACTATCTTCCCTAGCCACCACACAGCCAGAATCTGAATGAATGAGAATGTATGGGACATGTTAGAAAAACAGATCCAGGAGCAAAGTCCTCTTCCATCAAATCTGGCCAGTTAAAGGACTGTCTGGTGAGCACCTGGCATGTTGTAGACATAGATACAATCCAACACCTTGTGGAATCTATGCCAAACCACATGTGTGCTGTAATTCAGACTAAAGGAGGTCCAACATGATATTAAATAAGTTTCTGATTTATTGGCCAGTAACTTTGGGTAAATGCAAAAGGAATTTGTTGAATTGCATGCAGGTTTTGCATGGTCCATACCTGGCAGTTGTGGGTATTCACAGCTCTGCAGTATTAACCCTGTCAGTCTCTGATGTTGTAATGTTCTCAAGAAAGTGCATGTAAAGTTTAGTGTAACTTATTCATAAAACTAATGCATAGCCTAGAATCTGTCTTTCTGCCTAAAAATATTTGCTGTTGGCTAATTGAGAAAGCTTGCATGATCTTGAATTTAGGTCTCTTTGTTGAAATTCTTCAGTGATCTAAAAACTCTACCTAATCTGGTTTATTGCTGTTAATTATTATCTATTCTTGAACACAATCACCGAAGATGCACTGGCAGACATAAGCTGCATAATCTCACAATTTGATCTTAAGATGACTGCCTCCTGGGTTTTTGGTAAATTGATACAGCCATACTTATTGATATTTGGAGTATGTTTTGAACCTGTTGCTGATTCCAAAAAACAGTCTCTCTGACTTATAATGACTTCTGTGCAGCACTTTTATTTTCTTTAGTTTGATCCTGTGTGAAGGGCATGGTCTGCTAGACACCACTTGCCATAATGTAGAATGTATTTTTTGTTCTCCAAGGCAGATGTCAGCAGTTCTTCCTGTCTGTTCATAGTAAGCCAGGTCACAAGAACAGGTTACTATATGTACTACTGGATGTAATGAAAAAAAGTTTGTCCTTAGGTGAATGGTTGAGAGTTGCCAATTTGACATGGTTTAAATATGGTGTATAGCTTATATTTTATTAAGCACTGTAGATATCTTTTTGGATGTGCCTTGAATGTATGGGATGGTCTTGTGTAATAAGGAATGGAGGGGATTTTCGGGATTCATTTAGTATTTTTTCTTTCCTATGGAGATTATAGCAATTGGCTAAGAAAGTGTGACACAAGTAAGTGAGTTCAGTGGCAAGATCGTTGTCATTGAAACAGATAGCTCTGGCTCTCTGAGTAGTGTTTTTAGGATGCCATATTGTTGAGCTGGATGATGATGTGAATGTTTGTGCAAATATCTCCCTGTATGTGTTGGTTTTCTATAAACAAAAAAAGATAATGAACCATCACAAATTCATGTAATTAGTGTAGCTAAGAAGGGCAAACAGTCATTAGTTCCATTGTGAAGTCCATTTTAGGGTGTTAGCTATTTAAATGCATTAAAACATGACTAATGTGTCTGGACCATGTGGCTGGATAGCAAACACATCATCAACATAGCTCAGCCAAACTACTGGTCTGAGAGTGGCTGTATTCATAGCTAAGTTTTCTAAATGTTCTATGTAAATATTGGCCAAAGGGTGAAAAAGGGAGAAGCCCATTGCTGTCTCATCTAGTTGTTTGTATATCTTCCCTTTCCATGAAAAATAACTTGAATGTCCTATAAATTTAAATAATTCAAATACAGGGTGATCAAAATTAAAGTATCCCTGTTTAAGGCCTTGTGGAGCACCACCCAGTGATCCAAATTCTGCAAAACTTTGCAGGAATACATTGTACATCATGTGGAAGCAATATCTGAGGGGACAAAAAGTAGTTCCAAAATTCACCACCAGTTGCACTGTATATGCTGAATGCAGATGTAGTAATTTTTCTGTGCGTGCGTGTGTGTAAGGAGAAAAGCAACACAAGCATAAACAACACATTTTTATTCACTTCTATTATGCATTCACAGGCTGTACTCTTCAGTGTGCTGCTCTTCTTGGTATGCCACAAACTGCATCCTTTGCAGGGTGTATTCACTGGCAGAATGCAGCTGGTCGGAACTGATGTGCATATGCTGTCTTTCTGCATAACTTTGGGCTTGTCTTTCAAGTTATTAGGATGATCCCAATAAACTCTGTCTTTGAGAATTCCTCAGAGCCAGAAGTCACAGGGGATTGTATCAGGTGAACAAGGCTTAACAATTGTAGATGTGACACATCTACAATTGCTATTATAGTTGTGTCACAATGATATGATGATGCAATGATAAACACAATTGTTTATCATTGTGATACCTCTCAGCAGTAACTGAGCAGATCACAGGACCTGATTGACAAATTTCCTCAAAGAAGAATGGTCCAATGACAAACGAAGCTATAAACCCATACTAGACAGTAACTTTGGGTAAATGCAAAAGGAATTTGTTGGATTGCATGCAGGTTTTGCATGGCCCATACCTGGCAGTTGTGGGTATTCACAGCTCTGTTCAGTGAAAGTGAGCCTCATCTTCCCACAAAATCATCCCTGTCCACGCATTGTCCAACTTCACTTGAGCAAGAATTGTTAAAGTGAATATCAGTCGGCTTTCAGAGTCCTGAAGACACAACTCCTGCATCAGGGTTATCTTAAATGGATGGAAATGCAGAATCTCCTGTAGAATTTTCCAGACAGTTGCCTGAGGCACATCCATGTGTGTCTTGATACAACATATTCACCAGGAACCAATGCTGTTATTCATGGCCTTTTCCCACAATGGCAGTAGCGGCTTCATTCACTTGTGGTGAACTGATTGGTTTGCGACCTCTGCTAGGTCTAACTCCCAACAATCCCGTTTCTTCAGAATGACTAATCATCCACAGCAGAGCACATGGAGATAGCCTTGTTGACATTTGTTTAGATGACAGAATTCATGGAGTGCTGCAACAGCATTGCAATTGTTTAGGTAGTACAGCTTCACGAGCAAAGCATGTTAAAGTAAGTTTAGTGCCGTCACACTGTATGGTGTTAACAACCAGAATGAAGGAAAATATCCCATGTGCATCTTTTTAAACCCTCCTGTCATCTGCCAAGTTGTGTGATATGCAAATTCCATGCATTTGGTGTTTACAATGCCCCTAGTGGTGAATTTTGGAACTGCTTTTTATCCCTGAGATATTTCTTCCACATGATGCACAATTATTCTGGCAACGTTTTGCAGCATTTGGATTACTGGATAGCACTCCACAAGGTCTTAAAGAGGGATACTTGAATTTTGATCAACCTCTATATCTGGGAGAAATGTGACTAGCAAATCAAGGGTTTCAAGTTAATGGTACATTGCTAAATAGTGAAGTTATATCAAAACTATTCGTTATGTCTGAATGTTTAAAGATATGCTTTTATGATATACTTTTTAGGTGGACAGAATTTTTAACAAAGAAAAAATTAATTTTGTGTGGGGGTGGGGGGGGGGCTAGCTGAATGTTTAGCAAATTTGTATGTGGGAATGTTTTACTATCCACAATTGGGCTTAAGGGGTGTACCATGTTTGTGAATTTTTGATGCTCCATATATTCTTTGTGTTTTACCATGAAAAGGCTTCAATTTGTTAACCATTTATTTTGGCCAGGAAGTGACTCTTAAATAATTTGCAAACTTTATTCTTGTGATGACAGTTAGTAGGATCGTGATCTATGATTTGGTATGTAGACTGATCTTATAAAAATATGTGCATTTTGCTTTCATATTCTGCGAAATTCATCCCCACAGTTGCATTACCTTTGTCTGATTTAGTTATTACAATATTGTTTGTATAGATCTTTTAAAGCACTGATTTCACTGGGAGGTTTGGATTGGATTAAGATGTTGCTTCGTCCCAACAAATGTTAATGACTATCACTGGATGCATGATGTATATTCCTGTTCAAGGAAGCCATTATTTTTACTTTTGGAACTTGCCTGGATGTAACAACAAAGTTATGTCCCTGACTTAACACTCTGACAGCTTCATCTATTAGGGCTACTGATGAAAATTGACAGCATAATCTTGTTGTAATTGCAGTAATGCTCTGATGTTGGAGGATTTCAAATTTTTTCTTTTGATTTTAATGAATTCTTTATCTGCCATTGCATCAGAGATGCTGACAAGGACAGTTCTGGGTTTAAAATATCACATAGTTTGTCATGTAGAACATTGATAGTTGCATTTATTTTTGAGAGCTCCATACAAGTAGCGTTAATCTGTTCACTTATTAGTGCGAAACTAGCTCATTTGTAAATATACTGGGCTTTGGCCAAATGAAACCTGCTTTTAATTTTGACACAGTTTGGCATTCTACTGGTGTCTTGGCACCTCTTTAAGAAGGCTAACCAGTTTAGCTGCCATGCCAATTTTAACTTCCATTTACTGAATTGCTTGTGTATGGTATCATCTCTGTGAAGAATTCTCAAATTGAGTACAAAGGCTTATGTGTTGGCAGTACATACTACACTAAAACGAGTAATCTGTTGATGCAAATACTAAGTTATCTATTGATATTGTTGTTGTTCTGCAGATCAGCAAAATCCCTTCATTATTTTAAGTGAGAGGAACGTCATCCCAAATTTAGTGATGACTGTTTGTTTCATTTAGTAATATAGTAATGCCAAGATCTAAGGTCCCAACTTGATCAAACTAATGAATATTAGTGTGATCAGTAACAGTGTCTTTGTTGATGCTGAACTAAAAGTAGTACAAACTTAAAATAATGCCATGTTGATAAAGTAAATTTTATGACTGCTGGTACTTACTAAATATTTTTTTTATTTGGTTAGGAATAAATAAACATGCAAAGAACACCAAATGGTTTCTCCACAAGATTGACTTTTTCTGGATGAATAAACATAAAGATGAAAAGAGATATACAAATTATTGTAAAAAACTGAGAGAAATCATTATAGCATTAATAGTTAAGCATAAGGAGTCCATGAAGTGTGACATGCATCATCTATTTTCTAGCATCGTTTGAAGGTGATTAGCTGAAAAGTCCGATATGCTTATGCAATCTAATCAAGGATTTTCAAACATTGTTTGGCATACATTTTTTTGAAAGAATCATGTGAATGAATGACAATGCTAGATTTTTTAATCTGGCAAATAAGCAAGTTTCTTTCAGGATATGGTGAAGAAGTTATGTTCTCGTTATTGTCATGGTGTGTGTGTGGGGGGGGGGGTAAGCCAGCCTTGATTTTTCCTCTATGTTATAAGCCAGATTGCTAAGATGTTTCTTCTGTCTTATTCCAAAACTTCTGTGTAGAGAAGACCACAAGAACATGGAATTTTGTATACTGCTGGATGTTTGCAGAAGGATTACTGTCCTTTGAAGAATGAAGAAGACTCTGTATGGTATGAATAGGCCTAAAAGCCACTATGATGAATTTTAAGAACATTGGCAATTTTAATGGATAAATTACTGATGTAAAGGATTGAAATGAATTCTCTATAATGAATGTCAAGATTTGGTCAAGGGTATTCAAGGGAACTGTCCAAAAATATTTTTTTCCAATCCTCCAGATCCACAACCAGATCTTGACATTCATTAACATTTAGATACAAGTGTATCTTTTCAGATATCATTTCTTAGTGAGTCATTCATTTAGTGAATGAAGACTGAATGAAATTGACTTTTCCAATGTACTGAATTGACACTCATTTATGGAAGAAATCTGAAACCACTTTTAATGCTAGAAAAGATATAAAGTGAAGTGAGGAATTCAAAGTGAACATAATGCATAGTAATGACTGAATACCATAGATCTACTAAATTTGATGACAGATTTGAACTACATGGCTGATCAATGTAGAAAGAAAGACATTTTTTAGGCTTGCTTAAAAATTTCATTAGGGCAAGTTTCTGTTATTCAGATTTGTGTATTGAAAAACTGCTTATCAGATCATGCATGAAGAAGAAGAGGGGTGAGGCAAAAATGAAGAATCCATTATTTTTTGACTAAAAGTGCATTAAGTAAACTTCTGATGCCATGTAATATTGATTGACAGTGTGTTATTATTATTATGTATTTTTGCTTTTAGCTATTTGTTTCTTCCATGAGAAGCTTTAAATTAGTGTTAGAATACTTTCTTTTTTCTAATGGTCATATAAAAATCCCTCTCATTCATAGTTAATTCCTTATTACATGACATCTCCATTGAGTCCCAGGCCTCATTGCAGGAGATCATTAAATTAATTAGTGAATTAATTTGATTTTAATTAAACAATTAAAATAGCCACTCTATACCCTTACAGAGCCTGTTGAATTGTTTGGTATTTAGATGTTATATCATCTGTTTCATTTATTTTAAAACATGGATCCTCAATTAAGTATGAAGCCTGTTATATTTCATTTCCATCTGGCAAGTTAGCTCATTCACCTTGTTTGCAATTTTCATGTTTTCAGAAATATCAACTTAAGGGTGAAAATGTTAAGAATACCAAATTATCTCCATAATTAATGTAATGATAAATTGCTTAGTTAGAATGTAAATTATATGTGATAATATATTCTTGTTTTAATCCTTTACTGAAGGCAAGCAAGCAAATACTTTTTATACATGAATTATCTTCACAACTAGGATACTTGTATATATAGCATCTGTTGACTTCACTTCAAATTGCCTCAGTATTCCGTACTGCACAGCATGCCTCCTTTCAGATGTGTATATTGTCATGCATTGTAGGAGAGGTCACCACTCAGACCGATTTTGACTTTTATTGAGGGCTCATCAGTAGTAGCTAAATCCATGGAGATACTAAGACTTCATTGAATATTGAAACCAATTTTGTTAGTGACTCTTCCCAAAATCCATGAAAATATACAGCCTGAGAAGGCTGTGTTCTGTGCATTATGGGATACTGAGACAATCTGATGTGACGTCAACAGTCTCGAAACAATACACAATTACAGTACAATACAACAGCCTCTACACAATGATGTAAAGTCACAAGTAGCCTGAATAATTACTTCCCCCCCCCCACACACACACAATTTTTTTTTAAGCACCTCCTTGGCACATTGGGAAGAACTACAGGATTTCGATTGGAAAAGCCAAGTTTCATTCTTGTCATGATAAGGAGTCTGTCTTTATGTGAGGTATTTCAGTTGAAGGTGAGTTAGCTGATCTCATATAGCTAACTCATCAGGATTATCTCTAAGATCAGCAGGTATGAGTTTGCAGGTTTTTCCCCTGAAAAATGTTTTTTTTTTTATCCCTCATACAGGCAGATTGGCTGGAAGATGTACACAATTTACAACAAAAAAAAATGCTATTAGTGGGCAGTAGATGGCACCAGGTGTAGATAATAAATAGTGACATATTGTATAAATAGATGATTAAGTGGTGTTGATGTTTTGTGTGGAGTGGAGTGCCCTCTCACAGATGTTCTTTGACTCCTTGGAGGTGTCACATAATAATAATTGATAATCCTAACTTATGATCTTTAAGTTTGCTGCTAATATTAGTATAACTACCAGATGAAATAAAATATCTTTTGTAGAAATTAAATTGTTGCTTTTGCTCCAAATGATTACTTATAATTTATGTAACTGTGTGTATGTGTATGTGAGGATGGGGTTATGAATTACTTGTCTAGGAAAATATGCAAAATTAGCAATGCTAAATGAATTGCTGTATTGATAAAAAAAAAAAAAAAATAGTTACAGTATTAGATACTAATCCATCATCCTGCATAATCTGTTATAAGAATGTAATTCATGAAAATCCATTAATGTACAACAAAGAGTTATTGTACATACCATTTATGCAGTAAGCCATGGGTGAAGACTGCTAGAAAAGTAGGAAAAACTAATGTTACAGTTTAATATAGTTGTGGTGAATCAGAAACCAAATATTTTGGAATTGGGAGGGGGGAGAAGTTACATAGATGTCTATAATTTAAAACCATTTACACTTCAGGACCTTATAAAAAATATGTTTATTCATTCATATGCACCTGACTAAAAATTTAAAGTATATGTGATTATCGTGATATATTTGTGCAGAATGTAGGCAAGTTTAGGTGTTTGCTGTTATTCATTTTAATTATATATAATTATACCAGTTACTGTTATTAACTTTTAACAGTAACTGGTAAAGAACATAAGAACTAAGTAAATATAACTATCTTTAGCTGATTTTCAATTTTACTTTACATACTGCTTTGCTCTCCTTCATCTTTTTCTGTATTCTCTCAGAGTACATGCTGACTTATTTGCTAGGAATTTTTGATATGCTTTCTTCATTTCTATGACTACTTATGCTAACTTCCTGAGTTCTCCATTTTCTATTCTTGCAAATAACTTCACCATATACTTCTGGCTGAATCAAGAAATGTTTTCTTTAGTCTGCCACCAAGTCTCCAGTGTTCTGTTCTTATTTATAAATGCTTTCATTTTTTCTTGAATAATATTCACACACTTTTGCAAAAGACAAGATTCCACATAGAACTCTGTTGCATAAATTATTATTATTATTACAGGTATCTCCATGTAGTCAGTAGGCAGGAGACCCAAACTATCAAAACAATATCTATCATATCTCTTCTTGAATTCATTTACAGACGAAGAACTCAACTGAGTCAGGCAATGCATTCCACTCATTCACCATCCTCCAGGTGAAAAACCTCATTCTCATTGTTAACCACACTTTTCCTTAATTTCCAGGGATGACCTCTTGTTCTTCCATCACTAGTATACAGCTGAAACATTTTCCCTACATCAATCTTATAAAAACCTTTTAGTAATTTAAATGTTTCTATCATATCCCCTCTTCTCTGCCTATCAACCAACCTCTGCAATCCACAAGCTCTCAATCTATCAATGTAGTGAGCCTTTTTTTTACCTCACTCACCAACTTAGTCACTCTCCTCTGAACCCTCTCCACAACCTCATCATCTACAAGGAATCCAGGTGACCAGACCTGAGCACAGTAATCCAAATGTGGAAGTATCAATGCTTTACAAAGGAGAATAATAACTTCTTTATCTCTGGATGTTAGTGTGTTCCTCAATAACCAAGTAATCCTATGTGCAAGCTTGGACACCTTAGCAATGTGTCCCCTGAACTTCATCTCCCTATCGACCAACACCCCTAAGTCCCTAGCCTCGTCAATCTCTTGGAGTACCATTCCATCAATGTAGTACACAGCTGGTAATCTTTTAATCCCAAAATGCATAACTTTCCACTTTTCCACATTGAACTTGCATCCATTACCTTTTGCCCATTTTGCCAGTTTATTTAAATCATCCTGCAAACTCTCAACATCAGCTTGATTTTTTTATTGTGCTACACAACTTTGCATCATCAGCAAACAACTGAATATCTCCCTTTAAGCCATTTTCTATATTATTTATGTACATATTAAACAACAATGGCCCAAGCACAGAGGTCACCTGCCTCTTCTTGGACTCTGCTCCTCCATACACTACCTTCTGGTATCTCTCCCTGAGCCATTCTTCTATCCATCCCCATCTACTCCAATTTGCACAACAGTATTCCATGGGGTATCCTGTCAAAAGCCTTAGCAAAATCCAGAAGTACCATTTGTAGCCATTTTTGTCCAACTCAGATGTCATTCTATTAAAAAAGTTAATAAATTGCTAAGGCAGGATCAACCTTTAACAAAACCATGTTGGCCCTATAGAGTATCATATCCTGATCCAACCATTCTTGAATTTTGTCTTTAACCAACTTTTCCAATACTTTTACCACTACTCCCGAGATGGTGATTGGCCTGTAATTAACTACTGCAGTTTTAGAGCCACCTTTATGCAAAGGAACTACTTTGCCTTCCTTCCACTCCCTAGGGACCATACCAGAGTTCAAACTTAAGTCAAATAACCAAGCAAGAGGCATTGACAATTCCTTTGCACATTCACGCAACACCCAAGCTGATATTCCATCTAAACCTACAACAGTGTTTGCATTTAAATTTTGCAATATACTAAGTACCTCTGATTTCTTAACTTAAATTCTCATATTAGTTTTTGCTACAGGTACAGAGATATCCTCACTTGGGTGATAGACTTTTGAAAAGTGATCACTCAGTAACTCTACTATTCCATCTGAATTTGTCACCTCAATACCATCAGCACCCACTAAAGTTATCCTTCTGAAGTCATTCTTCCTTTTACTTGCCACATAGCAGAAGAACTCTTTGGGATTACCCTTGATCTCCTTGGCTAAGGTCTTCTCATAATCTGATTTAGCTTTTCTTACTATGCTGGTAACCTTCCTAGCTTGAGCCTTGTACTGCTCATGGGTGTACTGATCGCCTTTCTCCTTGTAAATTCTCCGTAACATTTTCTTTTTTTGCAGATCAAGCATGATGCTACTACTTATCCATTTTGGAAGTTTATTTTCCACTTGGTTAGACTATAATAAATTTAGTTTAATCCTTTATCCAAGTATAAGCAAACAAAGTTTGCACCTGAAAATATCTTCAGGAATGAGGTAAGGTGGTGCAACACCAGGCAACTCTGAGCAAAGGTGGACCAAGCTCTCATCACTCCTTGTCTCAGTATCTCTCATAATGCAAAGCACATTTCCTTGTGGACATGTATACTGCTATGCATTAAGGGAAGGGCCACTACCCAGACCTTACCTCAGTCCTGAAGATATTTTCAGGTGCAAACTTTGTTTGCTTACACTTGGATAAAGGATCAAACTAAATTTATTATAGTCTAACCAAGTGCAAAATAAACTTCCAACATCTTTCTCTAAATCCAGAGTAATTCAATAATAAGGTGGTACACCTGTTGGCAATTTGTATAGGTAAATATGACCTCTCCTAGTGCTTCTGCCTTAGTATCTCCACGTTTGGGTCTGCCTCCAACTGACGAGACCTCAATAAAGGTTGAAACCAGTCTGGGTAGTGGCCCTTCCCTTAATGCATAGCAGTATACATGTGTGCAAGGAGATGTGCTTTGCATTATGGGAGATACTGAGACAAGGAGTGATGAGAGCTTGATCCACCTTTGCTCAGAGTTGCCTGGTGTTGCACCACCTTACCTCAGTCCTGGAGATATTTTCAGGCACAAACTTTGTTTGCTTATACTTGGATAAAGGATTAAACTAAATTTATTATACTCATCCATCTAACGCCTACCTTGTTTGTCTTCCTGACCATGGGGACACAATCTGATATTGCCTTCCTCAGATACCTGCTGATTTTATCCCATGCACTGCTAACAGCTTTCCCCTGCAATATATTCTGCCATGGAACAGCTTCAAGCTCACTCTGAAGCCTGTTATAATTGCCTAACCTGTAGTTCTGTATGTACCCCTTCTTAAGAGAGAAATCCACAAATTTTGCAACCTTCTAAGTCAATACCACATGATCGCTCTCACCAATTGGAGGTAACGAGGACACCTTACTTATGCATATATCCTCTGAACCAATGACCAGGTCCAACACTGTCACACCACGTGTCCCTTCAGTTATATGCTGTTTCAAGTAATTATCTCGTAGAAGATGTATGAATTCCATTTTGTTTTTTGCACATGGTATTTCCTCCTTCCAATTGATATCACCATAATTAAAATCTCCCATAATATTCACTAACCCTGCACTCATTGCTCTAATTTGCCGATGCATGAATTCAATATTACCCCTTGGCCTATAGCAGCAACCAACTGTATATTTGGTTGCATTGACTATTTCACACCAGCATTGGTATACAAAAATTGCAGATTCCCTTCAGTTCTTGTACCAGCTTTAGAACTGATATACACGTCACTAATTTCAGTAGTCCCATGCCAATTTTTATCCACTCTATTCTGCAATTTATTCCAATAAATTGGAATAAATGAGGACGAATATGAATCTGGTGATTTGGATTAGACGATGACTGATAGATACCAAAGAGTGGTTTATGGAGCAGTGGAATCCAAGAGAAGGGACGTGACCAGTGGTGTATACCACAGAACTCAGTACTTGGTCTTCTGTAGTTTAATTTGTATATCAGTGATATAAGAAATGATTTTATAGGAATATTAAGTTGTTTGCTGATAAAGCAAAACTGGAAAGGGTGATAGTAAATCAAGGTGACGTTGAGATCCAGCAGAATGACTTAAATAGACTAGCAGTGTGGACAAAGTTAAATGGCTGTTAAGTTAATGTAGCCAAGTGTAAGGTGATGTACTTTGGCAAGAGATCGCAAGATGTGTACTATATTGATGGGACTGAACTGCAGGAAACTGATGAGACCACGGACTTGGGGGATGATTGTGAACAGAGTTAAAGCTTAGAGGGCATATTGCAAAGGTAGCCCAAACAGCGCATTAGATTATGTGGTTGTTGAAGAACATACTAATAAGCAGAGAAGTTATTGTTCCCCTTTATAAGGCCACATCTGGACTACTGTGCACAGATCTGGATGCCTAGATTCCATGCGGATGAAGTGGTGGAGTTGACTCAGAGACAAGTGACAAGGACTGTGGTCTATGAAATACTCCCTATGAGAATGCATCACTGGTCTGTGTGCTTCAAAAAATAGCTATATGAAAAAGAGGAGATATGATAGAAACATATAAGTTATTAAAGGGGTTTTATAGGATTGACACTGAAGACTTTTTCAGTATGTAACAGGAAGTGAGAATGAGGGATCACCCATGGAAATTGGGATTTAGAATTGTTGTGAAGAGTGTGGTTAGTAAGCGTGTTAGGACTAGATTTTTGCTTGGAGGACAGTAAATGTATTGCATGAGGTGGTTTTGAGTGCTTTGTCAGTGAATGAGGTTAAGGACTGGATGATAAGTATTGTGTGAATAATGGATTTTCCTGATGAGTCTTCTGACTCCATGGAAATATCTGTATAATAATAATATTTGTATATTTTAGTCTACAGTTCTCCTCTGAAAGCTTCTCGACTTTGATTATTTTTAAAACTTCATTGTACTTTTAAATATGATATTAAAGTTTTTCATTCCTTTTTCATATTGTTCAATTTGTACATAAATGATATAGGAAAGGTGATGTTGTGTAGCACAATAATTAATCAAGCTGATGTAGAGAGTTTGCAGGATGATTTAAATAAGCTGGCAATATGGGCAAAATATAATGAATGTCAGTTCAATGTGAGGAAAAGTGTAAAGTTATGCATTTTGGGAATAAAAGATTACAAACTGTGTACCACATTGATGGAACTGCTCCAAGAGATTGACAAGGCTAGAGACTTGGGGTGTTAGTGGATAGAGAGTTGAAGTTTAGAGGGCATATTGCTAAGGTCTCCAATATAGCTCATATGATTACTTGGTTATGAAGAATACACTAACATGCAGAGATTAAAGAAGTTATTATTCCTCTTTATAAGGCATTGATATGTCCACATCTGGATTACTGTGCTCAGGTCTGGTCACCTGGATTCCTTGGAGATGAGGAAGTGGTAGAAAAGATTCAGAAGCAAGTGACCAAGTTGGTAAGTGGTGTAATGAATGCTCCCTACATTAATAGATTGAAAGTTCATGGATTACAGAGATTGGTTGAGCAGATAAGAGGGGATGTGATAAAAACATTTAAGTTACTAAAAGGTTTTTATAAGATTGATGCAGGGAAAATATTTCAGCAGTGGGATAGTAGTGGAAGAACAAGAAGTCATCCCTGAAAATTAAGTAAGAGTGTGGTTAACAAGGGTGTGAGAACTAGATTTTTCGCTTGGAGAGTGGTAAATGAATGGAATGTGTTGCCTGATTCAGTTGTGAGTGCTTCGTCTGTCAATGAGTTCAAGAAAAGGTATGATGGATATTGTATGGGTAGTTTAGGTCTCCTGCGATGAGTCTTCTGACTCCATGGAGATAGATGCCCATATAATAATAATAATTCTGTACTCTTGTGTCCTGAACAAGTGTGAAGGTATCACTGTAAGATATGACTATGCAAGCCACTACATCACTGTGAATTTTAAATATTTAAATTATTAGAATGTTAAATAATGAGGTACACACAGAATTAAACCAAATAAAGAAGAGAATTACTATAATTATTCAGATAATGTATTATGTTATAATAATTAAATCAACTGAATATACATTTAGAAATATTAGATTAATAATTTTGTATTCCATGTTTTGATTATCACTATAGATGGCTGTGGTAAAAAAAAATTTTTTTTGCATTATGTATTTCAGTTTGTATTTATTTTATTTGTTTTTTTCTGTCTCAAAATGATTTAATATGCTTGTGAACTCATAAAATTAAATAAAATGAAAAATAAATGAAGCACACTACTAAGTTTCATTTCTGTATATATTTATTAAGCATATAATAAATATATATGCTGATTCATACTAGTTTCATTAAATTGAATAATACCCAAGATGTTAAATAAAGGTATTACGTTGAGTAGTAACTCTCCAGAGGGATATGTCATAATTCAGGAATATGAATGTCATTATGAAAATCAGGATCAAGTGCAATATGAGTTCCTTGAAGAAAGTTGAAGCTATGCATGGGTGGGATGAGGAATTTTAATATATTTTAATAGGCCTTTTAAAATATCCTTTTGCAATTTATGCAAACTGATTCTTTTAAAAAATAATATATCTCAGTTCATATATTCTTAATATTTATAAATATTTTTTGAGTCACATATTTGGATTTATGAAAGGGGCAAATGTTTAGTGGACCACTTTCAAACTTCTCATGGATCATAAGTATTACTGATGGGGAAACACTAGAACTGGGTTCCTGGCTTATTTAACCTTTGGTTCACCCACAGCTAATGTATTGTAAGTTTTCAATAAATGTTTGTGGATATTGGCATAAATATTCTTTGTACTTAGTAAACTATGCCTGGTTGTTGTGAATTTATTGTATGTTATCAGTATAGAAAATTTGATTGTTCCACTTCCAGAATTTTTTTTTTTTTAAGTATTTATTGTACCACAGATTAGCAAGAAGAGTGTAATCAGTTTGACAGTAAGATTTTTTAATTCACTTTTAAAAATGCATCCCAAGAAATATATATCAAATAATTTCAAATTCTTTACAAAATGTTAAAAGAGCTGATCTAGAATTATTTTATATTATATAAAATGATTTTGTGTATGATTATCTTTCTTCTTCATAGATATTAGTCACTCAAAATAATACATTTTTAAAACAAGTTTATTAAATGTGTGGGTGGCCTTTAATGTAATTATGTAAACTGACAAAGTATTTCTTAAATGAATTTGTAGTTTTGTTGAATGATTATGCTTTATTTTGCTTGATTAAGAAAAACACTTCACAGTGTATTGAGTTATAATTTCTGTTAATTACAGTAAATTAATATTTATTGAAAATAAATGAGCTAAATAAATAAAACCATTTTTAAAAATTGTCACTGCTGCTATTTATTTGCTATTTAATTACTTGTTTATATGATATAAATTCTCTGTGGAATTTCAATTTTATTTTGCTGTTGTTGTCCATCTCTCCCTCTCTCATGTATTATACAATATATTGATGTGTATATATTTATGTGTATGGTACAATGTGGCTACATTTCTGTAAAACACTGAAATAAAGTGGACATTATATTAAAATATTAGACTATCCTTATAGCCTTGTTTGCTGTACCGAAGAATTACAAGCTGGTAGCTGCTCCACTTTTTGAGTTATATGATAATGCGCAGGGTTATGGTCCCATCATATCAAGTCTTCCACAGACACTTAGCAGGTGAGTGATGATAAAATCTGTGGACCAAGATGAACAAACGCTATGCTTCATCATTGCACATTTTCTATTTTTTATTTAAAAATAGTTTTATGGTTCTTTGTGTTACTATATAAAGCATTTTCTTCGTATGTGATTTTTTACTTGTAGATCACATTGTTACTATAGTTTATTATTATTGAATTACCAAACACATTGTAAAATTATAAATTTATATGTAAAAAAAACATACAAAGAAATAAAGGATAAATACGTAGTTCATTGTGCAGTCTGATATCTTCTCGAACCAGCACTGTTTGTCAACAATACACACAGATATTTATTAGTATATGCTTATCAGCAATAGTATAGATGAATAATGATTTTTATAATGATTTAAATAATTCTGTTTATATTAATGAAAAATCACACATGCTTTTATATTTTGCAATCAACTCTTTCTTATAGTGGCAATAGGAAATGTTTTCTATCTTTTCTGTTCTTCAGAAATATCATTGTCTATGTTTATTGTTTATTTTTTGACCATGTGTGCATAAAATTCTACACTTTTTATAGTGAAATTATTTAGTTGGATGGTGTGGGTTTGGCAATATTTGTTTCTCATCCATTTGGTTTTGTCAAGGTGAATTTTAATCCTATTTTATTATAGGCATTATGCACTTGATGAAGCATTGTTTCAAGTTGCGGAGGGTCTTCAGCTATGAGTAATATCTTCTGCAAACATTAATATTTGGAGTAGTTCCCCATTAATGTCTATGCCACCTTTTAAGTCGATTTTTCTTAAAGTGCCTTCCAGAATACATGTAAAAAGGTTTGGTAATATGACATCTTCTTATCGCACACCTTGATTTCTGGTGATAGTTATGGGATCGTCGAATAAGGTTATTTGTGTACAGTGTTAATTTCTTTAATTAGAATGATGTAGACTGGATTGATGCCTTGTTCCAGTAGTGTTTGTAGAATTGCGTTGTGTTCTATGGTGTTGAAGGCTTTTTTAAAGTCTAAATAGAAAGCAAAGAGGGATCGGTATTCTTTGCATCATTCACTAAGTTGGGTGACTACTTGTATGTGATCTATTCTAGAATAACCTTTTTTGAATCATGCTTGTTCTTTACTATTATTTTTTTTGAAGGGTGGATTTGATTTGGTTTGATATAATTTTTGTCATTAATTTATATATGTGTGATTGTAGATATATATAGGATGGTAATTCTTGATGTCTTCTGTGTTGCCTTTCTTGAAGAGAATAATTGTTTCTGATATCTTGATAGTATCGATAATATTTTTCCTACTTTTAGATACTAAGTAAATCTTTTAGCCAGAGCTTTATAAAGTTGTGGTCCTCCTTATTGAATATCCTCAATTTTCATCTGATTGATGCTGGGAGCTTTATTTGGTTTCATGTTTTTGGATGCATATTCTATTGCATTTGGGAGCACTTCTGGTACAATATTATCAAGTTTTGGTTTGGGTAAAGGATATTTTGATGCAAAAAAGTTCATTGTAGAAGTCTTGTACTATCTTTTCCATTTTTGTTCTGTTTGTGTGTTTTTTCTATCTTGATCTAGTAGTGCTGTTAGGATTGACCTTTTCATATTTAATTCTCTTTGAACTCTTATATTCTTTTTAGATTCAGCTGCATTTCTAGATATTTTTTTTCCCTGTAGGTTTGATAGTCCTCTGAGATCTTCTTTCTTAATACTTTGCAAATAATTTTATATTCAAGTATATATATAGGGCAATACGTAGTCTATATTTAAGTTCTAAGTCAGCAGTTAGAATTGAAGGGAATACGTGAAGATGATTTGGAGTAAAATCAGTTGTAAGAAAAGTATTCACATTATCTCCACTGTTATTCTTCATCTATATGGATCACATTAGGAAAGAAAGTGGCATCAAACCTAATATTAGAATTGGAAATATCAAACTTAGCTATTTGCTTTATGCATATGATGTTGTACTCCTAAACACATCTAGTGCAAGTCTCCAGGATTCTCTAACTAAATTGAATGACAGATGCAACAAATTTGGTATGAAAATCAACAATAAAAAGACCAAAACCATAGAAAACTTCAGCTGCATTCTGAATGGAGAGCCTATAGAACAAATAAAATATTTCAGCTATTTAGTGAAGATAGCAAGTTAAATCTGGAAATAGACAATAGAATAAGTAAAGGCTGATATGGTGGGGAGCCAGTTGAATAAATTTATATGGAATAATAGGGAGATTAGCCAAAACACCAGACTAGCAGTATACAAGACAGTGTTCAAACCAGTATTAAGTTATGCATCTGAAAGTTGGGTTAGAAATAAAGCACTTGATCAAAGATTGGCGATCACAGATACGAGAGTTCTTAGAAAAATTAGGGGCCTGAACTGATGGTATCAATTCCAGAATCGTATTAAAAATGAAGGTATTAGAAAGGAACTTTACATTATTAGCATTCAGGAATGTGTGAGCAGAATTAATCTAAGATGGTATGGCCACTTAAATAGAATGGGTAGGAAATTTTAACAAAACAGGTGTTTGATGCCAA
Source organism: Typopeltis vanoorti (assembly GCF_054136105.1). NCBI lineage: Eukaryota > Metazoa > Arthropoda > Arachnida > Uropygi > Thelyphonidae > Typopeltis > Typopeltis vanoorti. Next base: position 121,755,161 of record NC_143557.1, on the reverse strand, counting down.
AAATGGGAAAAAAAATACCCAGAGGAGTGCCTTTAGAAGAATGAAATGTCAGATACGACAATATTGGAACGTTGACAAGTAATAGACTAATTTGGATGGAGAAAAGTTGTTCATAGGAGATTATTAATAATAGAAACTTAATCATGTAATGCTGTTGTAGTAGACTGAACATCTCTTGAGGGTAGTACATATCAGGAAATTGATGATGATGATGATTATTCATTTATAATCAAAACCAGAACTATCGGGTAATAACAAGATTCACTAAAAAGATAATTTATCTTGACTAAACCAAAATACAAAAGCACAGTGAAACATAGGTTTTCACTCTTGTATTTTAGGGCATCATTTTCAGTTAATTTTTTTAAAAGTAAATGTTTCTGAATGTTTTTATGCAGTTTATAACATTATTATAATGGTAGTTAACTAGTATATATCATTGTGACTATACAAAAACTGAATTTATGGAATCCAGAATTTATGAAAACTCATAACAATCACAACTCATTTTCACATAGCCTTTGTTGCTTTATAGTTAAGCTCCCTTCGAGAATGGTGTAATCAGGTTCTAGTTCTGTCCCAAAAAATAATGGAGTAATCACTAGTATATATTGTTAAACTCAAGCTGTGCAAGCAAAGAAATTGAATGTTATCCTTATATTCTTTCATTTTCACAACATGACATGCACTTTCTCTTAATCTTACTAATATCAAGTACAAGGAACTTATTAATCTCCATAAACAGTTCATCTTTTAAAATCTGGTTACCCTGAAAGTTGTAATTGTTTATCACAATGTCACAACATAAGTTATCTAAATAAATCACAGCATAAATTAATAAAAAATAACTAATTTGGCCATCTAAAATGCAGAAATTATGATCACTATCCCCATGTATTCTATATACACTGCTTGGAAAGAAGTCAACAGACACAGCCATGGTGCCCACCTTAATAAGATGTACACGAGCCTCTGTAGCTCAGTCAGTATAGACAAAGCGCTTTGGGCAGAAAGACATGGATTTGATTTCCATCTATGATGTGAGGAACATTTATCTGGTTTCTTTTAACTAAAAGTGAGTTAGCCGGTCTCATACGGAGATAGATGGTTTTTTTTTTTTCCACTCAGAAACTCAAGATTTTTGTCCCTCAGAACAGGCCAACCAGCCCTGTGAACACACATGGATTTACAGTCATAAAATATATATACTTAATCCCTCATTAAGAGGGTCCCCCCCCCAAAGGGACCAGAGAGAAAGGGGGGAAAACCCATAACATAAATAAGATGTATAACTTTCTTTCACTGCAGTGATCATGGCAATCCTACAGGACATACAATAGCGATCAGTGGGAATTTTGGATCATTCTTCCTATAGGCATGTAATGAGGTCCTGGTCTGTTGCGGGGGTGAACATCCCTTGACCTCACCCAATGCTCCGGAGTCTGAAGACTTATCGTGGGAGACCTCTCACAACGTATCCATTGTGGGATGAACGCTCCAGCGTTCATCCCACAATGGGGTTGAGATCGGTGCTCTGTGGAGACTGGTCAAGTGTGGTGACATTCATGTCCACAAACCATGCAGTTACAGCAGCAGCCTTATGGCATGGTGCATTGTCTTGCTGAAAGAGATGGGTCAGTTCCATAGAAATACCACAAAGTAGAAAGCATTGTATTGTTCAGAATGTTTAGATACCTCTTTGAGTTCAATGTTTGTGGTACCACAGAACCACAATACAGAGTGCATTATATAACAGTGATCTGAGGCCAAACCAGGAAAAACAGGACCATATCATCACATCTGTGCCTCCAAATTTCATAGTTGGGATTACGCACTCTAGTAAGAGAAATTCACCAGGCATCCATCACATGCATTCTACCCATCTGCTCAGTAGATGATGTAGCATGATTCATTGCCCCATAACACAGCTTTCCAAGCTTTCATGTCCCACTATGCACTTTCTTTGCACCACTGAAGATGATGCTGCATGTTTGTTCAGGTAATGTAGGGCTTGCATGTTGTGGTCCTACCATGGAAACTCTTACTATTGTGAGCCTTGGTTCTGAATGTTTTTGTTCAGATTCATGTTCCACTTAATGTCTGGAATTCTGCATTCAATGTGTGTAGACTTACAAATGGTGGTTTTTGCATATTATACTTTGCAGCACCCTATGGTTGTGTTTGGTGAGTGTGGTGGGTCATTCACTGTGGATAGCACTTGCAGTTAACTCTCTGCACTTCCATCTCAGTATAGTATCGCTGATTGTTGACCTGGGATGGCCCAATTTGTCAACAATTTGCTGAACAGATAGGCCAGCAACATGGCTTCACAACCTATCACAATGCTTCTTTCAAACTCTGTCAATTCTCTTCTTGTAGCCATTTCACCCAGACGTAGTTGCACTTAGGATCATCATATTTCTCCAACTTATACTGGTTACAAACACGATTCATTTCATGGCACAATGCAACTTGCCAATGGGTAAGTCCATTGGCTTCTTTCCAAGAAATGTATATGGATATAAAGTACATGGATGGTGGATATAATATATATTTCAGGGTAGTTTATAGACCTACCTTGAAAGCATGGCTCTGGGCTTACTGCCTTCATCCTTCTTGGATAACTTTTTCATGGAGTCAAATGAATTAAAAACATCCATCTCACTAAAACCAACAATCTCTTTTGCATTAAAATATGTTGTTTGTTTGGCCACATGGTCAGGATGTGTTATATGATTTTAATTCCAGAAACAAATTCATATCCGAAATTGTGAACAACCACTGCTTACTATTTCTTGATACTTATTATTATACGATATATCCGTGGAGTCTGAAGACTTATCATGGGAGACTTAAATTGTTATACCAACAAAACCTATCATGCCTCTCCTTAAACTCATTCACTATGAGGGCTCTCACAACTAATTGTGGCAATCCATTCCACCCATACACCACTCTCCATGCAAAAAAATCTAGTCCACACATCTTTACTAACCATACTCTTACATAACTTTCACAGATGACCCCTTGTTCTCTATTTGTCATATATTGAAAAATTTCCTTGCATCAGTTTTATAAAACCCCTTTAATATTTTATAAGTTGCTATCTTGTGCCCTCTTTTCTGCCTATCAGCTAAGCTTCGTAACAAATCTCATCCTATCCTCATAAGAAGCATTCCACAGACCTATAACCAGTTTAGTTACTCATCTCTGAATCCTCTCTACCAACCTTCTGATCCCCAAGAAACCCAGATAACCAAAAATCTGTGCACAATAGTAAAGATGTGGCTGAATCATTGTCTTATAAAGAAGGATAATATCTTCCATATCTTTACTTGTTAGCATGTTTTTCAACGTCCAAGTAACCCTTTGATTTTTTTTTTTTTTTTTTTTTACCAACTTTTGCAATATGCTCTCTGGAATAGATTGCCAGAAGTGGTAGATGCTGTAACAATGAATGAGTTTAAGGAGAAGTGTGACAGCCATTGTGTAAATTACAGTTAATGTGGGCCTCCTGTGATGAGCCTTTTGACTCCATGGTGATGCCTGTGTAATAATTATGTCCTCATCACTGCCATAATCTGTTGAGAGTTCCTTACAGTTCTAGAAATATGACCCCTAAATTTCATGCCCTCATCTATCAACACTCTCCCGGATTCCACATTGACTCCACTTCATTCAATATATCCCCACTAATTGAATACAGAGCATTCCAGTACAGATTTCTAAACCTTACATATCACAACATTCCTTGTGAATTTATGAATTTATTCTATGAAACTTCATATTGAAGTGCACCACTATTCATAGTTCCTTTTTATCCTCTACAGTTTTAAGTTTATTCTTATCCTTTTAATCTTTCTCAAGTTATTAATGTCCTAAATTAAACTTTTAATTCTATAATCAAATATCACTGGCAAAAATTAAGAGTGATGATACATCAAACTCTGATCCCTGTGGAACTCTACCAGTTACAGGCAAGCAGTTGAAAACATAACCATTCATGTGATACTCCTTTCTTCTTTCTTTCCTTAGTCATCCCCAAAAATATTCTTTTGCCTTCTTTAGTTCTTTGTGTTCATGATTTGCAAGCAAATACTACTTTTTTTTAACAAAAATATCTTGTTTGGATTTTCTAAATGAAAATCCAACCAAGATAAAAAAAAAAAAAAAAAAAAAAAAAAAAACATTAATGGTAATCTAAGTGTTACAGAATTTATGCCAAAGACCAACTGTCTATACACAAACTCATCAAGTTAAACAATTTTTGTATGTTTTTGTTTTTTCATTGTTAACAAAGACTGAAACAAAAGTGACTTCCATAATGGTTCTCGACTTTGCCACTACAAAAAGTAAATAAAATATTAATGATTTATTTTATTCAATTATGTTGGTTGTCCTTAAAGTCACTGTATAATTTGGTGAAACAGTATGATTTTCAAATAAAATTTCCTTAAGGCAAATATATTTATTCTTTTTTATGTAAAACATAAGTATTTGTAATGTGTTAGGGATGTTTTTATAATATTCATTAAATTTTTGAGGCTCATAATTTATGCTGAATGTTCAAGAAGATGGAATATTTTTATAACATTCCACATCAAAGGAATAAAGTGTTGCAAAATTAGACAAAGCTTTTCAAGGAGATTTCATAGACAGTCCAACAGACAATGTGATTAGAGCACTGATGAATAAGTTTAAAGAAACTGGGTCTGTGTGTGATAAGGAGAGAAGTGGATACTGAAGGATTATGTGTGGAAGCATTAAATCAGATCAAAAAATGTTCGAAGAGGACCCAACATTATCAGTTAGAGAAGGATCTCAGACTAAACATACTCAAGACCAGTTTACAGAATTCTGAATTCGACACTGAAAAAGTCCTGCCACATCCAATTGTTGCATGACCTACATGAAGAAGAAGAAGAATGGTAAAGGGATGCCCCTGAAGTAAATGTGTTGCTTGGGATGAAAAAAGCAAAAATTTATGGACTTCCCCCCCCCCCCCCCCCCAGAAGCAACAGTCACAGGAACTGTGTACTTTGATATGCTTCAGCCTTTCTTGAACCCTGAACACCATCATCAATGATGGTGTTTAGGGTTCAAGATGCTACTTGAAAATGTAGCATTTTAGCAGGATAGAGCATTTAACTTATTTATCAGTTCTCTGATGTGGAATGTTATAGCAAAAATTCACTCTTGAACATTCATCATGAATTATGGGTATAGACTAAGTCCTTTAGTCTGAAAGACCTGGGTTCAATTCCTGTCATGAGGAACCTTTATCTGATCTCTTTCAACTAAAGGTGAGTTTAGCAGGTCTCATACAGAGGTAGAGGGGTTTTCTCACCTATATTTTTGAACACCAATATTTGAATAATAATAATAAAAGTTATAAATCATCTCTAACACATTACACTTCTTTTTCTTCTTTGGCACCACAGCCCCGTGGCCTTGGCCTCCCATTTTTGGGTTTCATAACTCACTATGAGGCAGTCATTACTCCCATGCTCAACCATGTGTAATTATCTGTGAAGCATTGTGTTCTTAAGACCGGTTTGCCTGTTTTGCGGGAGGAAAAACTCCAGAAAAACCCTGCAGTCCATGCCCAAGACTGGCTAACTTGGCTATGTCTCAGTAAGATCCTTAGCTCCTCACGTCAGCGATGAGAATCAAACACAGGACACTCCTTCCCCAGGAATATGGTTGTAAAGTGCGTAACCACTCGGCTAACCATGTGGACACACATTATACTTATGTTATATGTAAAAAAAAAGAGGCTCCATAGCTCATTCGGTATAGACTAAGTCCTTTAGTCTGAAAGACCTGGGTTCAATTACTGTCAATGATGTGAGGAACCTTTATCTGGTCTCTTTCAACTAAAGATGAGTTAGCAGGTCTCATACAGAGGTAGGGGATTTTCTCACCGAGAAACTTGGGTTTTTCGTCTCCCCCATAAATACGTGCTTCTGCAGACATAGAACACCTCCATTCCATGAATAAGGAGTAACCAACCTATTCTGTAGGATTCCAGTTCCAGATACCTACACAGTAAAATGTGTAGATCTACGCTTGAGCGTAAATTAGAATAGGATAGGATGTAAAAAAGAATAAGTATACTTGTCATAATAAAATTTATTTGAAAATTGCATGTTTCACAAAAATACACAGTTACTTTTTTGCCACCTGTATAAGAGAGAAAAATAGCTGTTATTTATTTATTTTTTGTACCTGTTGTGCATGAATTACTTAATGACAAGGTTTACTTGTCAATTAAATACAAAGATAACATCGATAATGTTTGATTCATTAGGGAAAAGTTCTAATTCTTTAGACTCAACAGAGTGTTCATCATGGTTGTTTGTACAACATGGTTATATTTATATACACACATACTTTGGATATCTGCTTACTGTGATTAATTGGAAACCAAAAAAACAAGTGCTGGTAAAGAAATTTTCACAATTGGTGAGCAATAGGGACTAGTCCCCCCCCCACACACACACAAAAGTGTCTAAATTGTTGCTTTATGTTGCTGTTATAAAGAAGTTGCAGTGAATATAGAACTGGTGAATAATCTGTAAAAATAATGTATTTGTGACTTTTTCAGCTTCAAGAAAATATATGTGTTAAAATGCATATGGTGAACACAACTATTAATTACAATTTAATTAAAAACTTTAAATATTGTTTAAAAGTTGCTATAAAATAAACACTCAAACACAACTATCTATTGCATTCTAATAAAAACAAACAAACAAACTTGAAAACTATAAATTTAAAATGAAAAATTTAGAATCAGCATGCAGAACAGCCACATGTTCACCTCTTTCAGCTTGGTCAGTGTTATGATGTTTTTTATCCAAATCCATAAATTTACAAATGGACTACTGTTTTTGCCTTTCTTTGAAGCAGATACGCTTGCATCACTTTTAATTTTTGTGGGTGCTCCTTGTAATAATAAAAATAGCTCAAATGTTCAGAAATCCCAAAAACACATCAATATCAATATCTACTCACAAGAATAACATGTTGGCACACTCGCCAACATGGAATGTTTTCTTGCATCTTTTTCACTTTAGTACTACCCCATGTGGTGTATGGCAGTTATGGCTAAATGATAGATGATAAGATAAAAACTAAAGGTTTGCACTTTCTCTCTGGGTAGGTAGAAAGAAAATCAAATCAAACTGATACATAAATATGCAAAAAGTGGATCAAAATATGGCTTGAAAAAATACATTAATTGTACATTCTATTTAATATTGAGTTTATGTCCTGACATATTGTGTTTCAATACTTAACAGACAAATATGTCTGTTAAGTTCGGTTTAAGTGCTAGAAGAAACTCATGTTAGAGGCTTAATGGAGTGAAACAGCACTGTGAAAGGATTAAAGATAATATGTAATTCTTATATTTCATGTCATTCACAGAGACATCTTCAGGAAGTACAAAATAAGACTTGCAACAGATACAAAAGCAACACAAAACCAAGTGAAGCATGTGGAAGAACGACTAGAGTCCTAACTTGTTGGGCACCTGGTGGCAGCCTAGGGATGTAAACTGGGATCTCAAAGTATCAGTGTTTCCATATTTTGGAAAGTTTTAGGCAATTTGAATTGAGATAAATATTTGAATTTGAATAAAATGTGGTTGCATGAAGCTTCCCAAAATATGGGAAAGATTAATACTTCGAGATCCCAGTTTACATCGTAGACTGCCAATAGGTGTCCACAGAGGGCCCCCACCTAGTTAGGACTGTAGTCTTTCGTCGATGTGTTTCACTTAGTTTTGCATTGCTTTTGTATGTGCTACAAGTCTCATATTGTACTTCCTGAAGATCTCTGTGACTGAGATGAAATATTAGAAGAATTAAATATTATTTTAAATCCTTTCTCAGTGCTGTTTCACACTGTTAAGTCTCAAATACATACTTGTCATTACTAAGCAGTATCAATTTCACTTGTTTGAACTAGAAAAAAAATTTTCACTTGCTTTGGAAAATCACTTTAAGTAGATTTCACCAAGATTTTTTAAAATTTCCTAGAGAAAATTCATGGTATGTGGAAACCCAATGTATGTTTGTTGTTGATTATTTCTTAGTCATGCTGGTAGTGGCTTTGAATAGTTTAGTTCTGATGCATTACCTTACATAATTTGACTGAAAGTTACCAAATATGGCTTGATTCTTATTCAGGATGCCATGAGAACATATGATACTATTGCATTTCTTGAAAATTGGGAATTGTCTTCCAGGTAGAGCATGGAGGTAATTGACCAATTCTTGTTGTATCTTTAGAGACAACAGCACTATAATTTTGACCTCTTAGATTTTAAAACTTTAGTCTGTTTCACCTATGTTAACTTGGTTGACCAAGTGGATGGTATGCATAGTATGCTAGTTGCTTTTCAACCAGCATACTATGAGTTTGAATCCCATAGTGGATCCCAAACATCCATGTTTGAATTTGAATTCAAATCCCAATTCATGTTTGGGATTCAAAAAGATTTTGAATCCCAAACATGGATGTTTGTCAAAAATCTTTGGAGGGTAGAAGTTTTCATTGCCTGGTGTAAGATCACTACTCTGTTTGGTCTCCGAAGTAAGGCTCCTGGATTATCTTACCCTTAGTCTACTCACAATGGTAATGTACTATAGGTTTATGGCCTTCTGTAGGTGGGATCCACATAAAATTAAAAAAATGCATAGTATTAGTTGTACTTTCAGTAAATTTTGTAAACACTTTTGTAATACTTTTGAAAAGGATTGCTATCTTTTGGAGATCTTATTAAACTTTGAAGATTTTTTGATTATAACTAACATTAATGGCATGTCTACCTTCATTCCAGAATAGGGAAAGCATGATATTACACAATGATTCAGAATCCTTAATGATATCGTATAATACATCAGAACTAAAGGATTCAAGCATTTAATTAAAACAAGTATATAAATGTGTCAAAGAATACTTTTGAGTCTAATAGCTATTGTAAAACTACTGTAAAAGGTATTGAATTTTAAGAGGTGTCTCTAATAATTTTTCTAATATTGTTGGTTATCAATAACCTTGATGGAGCACAAATATGTGGCAGATATGTATTATTAACTTAATAAATATTTAAGTAAAAGAAAACCCTTGAGCTCTTTTGAAATACTTCCTTTACTCAATTCATGGCATGCCAAATTCATCATGAACACTTAAAATTACATGACAAATAAGAACATAAGCCATAATTAAAAATAACAACTCACTATGGATTTTGATACCTTTGTAATATTTTTATTTAGTGCAGAATATTCTTTCTGGTTTGATAGACACAAATCATCTTCAGTATGATTTTCAAATTAAACAAGTGGAAGAGAAACTGGAGGGCTCAACTATGAAAGATAAAAATAATGTATTTTGTATATTTATAGCTACATGTGCATGATAGAGGTGGGTACAGTCTAAAATACATTAGGGTCCTAACTCTACAAAATGAAACAAGAGATAAAGTATTAAATTTCCCCAACACTTAAAATGATTCTTTGTTACTGTATTCATTGTAGCAGAGCACAGCAAAATTTCTGGTTTCATGGTATTGGATCTATCTATAAGGCTAGCACTACATTGCATGGACATGTTGGTTAGTTCCTCCTAGGTGCAAAAATTTAGTGCCAGTCCTACCTGTCTGAAAAATATTGTATTATACAGATGCTAATTAGAACTAAACACAAGTGATTAATATAATACCACCATGATTATTTTTTGCAGCACAGTAAACGAATGTGAAATATCAGTGCCTCTGAGGTGGAATATATTGAAAAACAGAAATATAAACTGGGATTCAGAAAATCTCAGGCATGTTGATTTGATGGATAACACTGGTAGGATTATAATAAACTCTGTTTAATTAAACCAAATGGGTCCTAGAAAGAATGGTAAAACTTTAAGACTATAAGAGTACTGATAGAAGAAAGCAGGAATACTTTGAACCTACAGAAAGAAGGTCTTCTCAGAACAGTAATAGAGAGTAAAGTTTCTGGAAAATGGGAAAGTATCAGACCCTCAATTATATGGATGGCATGTCTTGAGTGACTGATTTTGTGGCATTAGTCTCAAGAAAAGTCTACAATAGCGCCCCTCATCAAGAATTTGTGCAGCACATCACTGAGATGTGAAGTGACTGTACTGCATCTCCTGATGTCCAGTGAAATTATGGATATAGATTCACTTTACCTGACAAAGGATTTTCAGGCACTTAATCTAATTTATTGTATCTATTAAAAGTTATCTTTTGGATACCAGCAAAACATCCTGATTGTTTCATGGTAGGACACTTTCTAGCTACATGAAATTTTGACATCTGGGTGGGAAAGATCTAGTTTGGCTGGTCTTTGGAAGAAATAGATAAAAGACGGTTTCCTAATTAATGCAAAGTTTGTGGTTTAGTAATAATTTTTTTGTAAAATTATTTTTATTTATTTCTTTATTTTATTTATTTATTTATTTTTGAATAGGCTGTGTATGTATGGTATTGAGAAGACAATTGCTATTAATCTTTGTTTGTTGGTAGGGAAAGAGGGGATAGCCATAGAAAAATGCATTTCTTCTAGGAATGTTGTTTATTAAGCAAATTACTCATTCACAAATGGATTCTTGCTGTGTTCATAAAGTTTTGAGAATCTTTGGTATACAATGAAAGGATTAGTGGAAAATGTAAACATGTGCATTTGTTAGTATCTGTTTATTTATTATCTCTATGTGCAAGTTTTCTGTTGAGAATGAGTTTCACTCAGAGTTCTTACTGTATATAAGAAATGATAAGCTAATTATTTTCTGTAGTTAATTCTAGGGTGATGTGGTTATTTAAATGTATTAAAAACATATTTAGTTTTTTGGTTATGGACCAAATAATAAACATATCATCCTAGCAGGACCCTTCTGTCTTTATGTTTAGTTTGCTATTGTGCTTGTAAAATATTTAAGTAAAATAAAAGTTCAAATAATTTAGTTATGTCTAATGAGAGTTTATTTTTACTATTTAATATATCATAAAGGGATACATTAGTAAATAAGATTTGATGCCAAATCTTTTTTCATCCAAATCCTCTTTATGTCAGACAGTTTTGTGATTTTTTTGTAATCTAAAAACTAAGAAACATTCTCAATGTGAGGAGGCCTTGGATAGTATATTTGAGTTTCTAAACTTTTTAGAGAAATCTACATGTGAGGCATTCTAATACACAAGAATAAACATTTTAACAGAAGAATAACAGTTTAACACATGACAGCTGCTATAGAGTTTTGCATAATCATTCACTTCGTAATTTCACACATATTTATCTCTTGACAATAATCTTCTGATGACCTTATGCTGTGAAGTTTTCTTTAATTCACATGAAACACACACACAAGAAAATAAGTAATAATATTTATTTAAAGCCATATATTTCAGCCTAAATATTACAGGCCACCATCACTGGCAATGATAGTTAATTACAAGATAGAATGCAAACAATGGATTGTTTTGAAACAGTAAAAGCACTTAATGTTATACATAAAACAATGCAATGGTATAACTGAAGAGAAATTGTATTATTAATTACTCTTTATCTTTATATATAAAAAAGCTTTAGTATGTCTGATTAGAATGAGACTTTCCCATAACTTAGATAGCAAGAAGAAGTCATTTCAATTTAAGTTCAGATGATGAAATAAGGCCTCAGCACTTTCTTTGAATAAAACTTCTAATTTATAGTGGCACAAATGAAGTAAGCATGTTTCAGACCATAGGATATTGTGGTCTGTATCTAATCTGTGCTGTGCCAAGCCAGATTTCTCAGATTTATTATTATTATTCGTGACACCTCCAAGGAATTCGAAGACTCATCGCGGGAGGACACCTACTGTACAACTCTCCGTCTCCACCACTACACAGAACCTCTACTACCAATCAACGCCATCTACTGCCCACAACCACTACCACCACAGCTAGTATTTTTTGTCTGTAAATTGCATGTGTTCCAAAAGGCTGATTTGTCTGTATGCGGGATGAAAAACCCAAGTTTCCGGAAAAAAAAAACCCTGCTACCTCCATATGAGATCGACTAACTCACCTTCGATTGAAAAAGTCCATATATAAAGATTCCTCCCGTCATGACGAGAATCGAACTTAGGCCTTTTCTAATCGAAGCGCACAACTACTGTCGTTCTTCCAATTGCTCTCATACATCAAGAAAATCAACCTCTCATCAGTGAGTAGGTAGACCTGAGAACCAATCCATACACGTCTCGTCAGTGAAAGCCAGACTTGGCTGTTGTATTGTGTTTTCTACTGAGCATCCAGTTTGTCCGAAGTAAGAACAATGACAGTCACAAGGAACTTGGTAGACACTAGAAAGAGCCAGAGGAGAACATTTAGCATTAAAAGATGGAAACCACAATCATTTGTTTATAGGAAGAGGAAGAAAAGTGGCCACTAAATGGTATTTCTTAAGAATTCTGGAATGGATTCTAACTATGATTATAGAAATTAATAATAATACATTTCCAAGTTATACCATTGCATTGTTCACATTCTACCTTGCAATTAACTGTCGTTGACATTGATGATGACCTGTAACATTCAGGTTGAAATTATATGGCTTTAAACAAATATTACTTCTTTCCTTTTGTGTGTGTGTAAATTAGAGAAACCTCTCATGGTACAAAAGAACATTTATGATGTGAAAACTCTGAAAAGGTTCCAGAGATGAGTGACTAAGACAATATCAGGCCACTGGAATTCTTTTTATTGGAAGAGGTCAAGAAAATGTAAACTTCAGACTAGTGAATAGGCAGAAAAGAGGTGATATGACAGATCTTTAAATTGGTGAGGAGATTTTATCAGATTATACATAGGGCAGAGGGTGAGAGAACGAAAATTGAGATGCCATACCTGGAAGATGTGTAAAGCTATCATAATGAGAGGAATGAGTGAGGAGTAGATTTTTTAAACAAAGAGTGATGGTAGAGTGGAATTTATTGCCATTGTGCTCTGAATGTTAGGAGTATGAACGAGTTTAGAGTTCAGTATGATAGTTAAGTTGCTTATAGAGTAAGACCTCACACAATGAGTGTTTATTCCATGAAGTTTGTTATAATAATAATAGATTATACATGATGTACCTTAACTTACGGATAAATTGTGAAAATAGACTGTAACGCTATCTATAATATCACAATGTATTATTTGAATTATTCAACTAGTTGAATTCTTTTATATATTCTGGAAATTTCAACTTAACATATTCTTTATTATGTTATGATGAGTCGAACTTGTAGGCAATTCTAGTTTTATGCAAAGATTTTACCAGTCTTCTATTTATTTATTTAGAAAATGCTTTACAGTGAAATCTTCATTTCTCTGGATACCACAGAAGTTAAAAAGAAATATGACAAATTTTTTATCATCTGACATGACTAAATGATAATCTTTTTCATTTTCAAAAATTATTTTTTTCTTGTGACATCAGCTTTAATTTCTTATGACATTTAAAACCAAAATAACACTAGAAATAAGGAGACTAGTATCACTTTATTTTCTCAGAATAGAACATGATACTATCTATATTCATGTTATAGTTTATACATATATATATTCAGAGAGAGAGAAATTTTCAACGTTAACATATTTCATAATTTTCTACTATGCTGTGCAGTTCTTCATTGCTACAATCATTAATTTGGATGAAATAGGCTAACTTGTAGAAAGGGAGGTGGATATGAGTTATCAGAACCTTAGAGTTTTGAGCAGTTCAAAAATTTGCAGATGTCTATCATTATTGAATTTTAAATAAAATTTAATTTAGAAGTTCCTGAAAAATATACCCTCAATGTATAAATAAATTGTATGTTATTAAATAAGTGTATGAGCTACGTGATATTTAGGTAGCCCTGCATTTTATGTAATCATTTTAATTTTTTTCTCGTTTTTAAAAATGCTGTTTTATTTTTCTTATTTATTTTAAAGAAATAATAAATTAATGATAAAATATTTTTTATTAAAACTGTCAGCATAATTTTAATAATTATTATCAAAATAAAATCTCCACAAATTTTGTATCTGTACTGCTTGTCCTGCTCTGAATAAATGCATTCATTTACTATTCTGATTACTAGAATAATTACTATTCTATTCTGAATACTAGAAACTAATGTAGACAGAACTACATTCTAAACTAATGTAGTTCTGTCTTTGCATTTATCTATAAGTATATTCATTTGATGTTTGTTGAATGATTAATTTATCACTTTAAAATTGGAATTGTTATTACATATTTTAATATATACTTTATTTTTTCTACAGGTTTGGTTTCATCTACATGTGATATGCTTAATTGCCAGTGTAGCATTGCAGTGTCATCCACAGTTCATCCTCACCAAATTGCCTGTGTCAGATCAATGGAACTCTATAAATAAAAGAAATTTGGTTATAACGCAATTCTGCTCCCTTTTTTTTTCTTTTAAATGTCCTATTATTTGACCTTCTTTATGAAATCATATGAAAACATATTTCATAGTTCTTTCATAAGGTTTTTATTAATATAATACTAATCATAAACTATGTTATATAGTTTATATGAAATAGTCTACAGCTCAGAAATCGCATTTTTCTAAATGATATGCCTTAGTATAATCTTAGTATATCTTACCATACTACTTGCATTTTTAATGCTTCAATAATATTCATTTTTGAGAGTGTTGAAATATTTCGGGATGCTGAATTTATAAGTTACTGTGGCTGCACCTGTATATTGATACTGTGTTAAATTATTCTAAAAAAAATAAGTAACTTTTAACTGAATTATATTTTTCACTAACGGAGCACTGTTAGTTATAAAAGCCATTTTAAAACAATACAAAATTTGTTAAGGCATATCACATTATATCGGCATAAGATTACAGAGATTTCTGTTTAAGAAAAAACATTAGTCTGTGAACCAATGTATGGACTGCAGTACCCTATTTTCCATGTTAGTGAAATCAGAATATGTCTGATTTCGCAATTTTTCTTTATTCCAGTGATTCATATGTTCTTTCTTTCTTATTTCTGTAGAACAGCCAGTCTGTCTACAATAACAATGAGATACTGTATATTCAGTTGAGAGGAATGTATTGAAAGAGGGAGGATATATGAGACCTAGAAATGATGGTTGATAAGGACCCGAAATTTAATCCTTTCAGTGCTAAGCTTGAATTCTCTATCACTGTAAAAATGGCATTCTTGCTGAGCCCACTGAGTATTGATCAAAAGATCCTCACATTGCATCCCTCCAATTTTCCAAATATGTCTCGGGACAGATATTTGTTGTTTTCAGATTTGTTACATTTCGTTGGCAATGAAAATCAACTTCAAGGTGAAAGATTGTATAACCTGATACTTGCCTTTGAAAATGTGTATATAGATGAGAGTTTAGTATTGTTCAAGGGTCAGTTCTCCTTTATTCAGTTCATCCCATCAAAAAAAAATAGATTTGACATAAAAATTTTCATATTATGTAATTGTGAGACAGGATATATATAGTTGACTTAATTGCATGCACAAGTACAAATACAGACATAGTTCCATAATGTGAATTTGAGATCTGGCAGTAATGCAAACATTGACAGTGAACTATTTGTGGAAGGTACTATAGGTTCCCAACCTTTTGTGGATGGGAATTGGATAAAAGAATAATAATAATAAGATATGGTATGTATTCAGGTTCTTTTTTTATGATTAGCACAAAACAAAACTAATACATTCCAGGTAATTAAGAAATCTCAGGTGGATGAACAGATAACAAGTGCAGATGCTATCTAAATTTCATGAAAATTGTATGAAACCATCAGGAAAGATTGACATGCAGACCGCTTAGCCAGTAATGAAGCCTCATTGTGTGATAGTATACAATAAGAATATGGGAGTGCTGAAAGATCACGTTGAATATGAAAGTTCTGTTGATTATGTGTATGTGTCTAGGAGATGAAAAAAGAACTTTGTACATCTCCGACATAAGAGTTCTAAATTCTCAGACACAGTAAAAATGGAAAACACATAACACTTGTAGATTGAGAAATTTTTCAAAACTTCCATATGCCAAGAGCAACCACTAAAATGGTATGCCCATCACCTAACGACCAACTCCTCAGAGTGACAGAAAGATATTTCCCATTCCTGTTTCCACCTGCACTAAAAAAGAAAAATCCCATTGTGTATGGCCGTGTATGTTCAGAAACCTTGCTTGAAGAGAAGAAAAAGAGAGAGTAGATTATATATGTGTGTGACATGATGTATTTTCTTATGTTTATACCTTTATTTTGAAAAATATCATACAGCAGCTCAGTGGATGTGGCGTTTGCACACCATATCGCTTGACTACACGAAGGAAGACTTGCTTTCGAATCTAGTCGGTGACTAGAGGAAATTTTTATAAGCCTTTTTTCGACCAGTTCCTGAGTTAGTCGATTTCTGGCATGGGTAAGCAGATTTTTCTCCCGGAAACTTAAGAAAATTGACCGTAGAACCCATATTTCAGACATTAAATATATTGTATTAGGGTCAGGGATCACGAGATGGCGGCACTTGTTGATCCATCTCTCTTCACTGCGTTCTGCTTAGTTAGTGATCGCCTTGGGCCAGCTATCTCTGATTGGGTACCAATGGAGATTGAACTGCCCACTCAGTCTCCAAAAAGTTAGATAGGACTAAAACGGCCTCACCTACTCCCTACAGGAATAAAAAGACATTAGCTGATTTTTTTTATGTTACTTTTTAATTTAAATTATAAATGAAAATTGTGAAAATAATAAGTCAGCAAAGAGGATTTGCTGACTTCTGTTATCTCAGCAGTCAAATGGTTAAGACCCACATTGTGAGGACAACACAACAAATTATGGCAATGACATAGAGGCAGGGCCGGCGGAAGTGGGCCTGCATTGCAGGCGGGCGGCACTACATGGTGGACACCGTTTCGAATTGTTAGTATGGGGTTTCATTCTTTCTTTAAATTTTTGTAAACGAATTAAGTAATAATGATTAGTAAGTCAATATAATTGCTGCAAATTTACATATTCTGCATAAAAATAGATCAGATTTTCTCCCACTAAGATTGTCATGAACGCATCTTCTTAGGCAGCAAGCGCACTGCTTCGCTCAGCTCAGAGCAGCCCTATGCAATGACCCTATCCTGTAATGTATTTTCTACGGGACCTTAGAGTCTCATTCCGCTGAAGCGCTAGTAGTCGTTTTGCCCAGTTCAACCAGTGTGGAACTCTGTGAAATCGTCATGTCGCCAATGTAAGTAATTCTAACCAGGTGTAATGTGATATAGGATTTTAACATTGACAACTATAACGGCCCGTTTCACAGGGATGGTTTCTATTTTGAAATGAAAACAATAAAATTCAGTTACATTTGTTCTGGTTACTGTTGATAAGTAGTAGATATCATTTACTACCGTGCTGATTTCGCCGTTGGAGGGCGCTTGATGTCCTGCAAGCGGTGAGCGTTCGTTTTCGAAACTTAAATTGATTAAGACTTATTTAAGAACAAGTACGTTACAAACAAGGCTTGAAAGTCTAGCATTAATAGCTATTGAAAATGATATATGTGAAAACTTAGACATTAAGAATATTATAGATAATTTTGTTAATAAATATCAAAACTAGGAAATTTAAATTTTAATTAATAAAATGTTTTCAAGAACAAATGTGTAATTTAATTTCTTTCTTGTAAATTCTTTCCACATCATTATGACAAAAATAAAAATAAATAAATAAATTGCCATTTGTTTTGTGGCTCCCATTTCAGCTTTGCAGGTGGCTACGTCCATCCTAACGCCGGCCGCATAGAGGACAGGTAGAAATAAAGAGGTAATAGTTTTACTATATAGACCCTTGATCATTCTTTAACTAGGCTGCAATACATTTGGTTGGCAGGTTTTCAAGGAGGCAAAAAGATTTGTAGAAGAGTGACTAAGCATCAAGTCTCTGGATTGTGGAGTATAAGGACAGATTGAGGGAATGGCCTCTTCAGGGCTTGTTGGATAGGAGGGAAGGGCAACATAATTAAGGCATGAGTTGTATGATCTTCATAAAGCTGAGGGAGACAGGAAGAGAACAAGAGGTCATCTCTGTTAGTTGTATTAGGAGATTGTCTGCAAGGGATTGAGAGGAGGGTTTTTTGCTTAGAGAATGGTGGACAATGAATGGAACATTACCTGAGAGTGTGGCCATTGTGGAAATAGTAAATGAGTTTAAGGCATGGTTTGATAGCAGTGTTTTTAATAATAAGAACCTTCCATAGCAAGTCTTTTGACCCCATAGAGGTCTGGAATAATAATTCAGATTTCATGAATTATTCCCCCTGTTGGATCCTACTTCTTCTAAATCTTTACTTTGGATCCGACATGTTAATCACTATAGTTCTTAAACAATTAATAAGTTGTAAGTTGATTTCTAATTCAAATATAGAGAAAATTTATATTTAAAGACTGCGCCACTCTATATCTGAATTAGTTCAAGAACTGAAGAAAAACCAACTAACAACTATCTCTCCTTTTAGGTATTGTTATTGTATATACTGGCCAAGTATATTTAACTTACTTAATTTACCGCTTTGGTTCGAATATTTTATGAATGGTGCAGTAAAAGAGATTCATCCAAAATACAACTTTAGATAAACAAAAAGAAACATTTAATTTAGAATCATAAATTTTACACTTAAGTTAAAATCAGTAATTAAGATATCACAAACATTTTAACCTCTCTGATAAATTCAATCATACATACTCAGACAATGGTAAATTCGTTGTCTCTAATACAGTCTTCTCACAGTTCCTTAAGTTCCAAATACAATAAAATCTCAGTTAACACCACTTTACAAGCAAACACTTTTAAATTTACACTTCAGCTAATCTTCACAATAGTTACTGTTAACATAAGGAAATTCTAGGATGAAACTCACACACTTCTCTGTATAGGAATATTAATAGTTGGAATAATCTTACCGATAATCTTCTATCTTCATCAACTTATACACAAACACTTTTTATAACCGTAAACACTATTAACAATAATCGGCACTCATTAAAATAAATCTTCAAAACATTAACTGAATTAATTCACAGTCACTATACACATAAACAAACGTTCTTGCATGAAGTACTACTGATCACTCATGAAATAAGGCAACACATGATAATTCCTTAACTTGAGGTTTTATATGCACAGTTGTTCACTCTTCCGGCATTCAATTAATTCTTTAGACACTACAATTCCAAACACAGCTAACGGTAAACTACAACTTTACAGCCTCTACTATTCTAGTAACTCCGTGCTTTATTTCAAGATTCTGTGTGTCCTTGACAGGTCGGCCCTGAAATTAAATATCAACTCAAGTATTGCTAGTCTATTTAGTAGTCACTCAGCTGTCTTCCGTAGCTAAAATTGTCATTCTACAACTTATTAGCTAACCGCCTCTCGACTAGTAGACTTTATTTAGCTGCTTGAGTGACTTGCCAACTCACTATTATCGCACTGTGATTCCCGAATGCTCCGATTCCAACCTAATGCCAATCCTCTCCTTTTTCTCTCTCTTAATAATATTATTTCAGCGTTCATCGTTTTTTATATCCATTCTTCCTGCCTAAATTGTTCTCGTGATTTCTTTAACTAAAACTTTTCAATAAGCTTTCTCCTCACGTGGTGTTCCAAAAACGTGCTCGCTTACTTACATGCGTCTCCATGAAAACAAAACATAATAAAATTGAGCTATTACATAATGTTAAATTTCTACAAATAGGAATAAATAAAGAATATTTACATTTCAATTAATGCACAGTTAAATTATCAAATATAAATTCTATGTTAACATAGAAATAAGCTAAATAGTTTGATAATATTTTAACACAGAGTTTTTCTACTATTAATACATATATTCTTGATTAAATAATTAAATATTAGATAAAATTAAAGGTAGTTATATGAATATTAAATTATAAACAAGTGAATTACATTAAATAATATTTACAAGTCTAGCCTATGTGATGGAAGATCATGTTGGATTCTGAAACAAATAATAATTACTCCAATCTCTATATAATCAGAATCCAACCCCATAGAGGTCTGGAATAATAATTCAGATTTCATGAATTATCCCCCCCCCCCAGCTCAAAACTTGAATTAGAGTACAATAATTAACATGGGCATTTGACACCACATAGAAATATGCATAAATTTGAGAAAATGTGGATAGGTATGAAGCTGATGAGTTGGATAAGCGTGTAACTGATAGATATCAAAGAGTGCTGTTTGGGGGGG
Source organism: Typopeltis vanoorti (assembly GCF_054136105.1). Lineage (NCBI taxonomy): Eukaryota > Metazoa > Arthropoda > Arachnida > Uropygi > Thelyphonidae > Typopeltis > Typopeltis vanoorti. The sequence continues at coordinate 121,734,836 of NC_143557.1, read as the reverse complement.
GGTCAGGGGCACGCTGGCCATATGTGCAATGTGTGCGATGCACACAGGCGTCAGGATAGTAAAGGTGCCAAAGAGGAGGAAATAGTTAAAAAAAAAGTTTTTTAAAGTGATTTTTTTATTGGAGGGTGGGGGATAGGGGTACAAAACTAAAGTTTTGCACACCGGTGCCAGACACTGCTGGCGTGCTATGGGTATAGGGGTGCCAACTAAAGTTTTGCACACCGGTGCCAGACACTGCTGGCATGCTATGGGTATAGGGGTGCCAACTAAAGTTTTGCACAGAGGTGCCGGACACTACTGGCATGCTACTGGGTATAGAGGCCCAAACTAAAGTTTTGCATGCAGGTGCCGGATACTACTGGTGTGCCCCTGGGGGGGGTAGTCTTGGGAGAAGGTTGGTAAGCAGTGGTATGCCACAAGGCTCAGTATTTGATCCGGTGCTGTTTCATTTGTATATCAGTGATGATATAAGAAATTATTTAAGACTAAATATGCAGTTGTTGGTTGATGATTCAAAGCTAGGAAGAGCAATAATCAATGAAGATGATGTAGTGATCCTGCAGATGTCTTAAATAGACTGGCATTATGGGCAAAAGTAAATGACTGCCTGTTGAATGTAACCAAGCGTGAGGTCATACATTTTGGGATCAGGAAATCACAAGTTGCATACTATATTGATGACTGTAGGGATTTGGGGATGATTATGGACAGGGAATTGAAGTTCAGAAAACATATTGCAAAAATGGCCAAAATAGCATCAAATTATGTGGTTGTTTAAAAACATACTGACAAGCAGAGATAAGAAGGTTATTATTCCCCTTTATGAAACTTGAGTAAGGCCACATGCGAACTACGAGGTAGGTAGGTTCCAGAAGTTTCCAGCCTGACATACAAAATTCGCACCAATTTTAAAATGCCATGTGTGATAGATATCACCACCTATGGGGAGGTTGTGTACCTGCACCATTCAGTTGGAGGCACTCATTTGACTAACACATGGCACGCTAAGTGGCTGTAATGTTAAAAAATGAGTACCACACTGTGATAAAGTTTTTCACCAAAGAAGGGTTTTCTCCAAGTGCTATCAAACAGCGATTGGATGGTGTTTATGGAAAAGCTTATCCTTCATATTTCGCCATGAAGGAATGGGCTAAACAGTTTCGCCTAGGAAGAGCGAGATGATCCTCGCCCTGTGGAAGTGATGACTGAGGAAAACGTCTCTCTTGTTGAGGAGGAACTGCTCAATGACAGATGACTGAAACTCAAAGAAATCTCAGCAAAGGTTGAGGATTTCTATAACAACCATCTTTTACATCATTCACAAGAAGCTTCACATGACAAAGGCCAGCGCAAAGTGAGTGCTCCGACTTCTCTGTTCAATTCAGAAGAAGCATCGTGTGACCTGTTTCCACATGTTTTTAGAGCTTTGCCAAGGGAATCAGAGATAAGTACTGGAATCCATTGTCACTGGAAGTGAAACCATGGTCCTTTATTGTGATCTTCTTTCCAAATGGAAATCCATGGAATGGTGCAAAACACTGCCAAAAAAGCCAAGGTCGCTCAGTCCACCAAGAAGATCACGGCCACAATTTTTTGGGATTGCCAGGAAATTCTCTTGATTGACTTCAAGGAAAATAATACCACCATGAATGCAGAACATTATGCTTCACTCCTGTAGAGACCGCACAATGCCATAAAGGAGAAGAGACGAAGAATGCTGAGTCATGGTGTTTGCCTGCTTCGTGACAATTCTCCAGTCCATACAGCTATTGTTGTGAAGGACTGTGGCTTCCAGAAGCTTGAACATTCACCCTACAGCCCAGATCTAGCACCCAGTGACTACTATCTCTTCTTGAAACTGACGAAAGACTTTCGAGGAAGAAAATGTGCAGATGACAATGAGGTGAAAGATGCAATCTTAGGCCATTTTGCAGACAAAAGTACAGACTATTTTTTCAAGGGCATAGAAATGTGAAAAGTGTGTTGAAGTAAAGGGAGATTATGATTATTAGAAACTAATCTTTAAAAGTACCTGTGGCATGACTATAAACAACAAAATTACACAATTATGTAACCATGAAAAATAATTTTAATAATAATAATATTATTTATTAATATATTAATTTCTAGCATGCAGCAACAGTTTTTAATTGGTAAACCAATTGTTGTATGCAGCTTGTATTCCCGATTCTTTGATTTGCATATTTCTATCCACTGATGATGTACTGTTATTTTCAGTACGAAATATCTGTACTTTCATTCAAGCTAATTACTTTATCATGTAATTTTGTTGTTTATTATATTGAAAAGTAACATGGTTGTTTTCTTTCTATCATGTATAAAAGTTATTCAGGCTGTTGAATGTAACCAAGCGTGAGGTCATACATTTTGGGATCAGGAAATCACAAGTTGCATACGATATTGATGACTATAGGGATTTGGGGATGATTATGGACAGGGAATTGAAGTTCAGAAAACATATTGCAAAAATGGCCAAAATAGCATCAACTTATGGAGCCACCCTTGTACTTTGCACAGATCTAGTCACCTGGATTCCATTTGAATGAAGTGGTGGAGAGCATCCAGAGGCGAGTGACCAAGATTGTGGAAGCTCTATGGAATGCTTCCAGTGAGAACAGATTGAAGATCTGGGCTTCAAAAACCAGCTGATTGTTGTAAAAGAGGGGTCGTGATAGAAGGCATATAAGTTATTAAAGAGATTTTATAGGATTGACATTGAAGACTTTTCTCAGTACATGCCAAGAACGGAGTGAACTAGGAATGGAGACTCACCCCTGGAAATTGTATAAGAGCGTGGTTAGGATGTTAAATTTTTTTGTTTGGCAGGTGGTGAATGGGGAGAACGAGTTGCCAGAGGTGGTTGTCAAATTGTAAGTGCTTTATCATTGAATGAGAGGTATGATAGGTATTGTGTGAAAAAATGTTAGAGTGGGTTTCCCAAGATAAGTTATTAACTCCATTGAGATGCTCAGGAAAAAAAAAAATTATAATATCTATACTTTACATGGGTAATTTTAAAGTTAAAATTACCCATGTAAAGTTCTAAAGAAGATTACATGGGTATTCTTTAGATTCTTTCTCCTACATCAGTGATAGGAGAAAGAATGCCTCTGCTTCAGGTTAAGCTTATTTGGAAGTGAAATTTATTTTCTAGTAGACAGACTTATACGTTGGTTACTCATAACTACTAATTTTTCAGAAAATAATGTGTACTAAAATATTAATCATATTAACTTTAATTAATATTTCCTATATTTTGGCAACATTACATTGCCATCATCAGGGATCACAAAAACAGTGATATGTACCATGCAGACACTAACACTGAGCAAACGAGGCTGAAGAAAGGCAACAAAAATCAGGCCTAGAGTCCTAAATTATGTCCCCTAGTAGGCTAAATTGGGTGGTCTTGGCTATTGGGCTGAAGATTCTGAGGATGAGTGTTTCCCAAATTTGTTGAGGTTTTTTGTTGATTATACAATTGTTGATTAAACAATCTGAAGTTTAAGAAATATAGCTGTATTAAAACAAATCTTTCCTTCAAGCTACAGTGCTTCTACAGTCAACAAAAAACTCAACTTGGGAACACTCATTCATTTAATGAGCTAGAATTTTGAACATTCACTTAATGAGATAGAATTTTGATGATACCAAGTTTCTAATTAAGAGTACTGGGAAAGGTTCCTTATGTGATCTTCCTGTTAAAAAAAAAGTGGCTTTTTACAAAATAAAAGCTGAAAGGTCATCACAAAGCTACATTTGCTAAGCATCAGAACACTGTAATGAATTGCTAGTGTTTTGCAGTATTGAACTGAATGTTATGATGGATATTATTAATTTTATTATCCTCCATAACTGAATTCAGTTTTATGGAACTCGACAGATTCTTTGTTAATGTAATTTGAATTATTATGCACATGCTGGCCATTCTTCAGCATTAAAAAGGGAACATATGAAATATGTCTAATTTTTCCACAATATTGTGGTACAAGTAATATTTTTAAGAAAGATAGGATAGGACTTAAGTTTTGTTGATAAGGAAATGCGATAACTTACTGGATATTGGAGACTTTTGAAAATTGATATTTTTGGACTACATCTTGAGGAAGATAATAGATTAGTGGCATGGATAGGAGATAATTGTCTGAAAGATACTGGCATGTTGTGTATTAATTAAGAGTGGGGGAGGGTCCAAAAAAAAGGAAGCTAGCCACTGTTATTCTGCAGGTTCTTGATCTATCATATAGAATGACAGGGATATTCAGTTGCTTGCTGTTACAAAATCGGGGTGGGTTACAAGGAGCATTGCTGATATAAAGTCTCTTCAGGAAGATTTAAATAGGATAGACTTTTTTCTTGAACAAGTGAGTGATGTTGCCATTTTGCTTTTGCTAAGAGTGCAAGATTTTGTATTTGAGAGTACAGAAATGTAATGCTTTGTATGCATTTTGTAGAACTGTGCTCTATGAAGTGAACAAGATACCTGAAGTTAAAGGAACACATTATGAGAGTTGTGAAGACCACACAGTATGTTTCTACTATAAGTAGGACACTCGGGAGAAAGTGGAGATAAAAAAGTGGTTGCACTACTGTTTAAAACTTTGATCAGACCATGCTACACTTGATCTGTGTACAGACTTGGTCGCCTGATTTGCATAGCAAGGAGAAAACTGGAGAAAATCTAGAGACATAACTAAGCAGTATCAAGACTGGAATATTAGTTAGGGAGAGAGGTTGAAGAGATAAATTGCAGAGCTCAGTGGATAAGTGGAAAGGAGTTAATATAATAGAGATAATATTATATTATAATCTAATAATATTGGTGAGGGAATTTTACAAAATTAATACAGAGTGGAAAGGGAGGGGGGGGTGGAAACAAGTGGCCATTCCTGGATATTATATTGTATAAGAGTATGATGATAGAGGACATGAGCAGATATTTCACAAGAGCGATAGATAAATGGAATGCAATGCCAAAATATCTTTTGAATATGAAAAGTGTGAATAGGCTTAAGGTAGTTTTTAAGTGTATATCAGACCTATAATGCTAGTTAAAATTACTAGTTAAATATCAGCATGATAATTAAAAGTTACTTACTTTCATATTAACTTCTATCTTATTCTGTTAAACTAATACTTATTGCCTAAGTTTTGAAACTACATTATTCCAAAGGACTACAGGAATAGGTACCCTTTAGAATTTCCTCATATTCACAATGCTATTCTTAACATTGTGCATATAGAACTTTGGTTAGAACTGTAAAAAATAGCATTTGTTATAATGGCATTTTTTATAGTGAAAGTCAAGTAGTTAAAAAATATATTAACAGTCCTTTGTTTCATGTTATGTACAACACTTACAGGCATCTGATCCCATCCAAGGGAACTGTCAGAGGCACTGCCAGTTCCCTTGCACATTCTTGTAAAACACAAATTGATATTCTGTCTAATCCTTAAGCCATAATTACATTTAGATTCTATAATATCCTAAGAATCTCCAATTGATCAACCTGTGTTTCCATATCAGTCTCTGTCTCATATGTCACAGCAGTAACCTCACTTGGATGATATACCCTTGCAAAATAGTTGCTCAGTAACTCAACTATTTCATCTGCTTCTGTCACCTCATCACCATCAGCACTTGTTAAGGTTATCCTTCCATAGTCATTCTTCTTTGTACTTGCCATGTAATGAGAACTTTTTGGGATTTCCTTTGGCCTCCTTGGCTAGTTTCTTCTCAACCTGCTTTTGCCTTCTTTATCATGCTGGTCACCAATCACCTTATTTTACTGACCCTTGTACTGTTAATGAGCTTGCTTGTCACTTTTCTCCTTATATATCACAACATTTTTCTTTTTTTTGCAGCTCATGCTTAATGATGCTACTTATCTATCTAACCCTGCCTGATTAACCCTCCTGACCTTCGGTATACAATTTGATATTGCTTTCTCCAGATGCAGCTTAACTATCTCCCATGCACTTCTAACATCCTTCTTTTGTAGGTTTTTATGCCATTCTGGAACTTCAGGCTTCTTCCTAAGCTTGTTATACTCACCTGCCTTGTAGTTTCACACATACCATAATATTCCTAATGTTTTACAATTTCCCAATGCAAGACTGCATTATAACTCTCTCCAATTGGAGGTAATGTGGCCACCTTAGTTACCACTGATCCAGTATCCTGCACCCTGAGGCCCCTCCATCAAATTCTGCCTCATGTAATTATCTCTGAGAAGGTATATAAATTAAATTTCCTTCTTGCTATGTATTCTATTTTGCTTAATTCCAACATTAACATTTTCCAGTATACCATCTCTATCAACATGCTTTGTTCTCTCCACCTAACTGGTACTTGCTTTCAAACACTTACTTGTTCACTCACCAGTTTTGCTCTCCTTCCATAAATCCTTCAATTATGATGAATACATTTCTCTCTCTCTCTCTCTCTCACTCACTCACACACACACACACACACACACACACACACACACACACACACACACACACACACACACACACACACACACACACACACACACACACACACACACACACACACACAGCATTGAACAAAATGGTGTACCAACAATATTGAATTTAAACAAAAATACAAAATTTTTACTTAAAACTAAACTCAGTCTGTCAGACACCCATACAAAACAGAAAGCTACAATGAATTAACCTATTATTATTAACTAAATTATGAAAGAAATAAATTATATTTCAATAGTGCTAATAACCAACACCTTTTGCATTGTGTGACCTTGTAGCTTTCATGTTCAGAAGAATTTTTTCCCCCCACATGCTTTAGGATTCTTCTAAAGTTGGTGATAATCATATTAGTGGAGCATAAAAATGAAATCCTAATAACTGATAAGTTATTTCATGTAGGAAGGATCCATCTTCATATGATTATATTATCCATAGGCTACATAAAGCCTTAAGATGTTTTATCATTGTTGATCAGGAACAAAAAATGTGTCTACCAGCATGTTACATAGAAGAGTCATGTCTCCAAGACTAAATAACACCAGTGGATAACATTTCACTTGCTTGTAATGTACTTTCACTGAGAGTATGTGGAATATGATATGGACATTTTCAAACTGGAGTGGGATCATCCAGCTGAACTGAATGCACTCTTTGGAACATCTGCTTGTGATGCCATGAAGCAGATGCCATGAATGAACACATTTAGGTACTTTATAAGCAAAGGGGGGGGGGGGGACAAACCCGTTTTATACCTCGTATCTCTAGTGCCCCTTCACTACCAAACCTTTCTTCCCGACACTCCTTTTGTGCCCGGCTCCTATTTTCATTTCAGTCTTCCTGGAATACTTTGTACGCGTGCCGCGTCTTCCCAGAAAAACACTGTGTACGTGCCACTCGCACGTAAGCAATTTGCCGTCGGCTATACAATTTATCCGAAGTTGTCGTTAATGGACTTTGATCCTTCGTTATTATGCTCTAACATATATCTTATAGAGAAACTTCTTACATTATAATCTTTTTACAAAAAAATGACATCTTTCACCTTTAATTAATATTACAAAGTTTGTTAGTATAATTCTTTAAACAAAATTGGTACTTTCACTTATTTACAAGCATTTTCGTTATTGTTTTAGCTTAATTTGTTGGATCTTGAAACAAAATTAATTTTTCCAAGGAAATCCTTTCATTCAAGATCCTACAATGCAAAACACATCTCCTTGTGGATATGTATAATGTTATGCATTAAGGGATTGAGGCTCACACTTGGATAAAAGATTAAACTAAATTTATTATAGTCTAACCAAGTGTAAAATAAACTTTCAACATCTTTCTCTAAATCCAGAGTAATTTAATAAAAAGGTGGCACACCTTTTGGCAACTCCTATAGGGAAAAATGACCTCGCCATTGCTTCTGTCTGGTATCTCCACTATTAGGCCTAGCTCCCACTGAAGAGACCTCAATAAAGGTTGAAACTAGTCTGGGTAGTGGCCCTTCCCTTAATGCATAACATTATACATATCCGCAAGGAGATGTGTTTTGCATTATGGGAGATACTGAGATAGGAGTGATGTTAGCTTGGCTCACCTTTGCTACGAGTTGCCCGGTGTTGTACTACGTTACCCCAGTCCTGAAGATATTTTCAGGCGCAAGCTTTGTTTGTTCACACTTGGATAAAGGATTAAACTAAATTTATTATAGTTTAGAGAAATTGTTTAGTGAGAGTTTGGAAGTGTAAAACCAGGGAAACTACAGATATTTGGAGGAGGGGGAGTGCAATCAAGAATTTGTTTGATCCCCCCATGGGATAAATGAATATGTATGCAAAAACAATTATGCAATTTTACAGGTTTCAGATTCGAATGGATTGGTAATGACATTGCACGAGGGTAATTGTAGTTCCAAGGGATGTTGAAATGCATGTACACGAAAGCCAGAAGTTTCAGAAATAAGGGAGAGGAAGTTTTTTTGGCATTGGTCAACTCGACTTGGCCAAAAATTGTAGGCATCAGTGAGACCTGGTTGACAGAAAATGATATAGTTACAAGGATAGAAATGTAAAGGTATTGTATTTTCAAAGAGGATAGAGGGAATAGGACAGGATGTGGAGTATTGCTGATGATAGCTGAAGAACTACAACCAAGAAAATTAGAAATTAATTTAGGCCTTGGAGAGATGGTCTATTTGAAGCTATCTGGAGACAGAGACCAATAGGAAAAAATATATTGTTGGCTACTGCTATAGACCAGGAGGTTGATAGGGAGATACCATGCATTTGCAGATTAGCACAGTGAGTGTAAGCTGAGCAGTTATTATTGGAGACTTCAGGCATAGATTGGAGGGAGGAAAGGGGACATGCCTAGAAGTGGAATTTATACATTTGCTAAGGAATAATTACTTGAAATAACATGTTATAGAGGTACCAAAGGTTTGAGAGTGCTAGATCTGGTAATAGCATCAGAAATATATAACTAAGGTAGACACTGCCCCCAATTGGGTAGTGGGAAGAGATGTTCTGAGAAGTTGCTAAGCATGTAGAACATTCTCTCTCTCTCTCTCTCTCTCTCAAGGAAGAGTTTATGTTGAACTATAAAGCTGGTATTGGTAATTGTGACAGACTAAGATGGCATCTTGGAGTAGTACCATGACTTGAGAAGCAATAAAGAAAGAGTGTTGATAGTGCATGGGAATTGGTCAGAGATTGTTTGAGAGAAGTAGTATCAGACTGCATACCCAAGGTCAGGAAGACAAACTAAGTGGGGATTAAGTGGTTGAGTAGAGATATAAAGCAAGAGCTGCAAAAAAAAAAAAAAAAAAAGTAATCACTGTGGAAGAAATACAAAGAAAAAGGTGATTAGTATACTCACGAGCAGCCCAAAGCGCAAGCAAGAAGGTTGACTAGTATGGTAAGAAAGGCCAAATCAGATTATGGGAGAAAATTATCTAAGTAGGCCAAAGGAAATCCAAAAGAGTTTTTTTTTCATTATGTAGCAACTAAGAGGAAAAATGACTATGGTAGGATTACTGTAATCAATACTGATCATAGGAAGGTGACAGAGGCAAAAGAAATAGTTAAGTTGCTGAGTGATCTTTTTGCAAAGGTGTGTCATCAAGGTGGAGATTTTGTAGTTGCTGATGTGACAGAGATAATACATGTTGAAATTGAGGTAGATGAAAATTCAGCATGTTGAAAAATATCAATGTGAATACAGCAGTGGAACTGGATAGCATGTCAGCCCATGTACTATGATGAAGCTGTTCAATCTAAGTCTCACTCTGGTAAGGTTCCAAGGGAGTGGAAACAGGGAAAGATAGTTCCTTTATATAAAGGTGGCTCCAAAACAGAAGTAGAAAACTACAGACCAATTAATTATAAATGTTAATTAATGTATCAGAGTAAAGTATTGGAAATGTTGGTTAAATGTAAAACCTAACAGTCAGTTGATAAGGATACAATACTCTATACTGGGCAGCATGACTTTGTAAAGGTAGGTCTTGTCTTTATATTAAAGAGACAGTGGAATTGGATAAAGGAAATGGCTACATCATGATACTGCTGGACTTTGCAAAAGATAAGGTGGGACAAATGGAAATGAATGTGAAACTAGTAGCTTCGAGATGTTACTTCAACTGTTAACCTTATACAAATCACAAATCTGCCCAGCTATTGAATACCGCTCTCACATTTTGAATGGGGCCCTTAAGAGCTCCTCTCAAAATGCTTGACTCAATACAGAGGAGGGCAATTAGATTGATTAATAACCCATCACTTACAAACTCACACCTCCCACTTTTGCACAGATGTTTAGTTTCTTCAATATGTGTATTCTATAAATATTTCCATGGTAAATGTTCAGCTAAAATAGCATCAATAATTCCCCAACTCAGTACTAAGTCCATTGGAACACATGCAGCTGCCACCCAACATCGCTTCACAGTACACCTTGAAACCCACAGTCCAAGTTTCTTTTCCTCTTCCTTCATCCCTGCTACTGCTGTATTGTGGAATAGTTTTACCCCTTATGTGTTCCCAAGGAATACAATATACAGGCTTTTAAATATGATCATTGTGAACAGGTTCAAATGTGAATAGGTTTCTCCTTTCTAACCTATTACCTATACATTGTACTAACATATTATAGGTTGATTACCAACTTCTCGTATAAAAAAAAAAAAAAAAAGTAGCATTGACAGTAGCAGGGCGACTGACTGATAGACACCAGAGAGTAGTATATGGTGTAGTAGAATCTAGGAGAATGAGGGCGACTAGGGGAGTAACTCAGGGTTCTGTACTAGGATCAATCACTATTTAATTTGATATAGAAAGATTTAAGGGGGAATCAGTTGTTTGCTGATGATGTAAAACTGGGGAGGGCAATAGTTCATAAAGGGAATGTAAATAAATATCCTGCAGGATGATTTAAATAAATTGGTATTGTAGGCAAAGAGTAATGATTATTGGTTTAATGTTGCAAAATGTAAGGTTATGACTTCAGATTGAAAAGGTTACATACTATGTATCACATTGAATTGTAGAATGGTGAAAAAGTGGAATGGATTGCCAGAATTAGTTGTGAGTGCCCTGACAACAAGTGATTTCAAGGAGAGGTACTGGATTGTAGGAAATTGATGAAACTAGGGATGTGAGGATAATGATGGGCAGAGAGTTGAAGTTCAGAGAGCATATTGCAAAAGTTGGTAAAATAGCTCAAAGGATTACTTGTATGTTGAAAAACATGCTAAGTAAACATAGGGAAGTTATTATCCCTCTTTATGAGGCTTTGATTTGGCTCTATCATGAACTATTGTGCACAAATTTGATCACCTGGATCAAATTTGTGCACAATAGTTCTCCTGATCAGGAGAACTATTGTGCACAAATTCTCCTGATTTATAATATAAATCTCCTGATCTATAATATAAGAGAGAATTCAGAGACGAGTGACCAAGCTGGTGACAGGTCTGTGAAATGCTCCCTGTGAGAATAGGTTGAAAGGTGTGTGATTTAAAGTTTAGTTGATAGGTAGAGAAGAGGTGGCATGATAGAAACTTATAAGATATTAAAGAGGGTTTTATAAAATTGAAGCAAAGGAAATTTTTCAATATATGACATATAGAGAAATAGGAGTCATCTGTGGAAGTTATGTTAGAGTGTTGTTAGTAAGGGTGTGCAGACTAGATTTTTTGCATGGAGAATGGTGAACAAGTGGAATGGATTGTCAGAATTAGTTCAAGGAGAGGTTCGATAGGTTTGTGTGTATAAATAATAATACTGTGAGTTACCCATTATAGGTTCCAGACTCAATGGAGATACTATATAATAATAATACTCATGGAATAGATCTTTATATCATTTGGAATTTTGAGAAGATTATTAAAATTGTTTAGAACATTAAAAGAATTAATAATCTTGATTATTTTTTATTATTTTTTTTTCTAGATTAAATATTGTGCATATTCTGACACATCTTCCCAAGGTATGTGTCAGTATATGCATTATCTATGTCATATAATATGTTTATTCATTAAAATCACACGAAAAAGCCAGTATTGTTCAAAACACAAGAATTCTCCTTAAGAAAATAAGTGATTTGTATTTTAGAGGAGCTACATGAAAAATTTTCAGAAATATAGTCTTGTTGATATTCTAAATCTCATCACTCAATCAATTTGTGTCCTCCAACATTCCTTCTAATTTTTACCTACCCATGTATGCATGAAAAACATTTTGTGCACAAGTTTCTTATTTTAGACTTAACGTGCGACATTGTGAGCAGTAGCCTATGCTCACAATAGCAAAATTCACAAGCCACAAACTCTTAATCTGAAATGCTAAAGTTTGTGACAACATCTTTCTTAAAAGATCTTGTACATTGCATGCTAAATATTTCTGTAAGAGCAACCTAAATGCTTACTCCTACTTAAATACTGCATATACCTCAGTTTAATAACAAAGTATGTCACATTTTTCTAGCCACTCAAATTTTTATGAATTTGCAGTTCTTTTCCACTTTAATATCAACGGTGACATTTTGTGAGTTTAATGCGCCAAAACCACTAATGTAATATTAGTAATATTGCATAACAAACGAATTATAGGAAACTGTATAAGAAGGATGTGATGAGAGGAGTGAGGAGCAGGTTCTTTGCATGGAGAGTGGTTGGTGAGTGGGAATGTATTGCCTGAGTGTGTTGTGAATGTCAACACATTGAATCAGTTTAAGGCATAGTTGGATGAGCATTGTGTGCAATAGTATACCTCCCATGATGAGTCTCTGACTCCATGGAGGTCAGATGATGATGATAATAATAATAATATAATTTGTTTTTATGAAAATTAAGTGGATGTTAAATCCAGCATTATTTCAAAGCTGAATATATAAACTATAAAAGTTTCGTATGAAATTTGACCAGAGAGTACGGGGAATACACTCGCCAATATTTATGAGTTGCCCTAGCCGGACCTTATAGGAGACATGCATGCTATGACAGCGTCCATATATTCGCCTCCTATTAGTCTCCATTTTGATAAAGTTTCACTGGCCTGACAGCTGTTTTAAACTGGTTGGTTATCATCAGGCCAGTGAAACTTTATGTGAATGTCTTCAAGTAGGAAAGAATTTTTGGTTTCAAACAGTATGAAACCACTGTTCTACTGAATTGAAGAGCCTTGAGGGGCTTGAAAAAGTTCCATCTTTGGTTTCCAGATAATTTAAGAAATAAATAAAACTATTAAAAATGAAAAAAAAAATTAAAATAAAGATTAAAAAAAAAACCTTACTCCACCAATGGTATTAACATTCTGTAGGTTTACAAGTTTTTTTTATGAGTGGGATTGCAAAAAAAAAAAAAGTTGAATATGAGTGGTATAGTCTGTACTGACAGTTAGTCATTAATAGTTAACTTCATCACTTTCTCCAGGAGATGAAGTTGACCGTTGATGACCTCTATAATTTTAGAGAGCACTGAAATTAGAGTAAAATTCAGTAGTTGAATGGCAGACATTTATCTCCCACTCCAATGTTATTTTTAATTTTTTTTTAATTAGATGTATATGAGCTTGCATTAATTAATGCTGTGTGGTAGATTTCAGCTGAATAAATACAGTCAGCACTAACTGTAGTAAATTCATCAGGACTGCAAGAATAGTTTCTTATAATGAATAATTTATTTACAGTGAGTTTTCTTGAGCATAGCGTTCTGCTGGACCTTTTATTAGAACTTTTCAATAGTTTGTTATAGTGAGTGAATTTGTTATGCATCTACACCACCAATTTTTGGCACCCTAGGTTCCAGAGCCTTGGCAGATTGGCCAATTTTATGGACTGGCGATGGCCTCATAACAATTCATCAGTGTATATCTGAAATACGTACATTAGTACAGCTGTGAATGATACAAGTTCATTAATACAGTACAGTATAAATGAAAACAGGTTTATTATTTACTGTATTTATAAAGAATGGATTAAATCATGTGAAGTATTGCTAACATTTTCATCAGAAGAATTATCAAACATCAAGACAGATCCCAACTTATGCCAACATCTGTTTGCTGTTCATGCTTGTACCTTCTCACACAATGAACCAAAGCACATCTCTTATGCTAAATTGCTTAATAAATGTCTATACAAACATGGCAGCATTTACAACATATAACAAATTTTTTCATAAAAAATGTTACATATTCAACCTTCAGAACATTCCTTGGTGTTGGAGTTAGATATGAGATTTACAGTTTAGTGTTAAATACACTGTATAAATCTTTCCTTGCATTGGAGTTTGGCTCTGGGGTAAGCTTCTTGGTGGGCTACAGACATGCAGTGTGTGCTGAAGCCACAGACACGACACTTTTCAAACCATTTTAATGTAATTTCAGTGGTAATCTGGCCATTTTATTTGCACAGGTTAACACCTTTTAAGTTCCTAGAACATTTAAATTTTCCCATTGTCAATGGCTTACATCATCCATACCTGCTGAGTTTGAGCACCAGAGGATAGTGACTCTATCCTTAAATTATCTAAATGCTGTTCAGCTCTTCTTTGTCTTAATGTCCTTCATGATGTACATTGTCAATACAGTGCAGTTTCATCAGCATTATACATTGCTCAGGACTAAGGTGCTTATCAGTTGTAAGTTTAGCAAATTCATTCACATATCGGTAGCTACTTTGTGGTTTTTGGACTTTTTTTACCATGCATTTTATGCATGGAAATTCCATGACACTTTTTATAGTCACACTGAAGTTCTAATTTAAGTTCTTTATGGATTAACTTAGCCTGTTCCATTAACATGCTACCCGATCAGCATACTCCCATCATTCCAACATTTTTGAAACTATTCCATTATCACTTAGTCATGCTCTGTACTCTTACCATTTTTCATATTTTTTTGTCTTTGCTTCTTGGAATCACTGTCTGTAAAGAATCCAGTATTTATCTCTTTGCTTGTTTATATCATAAACAGTGGATTGACCAGTACCATATGAATCACAGTTTCCTCACCAAAACACCACATTTGAGTTGTTTCAGTACTTCTACCTTATCTTATCAATATAGACTTGTGCTTACTTTTGACACCCCCAACTTAATGTAAGAAAAATAAATGAAGAATCACTCAAAACAAAGGTTCACCACCAGCTGCAGATGTAAACAATCGAGTGAGTGCATTCCACTTATAACACCCATCTTTCGTGGCCCATGAAGCAGTTGAAGGGTTGCTGGAATTTCAAGTCACTCATAATTTTGTCTGGACTAAAGGAGGTGCCAGACCACCTGTTGCAGAAAATATTGGTGGTGTACTTGTCATTACCTGTACTATACTGAAAGTATAGTATAGTATAAAGTGAAAGTTATAGTAAAGGACAAGTGTTAGTTCTGGAGCATGCCTCTTAAATGCAACTCAGAGATGGGGGAAATAGCATCAGATCCAGAAACCTTTTTGATATTTAGGTTGTTTGAAATTCTTTTGATGTGTTTCCCTAGTTGATACAATGCCACCATCTTAGTGAGAGAAGTATAAATGTTGCTTTCAGTGTCCTTTGTGAAGGACAACAAGCACAACTGCCATTTATGCAATAGGTGAGTTTTCTGCATTTAGCTCTTTCAAAGTCATTTTTGTTAATAGTTATTAATAACAGCAAACATTGTTATAAACTATAATAGAAATTATCACGAAAAGTTCACCATATAGTACAGTCAACTCAAAGCACACTAGTAAGGACCACAGAATAGTGTTTATTATATTAGGGCTGGCTATAGCAATTTCCTTTAGTATAGAATTGAATTCATATTACTTTCGTCATGACTTTTTGGTAGTTTGTTATAATGGTGTTTACTATAGTGAGAATCAACTGCACATTGATTTTGGCTCTTATCTTAGGGTAAAATATGTTAATATTTTAAAAATATTGTATTTATAATTATAGTAAGCTACACAAGATTTGAAAACTTCTATTAAATAATCGTCCAGTCTTCTGACCTTATGATCAGTGCTTAGTTTCCTTTGATTTTTGTGGGCAATTTTCCATCTTTGATGTTCCTTGATATTGATGACTTAAGGTTATGATTGTAATTGATCATCACTAGAGTGTACTTTCTGGTTCTTAAAAAAAAAAAAAAAAAACTAGAAACTAAAGTAGATGGTCTAATTTGTTTTATGGTTGGTTTTTAGGTCACTCTTCTGGCATTTTTATGGGTTGCTGTTAGTAACTTATTCTAAATATTTGAGTAAGCATTTGATTCAGTCGGTATTTTTTTTTAGAAATAATATCCTTTTATTCTTTTTATCTTTGTTTTGAGCTTTCTGATCCATCTCACAAAGACTTATGCTGCAGTATATTTCTATTAGTATGGATAGCCGTAGAGATTAGATAATCTAGAAACCCCAGAGACCAAACAGGAAACTTTTTTTCAAGCCATTTCAAGCTTCCAGTAAGCAGGTCGTAGTCTTACACAGGGCAATGAAAGTCAACACTCACCATAAGACATCCCACCATGGGCTGGCCTAGATTGATTCAATTTGAACTCAGCCTTCTAGTTGGACAGTGGGTATGCTAATGAAATGACAGGCCAGTTCATAGTGTTTAGTAAATAGTATTTATCATATACATTGTATGTATTTTGTATGTGAGTTTTAATTCTGTTTACCTGATGTGTATTTATTTGTTTTTATTTGTAAACATTTTCTATTTTACACATTATATCCTTTTATTTTGCTTTTGTACTGTTTTTTATTGTTCAGCTAATAAAACTGATTTTATTGTAAAACCTAAGTATCCAATTTGGATTGATTGGCTTTTTCAAACAAAACAGTTCAGTATGCGTGGAAAGCAATGTTTGTGTGCTTTGCATCATAATTCATGATGACAATAGAGAAATCTGATGCATATAATATAAATTTAAAAAAAAATGTACAGTAATTAATTTGCATTCTCAGCCGTAGTCAGTTTGTCACCATTAAATAGTTTTACCTTTGGGAGTAAAGGAGTAATGCAAAAAGCAAAAGAAACTCTCTTGAATTTGGCTGCCATTTTCTTTTAATACTGCATTTTTTCTTTTTTTTTTAATTTATATTATATGCATCATACTCCTCATGGATCAGGGAATCGCCCTCCATCTTATACCTCCTTCATAATTACTTATTTTTCCACAGTTCCTGCTTAATTTTATTATTAATTTTCTCTCGCCCTATTTATGCAAAACTGCATGAGGATTGGTTTAAGACATGTCTTAACCAATCTTCATGCAATTTTTATATATAGAGTTGGACAAAATAATAGAAACACTTGTTATACATATTTATTTATTAATATGGTGTTGGACCACCTTTTGTCTTCAGTACAGCCTGAATTCTTGGAATGGACTCAAATAACTGTTGAATAGTTTCTAATGGAATTTTGTACCATTCTTCTTGAAGAACATATTCAAGATGTTTTGAAGACATTGGAGGTGAGAATCTGTTTCTTATTCTAGTCTCCAAAACTGACCAGAATGGAATGTTCAAATCTTATAACTGTGCTCACCAGTGGGAGATGTTTAAGTTCATCTTCAAACCATGACTGTACAGTCTAAGCTGTGTGAATGGGGATCTTGTAGTACTGTATTGTAGTTTGTATCATGGGATGCACTTGATTAAATATGTCCAAATAATCAATTGCAGTAATTCTACCTGATAATGGCACCAACAGAATACCACCATCACAGAACTTCCCCATGTGCTTTACTGATGGAACCATGCATTCTGGCTTGTAGGCTTCCTTGGGTGTTCTCCAAACCAAACTTGTCCTAATGTAGGAAACTGTGTGAAGGTCATCTTATCTGACCATATCACGTTTTCAGTTTTCTAATGTCCAGGTTTTATGGTCGTGACACCATCGTTTATGCATCTGAGCATTATTTTCAGCAAACAGAGGGTTAGTAATTGCAACTCTACTGTGAATATTGGAATTATGAAGCTCGCGTCGGACAGAGTTTGTGGAAACAGGTTCTGCTGGTACCTGTTCTGTAGTAGTACTGTGATTTTTCAAAACCATCCTCGATGTCCGACGATCTCTTTCTGTCATTTTTGATTTTCACCCACTGTTTTTCTTCAGCGATGTCTTGCAGTGATCTGTGTATACCGCATAACCTTAGAAACTGTCGATCCCAATACACCTAGTAATGTGGGAGTTTTTGTCACTGATGCTCAGCTAAATGTGCACCAACAATGTCTTCTTTCAATGTGAGACAATTCTCCCATTTTCCGATTGTTTAACATGAGTTAAAAAAAAGTGTAAACAAAGCAAGAACGTTCAGTGCTTCCTCATTACAAGTTATGAGAATGGATTATCTGATGTGCTGATGGATAAACATGATTCGTTTTAAATTGATGATGGAAGTTTAAACATTTCTTCCAGCTTAGTCAATGGAATTGGGAAGCCAGGTGGGACAGAGCACTAAAATCATTGCGAAGCGAAAGATGATTTTATTCTTATTCTTTGGACAACTGGAGTGAAGAAAATCAAATCTTCAGATGAAAGGATTCTCTGGCATGGAATATCAGATTCATGTTATTATGAATGCACAAGTACTGCTCTTGTTTTGGAACGAATCATGCATAATATAGTTCAGCTAGTTGAAAGTAATGGTTATCTGTAAATTCAGCTAGATATAGACAGGCCATGTGTTGGCGTTTTTTGCCCTTTTTTTTTTCCTGACAGTTTTTTGCTATATGTAGTGTGATGTTTGTTACTTGTGTTGTTCCAACACAAGTAACATTTAAAATCCTCCATTTGAGAAGCTGAAAAGTGCATTGTGAGGTAATGTGTTTTTGAATATGTATGCTACCCACATAGAGAGCACCCAGGCTTTCTCAGCATGTCCAACACACACACACCACTTGAATTTCTAGTACATCTGGTAGAGTAGGTAGCAGCAGACTTATGATGCATTGCCATTGTTACGTTTTGTTCCATGTATTCTGATAGCGGGCCTTCCTTGAAATGTAGAAGAGTTTTGTAGTCCACAGTATATTTGGAAATCCATCGAGGCTCCTTAAATTTGCTAATTTAAAATAACAACAATCCTGTGATGCCCATGAACAATATGTTTTATACGTGTGTCTCAATTGCTTCCTGATCAGAATTTCTAAATTGGTCCCGTTCCCTTCTCTGGCAATTTAAGTTGCTGTAAACTATATTTTATATTAATGTTAAATATATGATTAACAATTTTAATTGTACAGTCTCTCCTGTGGTTTCGCCCATCTTGGCTACTGAGCATCTCATTCGTTTTAGTCATGTTTATATAAATGAAAATAGGTTCTGCTATGTTGTTAATGTGGCATGTCAATTTATCCCGTCAAGTATTAAGTAACGACGACTCTGTGATAAATATTTGCCAATACTTTAAAACGTCTACGTTTTGAGTTCAGTTTACGCCACAGGTATACGAGGATCATGCTTTTAAGAACGAAATAAGAACAATTTTAGCGTCCTAAAAGCCAGTTTGTGAACACACAAGTTCTATAGATATTAAATATCCGTAGAGGGATGCAGCAGAAGAATGGCAAACATCCTCATTAAATGGGCCAAAACCCTTAGCCAGGGAACGCAACCCGTCTTGGACGGAGGAGAAATGGATGGCAAATCCAGTTTTAATTTAAACAATAACGTAGAGGAAAATTTTTGGAGACTATTAAATTCCTCAATTCACAAATACTTGAGAAAATATTTAATAAACGGTTATAGTTTATTTGCTAAAAAAAAAATTGATATCCTAGTTTTAAATGAATTTCTTTTGTTCTTCCATTCGTACGTGCGTGTATCAGAATTACAAATTTATTATTACGTGACACCTCCAAGTCTAAGGACTCATCGTTAGAGGGTACTCTACTCCTCACATCTCCCTTAATCCAACTACACCAACAACAGTAGCATTTTTGTCAAAATTGCGTTGTGTTCTCATGACCGGTTTGCCTGTATGCGGGATGAGAAAGCCCTGCCACTTCCGTATGACTCATACGGAATATAAATTCCTCAATTCACAAATACTTGAGAAAATATTTAATAAACGGTTATAGTTTATTTGCTAAAAAAAAAATTGATATCCTAGTTTTAAATGAATTTCTTTTGTTCTTCCATTCGTACGTGCGTGTATCAGAATTACAAATTTATTATTACGTGACACCTCCAAGTCTAAGGACTCATCGTTAGAGGGTACTCTACTCCTCACATCTCCCTTAATCCAACTACACCAACAACAGTAGCATTTTTGTCAAAATTGCGTTGTGTTCTCATGACCGGTTTGCCTGTATGCGGGATGAGAAAGCCCTGCCACTTCCGTATGACATTAGTTAACTGACTTTCGATTGAAAAACATTTACGCCACAGGTATACGAGGATCATGCTTTTAAGAACGAAATAAGAACAATTTTAGAGTCCTAAAAGCCAGTTTGTGAACACACAAGTTCTATAGATATTAAATATCCGTAGAGGGATGCAGCAGAAGAATGGCAAACCGGTTGTGATCCACAAATTCCTCTCTTCACGCCAAGAATTGAACTCAGGTCCTTTCCGATCGAAGAGCACAGTGGCCTGATTTCTTCCAGTTGCGTTACGAAGGAGCTGAAGTAAAATTTAAATAAAGTTGTCAGATTTTATTTACTGAAAATGTGTTGAAGCATCTCAAAATTTAGTTTAAATAAGGCTATTTTTAGTACCAGAGAAAAAAAAACGAATGTAAATTATATAAAATGCTAAAATCGGAACTAGGAAATTGTGAATGTTCCCGCTTAACAGTGCTAATAATTGCTGTAATTAATAACATTTCTTGAAGGAATTTCCTCAAAACATAATGGTAATAATAGCAGTGCTCTTGTGTTATTCAAGATTTAAGATCTCTTGAGAGAGTGAGTTGTAGTTTAAATCGGGTCGTTTTTTATATATATAAGAATTGAGAGAATGATTCAAAATGATACACAAAGTGTATTCTGTTGTTAATGATAATAAATAATTATATAAACTAAAAATAACTTATGTTCAGTCGATATAATGAGTGACGTCACTATAGTTGTTAATGCATATAGGTGATTTCATGTACTATAATAACTCTTTGAATTAATAACGCTTGGAATTGCTGCTTAAATTCGTACAGATGCTTTCATGAAAATCTTCAAGACCAGGAAGAAAAAATAATAATAATCTGTGCATTATAATGGATCCTAGCAGCAAATGAAATTATACACAAAATGTTGAGTCGACCACATACCTTCAAGCAACACGTTGTGAAACGAACTAATCTGAAATAATTGCTACAACGGAATTGCTTGAGAAAGCGTTTGACTTCATTAACTCGGTAACGAATAGGATTGACTTCCAAGGAAGAGGCGGGTGGAATTAATAGAACTCGGAATTTTCGGATTGGTGGTATAAATAATTAGAATATACCATGCAGTAAAAGGATTCTTAAAATTGCTACTGCTAATCGCGAATATCAGAAGTTGAGTTAGATTGAACGGCTAGAAATTAAGAGAACTGAAATATTCCCTAGTGAAATAATTAAAAGGTAGACGAACTATTAGCGTGAAGCCAAACGTCTCGTAGCTAATAATTGCAGTTATTCTAAATGCCGATAGATGGTAGCACGAGTACCAAGTATACAAAAAGAACAAAATTTGATGATTTCACTATGGTTGTGATCCATAGGAATGAAAGAAAATTTTGCAATAGTATTTTGTTAATATTAGCAACAACACAACAAAAAAACTTTTTTTTTTTAAATATCGAAACACAAGGGTCTGTCATAATATACGATAATACCTCTCGGAAGGCGATTCGTTATTCAGTTTTCAATTTTTTGTGTTCAACTTAGATCTTGCTTGATGAATTTCATAAAAGCATACAGTATGTGCGAATTACTCCTCGTATATCAGAGACAAATATTTGTGTCGCTAGCCTAAGTATATTCAGCGATAAAATACTTTTGAACAATTGATTACTTTAGAATCTGATGGCAGCATTGCCATTATACACAAGTTCGGTTAATACAATTTAGATTATGATATGCCTTGATTTTAAGCTAAAAAAGTGATGGCGAAAGCAATTTTGGCACAGCTAAGAGAGGTGAAAGACTCCAATTTTAATTAGTTACATTTTGTATAATTTAGCCTAATATTGAAATATTGGGCTGAAGCATTCGGTATTTAGAAAAAGCATTAATAGCGGCACTAGTAATCAGGGCAGTAGCTTAACAAACAGAGCTCGTCTAATTGCTTCTTACACGTGATTGGAGGATGAGCCTACTATTGATAGATTTTAGCGGATAAGGATCCCGTTCTTGTAGCTCCGTATTTTTCAGCAGTGGACAACAAAAAGGATTAAATACGCATCGACAAAATCTATTTGGAAATTTCTTTAATTTTCATTCGAATTAAATTTTATTTATAACTAAATATAACTAAATTGAAGCCTTTGGCTCTTCATATGTCTAATAACTAAATAGTAAGCCTAAGAATAATGATGCGTCCTACAATGTTCCTTAAAGACTGCTTTCAAATAGACTAGCTAATGGCATACAGATAGTAGAATGCTAGCCAAACTCTGAAGTTGGAACAGTTGATTCATTGATTTATATCTAAGAATAAGAGAAAAAAAGACTTACCTTGATAGATTTAGTTGATATGATCGTTGGACTTATTGCTTCTATTTTAAAGTTAGGTGATAAACAATCATGAATATATAAACGAATGATAGGGCTAAAACGGCTTCGCCTACTTCCTATAGAGGAAAATAAAAGGTGATGGCGATCAAGTAGAATAAACAGCGTGAAGTGGAACAAATCCCACTTTACGCTGTTTAAAAAAACTGAAATACTCATCCTTTGCAAGGTAATTGCTTAACAAGAAAAGCTGATTAGAAACTTTTCCAAATCGTAAATAGTCTCTTAGGTAGAACAAAAATAAGAATTGCGACGATTTGTAAACAAATTATCATAAGTGAATTAAGAAAATGAATCCTAGTGGGATAATAGGAAAACATTTAAGAATATTAGTTTATTTTGTGTATAACTTTAATGTTCACTTTTATTTTCTACATATTTCTCTATCTCAACTTTTAACTATGTTCTTTCTCTCTTTGCCAAGTTTTCCAGAAGGACTGGGAGAGACATTAACGACCTACTTGAAAACTGTCGTCGGTGCGCCGTAATAAAGAGACACAAAGGGACGTCAGAGGCAAAGATTACACGAGCCAGTTTTAATTAGTTTCCGAGTGAACTGCATTTCTAGGAGATGGACACTCTCGAGGTGGAAAAGAGTGTAACAAATGTACACGCAAGTAAGAAGACGAAGGTGTGAGAAGTCCATTACCGTTGTTACTGCTAATATACGAGGATATTTTAATTACGCCTTCACGTTTAATCTGATCATATGTAAATGTATGAAAACTAAAAAAAAAAAAAAAAAAAAAAAAACACCGCACAAACTTGTTATGGGGCCTATATTACGGCTGTTGGAACTTGCTTAACAAGAAAAATAAATTAGTCTCTTCATGCACCTTGGTTTGCTGCCTATGGCTAGTTTGAAACAGAAAAATGTTCTTGTCTGCATTATAGCAGTTATTATTCTGATCATTACATTTTTCTCCCCTTTTGACTACAACGCAGTAAACCACCCAAGGAAAATTTTTATCATAACATGTTTCTCATAAGCATACGTTACATTCAAATTATTTGATCGTCTGCATCGAAATTGCTTATAAAAATATTTCTTAAACATACTTGTACTACAGTAAAGGGCAAGGGGGGAAAATATGCTTACCAAACTCCATTTTGTGTTTTTTTATTACATCTTCTGCATATATATAATGTTGAATTAAAGACTGGCTAGCTCACCTTCACTTGAAAAGTTCTTACAACGATCCTTTACGTTCCAGACAGGATTCGAACCCACGTTTCAACCAAAGGGTATCGTCGATACCGATAGAGCTAAGAGGCTTTTTCATTATAAGTTGGGAAAGCCTGGAAAACGTATCAAGACAAGATAGGAAACGAGGAACTTTGTATAACAGGCAAACTGGCAGTGTGAGAATACACGCATAATACAGACATAATATACGCCTCATAGCAATAGTTGCTTGGGCTTTAAATTCAAAACAACCAAAAACAATTTTATAATCGTTTCAGTTGAAGTGAGTTAGAAAATATCATAAAAATAGAAGGGTTGTTTTTTTACGTGAAATAGTCAAGCCAGCTAGAGATTGCATTCAGCTATAGATATACTATATAATACACCTCTGTCCAAAAAGAAACCGAACTTTTCGAAAATAAAAAACCAGTGGCGCCACCTGTTGTATTTTTTTGTTGGCAAAAGTGGCAACCTTCATTAGTGTTGTATCAACTGTTTATGACATTTGTTTCATTAGAAACTGAGTTATAGTGCCAAGAGTGACTGTGTGTTTTGACGAACGGTCGGAAAATGAGTTTCAAACAGAGTGCTGCGATTGGCTTTCGTGTTAAACTTGGTAAACGTTTTACCGAAACGCATCAAATGCTTCAAAAAGCATACGGTGATAAATGCTTATCCCGTACTCAAGTTTACGAGTGGCTTAAGCAATTTCAAAGTGGTGGTGAGACGCTTGAGGACGACGAAAAGCCGGACAGTCCAAAAACTGAACTGAGCAAAGTTAGCATCCAAAAAGTGCGTGATTTTATCAAAAAAAACCCAGAAATTTTCCGTTGGATTGATTGAAGATGAATTTGGGGATTCCAAAATGAACTGTGCACAACATTTTGACCGAGAGTTTGGGCCTTCGTAAATTAAATTCGCGATTTGTTCCCCACAAGTTGATCGACGGCCAAAACATGTATCGAATTGAACACTGCAAAGACCTCATTAAAACAGCTCGTAAGGACTCAAACTTCCTTGAAACTATTGTTTATGATGACGAAATGTGGTGGTTTGAGTATGAGCCCGAAACAGAGTGCTGAGTGGAGACCACCAGAAGAGGGCATCCGAAAAAGAGTCGCTTGGAGAAGTCAAAAGTAAAGACAATGCTGATTTGCTTCTACGATTCCAAGGGCATTATCCACAAAGAATTCGTTCCGCCTGGCCAAACGGTCAATGGTGAGTTTTATCTCGAAGTGAAGCGATTGATAGCGAGAATTCGTTGCGTACATGTGGTACGCAACGAATGGCATGAATATCGTGACGACCGACCGTTCGTCAAAACACACCATTGACCGTTTGGCCAGGCGGAACGAATTCTTTGTCAACTGTCACTCTTGGCACTATAACTCGGCTTCTAATGAAAAAAATGTCATAAACAGTTGACACAACACTAATGAAGGTTGCCGCTTTCGACAACAAAAAGATACAACAGGTGGCGCCACTAGTTTCTTCTATGTCCGAAAAGTTTGGATTCTATTTGGACAGAGTGTATACGACGTAATACTGTAGTTGTTACAACTCTAATTACAGCTTGCTATTGAAAAGTCCATGTTCCCTTTTTTTTACTATTATTATTTTTAACTTATATTATTTGTGTATGTAGTTTGAAACGTGTGCAAAGTGCAAAATTTCCTTCTGAAAAGGATGATCTGCATATTTATGATGTCAAATGCAGAATGATTTGAAATACATCTACAAATGGTCGCCATTTCGTTCTAGACGTGAATTCGTACTTGCTACATGGTATATACAAGCGTAACTTACTGTTGCCATGGGAGCACAAAGGAAAATCTATCATAGCGAACTATTAAACAAGTAAAACTACACAAAGACTAGTTTTTGATACGCTAACATATCATTATTTATTATTTATTTTTTCATCAAAAGAATAGAAGTTCTTCAATGGGATGTTTAGAAATAGCACATACATGGATCTTGGTGTATTTCTATAAATAGAACTTACTGTCCAGGAAATATTACATCATTCTTATTGTATAGAAATATCTACACTGCGTTGCCAAAAATACTGGAACACTCACAACAGACGTACATCGATGCAAATAGCTTGCAAACAGAGACTGAGGGATGAAAAACGCACGAAAGAGACTAATATTACTAGCAAGACTCAAAACTGCTGCGAAAAAAATAAAAGGTAATTTCTCTTGATACTTTTCAGAATACGTAGGACGTTTGCGATGTGGACGGAATGCTGTGATAAAGACTACAGTTGGACCTGTACCTTTGTTCGCTGTATTTTCCATGTATTCCAATACTTGGTAGGAATTTTCATCAGAATAAGAGTAGATTATGTTATATCGATTACCACTGTACGTATAGGTTAGTTTCTAGAAGGAGAACACGCGCATTTTTTAAAAATATATATATTTAGGCATAAGACTCACCACCTTATCCTAAAATTATGGTTACAAATACTAAGGATACTTGCTAAGGTTTACTCTACCTTATCTGTAAATACTTTGGATTATTATTATTATTAACACCTATAGGTCATCACAGTATTATATTGCAAATATTATTTTTTCCAAGAAACAGAATTCCTGGTTAATAGCACCGACACATTCTTTTATGTTCTGATTGCCTTGCCTTCAGTTACGTTTTGTATTGGGCTCTGCGGTTAATATTTACAACGTGGAATGAAAGTGGTGAAGTACTTTATTTTTATTTTTATTTTTTGGTAGCCTTACTGTGTTGAGAAGAGTAGTGTATATATTGACAATGACAATTTTTTTTTTTTTTTTTTTTGAAAATTGGCATTCGTCGACACTACATTTAGGCTACAATAAAATGTACCCATGTCAGCACGGTTAGCCTAGTGGCTATGCGCGTCGCAATCATAAGCCTGGGGAAGAAGTGTCCTGGGTTCGATTCCTGTCGGAGACGTGAGGAGCTTAAAGATCTTCCTCAGCCATAGCCGAGTTAACCGGTCTTGGGCGTGAACAGCAGGGTTTTTTTCAGCCAGTTTATCTGGGGGGTTTTCATCCCGCAAACTGGCAAACCGGCCCCGTGAACACACAGGATACACTCATAGGATATAGTTCGGCAAGGAAGGCAACAGGAAACCACCTTGCTCATAGTCATTTCCCTAGGTGTGGCGTATATAGCTGACCTTAAACAGTCGAAAGGCTATAACTACAACAACAAAATGTACCCAACATTTTGTCGAAAATTAAGTCAAATTCTTCATCTTGATCGTCACTCATCGTTGCAACCATCTGGGTTACAATCCCGTCTAGAACTTGAAGAACTTCTATTAGGGTATTTTCAACTGAAGGTGAGTTAGCAAGTCCGCAAAAGAAAAAAAAAAAAACTCATGCTGCCAGGTGAACACGCGCACACTGACCTCATAGCCTTAGCTACTTCTTTGGCATAATCCTGATCATGAAAAAAAAAAAAAAAACTATGTTACCCAAGAAAAAGACTATCGGTTAAATCTTGAACAGTAAACTTTCTTTTTGTCTCACTTGTGCACTGCAATTGTATTATTAATAAAACCATTTAACAATGAATGATCAGTCAACATCTGCTTAGCAGAACATAAAAATGCATCTGTAATCAGGAATGCGAAGCTATCTTACAGATTTTGACATCACCCAGAATCAAATGGAAAAATCCACGGCTTCACCACAATAAGCTGAAATGTAAAGATTTCTTTAGATTACAGCTGCCCTTAAAAGCCAATCTGATTTAACAAATATGGTTGTGTTTAAGTATTCTCTCTTTTCAAGAGAGAATGACATCGGCGTCCGTATCTTAGCTGGTTAACAACGATATCCTTTTATTTGAAAAAATCTGGATTCGAATCCCTTTCACAGTGTCAGAATATTTTTGTTTTTGTTTTTTTCACTCAAAACAAGCAAACCATCCTCGAGAAACACGCACGCGGTTAGCAGACATAATACAGCGGCTTCGTAATCTTAATTCCAAACATTCCAACTTATCTCATTCGTATCACGTAATTACAGATGAACAGCCAACTTTTACTTCATTTCCTCTATCCTATCCTATGCTATCTTATTCCCTCATCCATATGGTTGGTGGGGGGGGTAGCTATATTTGCTACCATACTAGGAGATTATTATGAGCAAGATGGTTTTTCTTTGTCGTAGTATATTTTATGACTGTAGTCGTGTGTGTGTTCACCCGACCGGTTCTCCTTTGAGGGATGAAAACCCCGAGTTACAGGGAGAAAAAACCTCCTAACTCTGTATGAGACCGGTTAACTCACCTTTAGTCGAAAGACACCCGATAAATTCCTCACTGACGGGAATCGAACCCAGGTCTTTCCGACCAAAGGTCGGAAGGACCTGGGTTCGATTCTGACTGAGCTATGGAAGCTTCATTTCCTTTTCTCATAACTTCTTAATTACTCTGAGATGTATTATGTCATTGTTGAATGTATAATTCTGTCTGCTTGTCGAAAGACTCACAAGCAAGTATACCAATATTCATTTGAATAAGTCTTCATTCACCGCATTATCATTTTCAACACGTCTCATTTCCCAACAGCTTTCATATTTCTCAAAAATGTTTAGTTTCTCTCGAAACTTTCTGCCTCACAATTTCCACTTTCTTTCTCGTCCCATTTGACTGTTTCCTCTTTACTTGGATCCCTTCAAGAAAGTTGTGATCACTTGTAAAGCCCATTTATACTTTCACCTCCGGAGGCTAAAGTGTTTCGCTGATGGACGTCGCTAGACGGCTGTCATGAAAGGACGGAAGGAAAAGGAGAGGATGGCGGGGAGGGGGGGAGAGAAGATGGGGGAAAGTACAGCGCGGTTACCCCCCCTCCCTGTCAACCCTACCGTTCACACATTGATCTTTACGATTGGTCTCGTCTAATAGCCAGCGGTTCAATTAGACCCCCCCCCCCGCCGACAAACTCACCGAGTGTATGCATTTCATTACGAATGTTATAAGGGATATATGTGTAATTACACTTGTCGATTCGTTCCTCTATTTGCCCCGGGTTGCACATTCACTCTGCGGCCTGTCACCTTGTAATCTGGCTACGTCATTTTCTTTGTAGACAGCTTGGCACACTCAAGTGACCGACTCGAAGCGTTTGTCATAACAAGACAGTCTCGGAGGCAATTTAAGCTTGTCTGACATATCGAGTATGAGGGGAGGGTGGATAGACTAAAGGGGAAAGGCTCAGTTAATGTTAACGTTCTAGTGTGCCCTCGTTCTAATAATCTAGACAACCTTTTTCTGGCTTCTCAAGTTTCGTTTTGTTTTATTTTTTTTTATGACATTTTGTTGGGTCTTTGATAGGTTGACAGGTCATGGAAGAATAGAAAAACTGTCAAGATTCGAACAGATTTTCAGATTTCTTTTTTGGATTACTCTAAAGCAGAGAAAAACAGTAGAAAATCAATCAAAAAAAGGATTCAACCCGACATTAAAATTTTTGAAAATAAATGATAATAAGTAACTCTTGTTGTTTTACAGCTAAGGAGATAACGTTTGATTTTTGAAACAAAAAAAAGTTTCGAACGTAATCGATAGCTTAGGGAATACAACTTTCTGTACGAGTTGCCTTGGTATTGCACAGCTTAAAGATCAGACAAGTTTTAAAGCATTACTTAAGTATATTTATCCGAAATACTACACTGTCTGAGGATTTAATGTCAATTTCCAGAGAACAACATTTTTTTTTTTTTTTCTCATTTCTAGGTCTGTACTCAACAGAATATAGAACTACCGTTCTACAGTTGCTTTAGCAGTTTGTTATAAAAATAAATAAATAACGTAAGTCATGGAATGTTCACGTGATCGGGAGAGTAGCCTCCTGTTTCAATAATAGCTGACGTCTTTATAGTAAATAGATCTTGAACACCTGTGCAGCGTAAAATGCAACAACCATTCCATGCCAATAAATTGTCTATATATAATGCATTTGGCAATTTGTAGATTCAAATAAGAATTTTAGCTCACCAGAAACATCCGTGATATCAGTGGCGTCACCATGGATTTGAAATATCTTTCATCAGTATCTCCATCATCGGAAACTCGGTTTTTTTTTCCACCTTTAAAACTGACAATCAGCTGGAGGGCACTTGTTGTACTTTATGTGCCAGTAGTTGACAGACATACTGGCACATAAAGTACACAATATATAGGCATAATATAAATGATCCCATTAACCTCACTAAGATAGCCTTACGTCATATATGCTCGAAATTTCTTACCTGAAACCCCATGTTGTAGGTAAGAAAAATTTCCCATCTTCTTATGACACTGTCTAATTCACATTTGTTTGATGATCTTATATAAAGGGTCCTCTTACTACGGAAGAGACATAGACAGAAAAATTCTCTCATAACCAGAGTACGTCGCCTCTGCTGTGGCTTGTAGATTTTGCTAGCTGGCGAGTAGCTGCAGGCTGGAGTATCGAACTGCTATTAGGGTTCTTGGGCGAGTAAATTTTATTATTATTTATTTTTTATTTTATTTATTTATTTATTTTTTTTTTTTTGCGTAGCGATTAGGGCTTTGAATAATTTGTCCAGCCCTGCTCATATAAAGCCACTAAGGCTTCAGTTTGAAAAATTAAGTAATGTATACTGGTGAACAAATTTTATAGACAAATAAAACGAAAATTGAAGTTTCGTTTTATTTGCTATAAACAGACGATGAATCTTTAATATTCTCAGTATGTATTACCTCTCACTTTGCAAATTAAAATCTCTTTCAGCGGATGTCTGTGTAGCCCTGTGGAAATGACGTTTGCTTCCATAGCGCTAGACCACCCAAAGGAGTGGCTCTTGCATAGGCACTGCAGAACTGCAGCACCCCCAATTTTTCTCGATATATATAAATATATTTAATTAATTTATTTATATTTGTTTGTAATATTTAATTTTATCATCAACAATCCTATACAATTCTCTTATTTTGTATAAAAAAATAATAAAAATCCATCTTGTAGCACTTAGGAGGGCGAAGGACTGTGTTTACCACAGTGTCATATTGCTAAGCGCGCAAACATATGCACGTCATAGTGAGATACGAGCTATTAGCGTAATGCGGCACTGTTCGTCGCGCAGTTCCACTGTTGTTTATATGCAGTTTGCGCCAGTAGTAGAGTGTTCGTAGTGCTTATCGTGTTTACTCCGTCTCTTTAAATATTTGGACATTACAATTAAAGACATAACATTTGTTATAGTTTTTATTTTAGAACATTATTGGGGTTATGATAATGGATTTTATTTTTAAGTAATTTTGAATTATACTAAACTATAATTTTGTCGATAATAAACAATATTTTTTCATGTTTAATTTTTTTTTAAAATTTTTACCATAATTTTGATATTTTATCCAAACACGTATACACTGTACTTACAGTGTGTATGTATATTTCGAAAGTTGCAGCACCCCCACGATTTCAAGCCACGAGCCGCCACGGAGACCACCCGAAAGAAAGATCGTCGTTTCAAGTCAAATCCGACTACAGGAACATTTTTAGGACTGCTTTCCAAGTTAGGCGATCTTTGACAGTGCAAATATGGGAGTTTCCTTCTCGGAAACTAGTTTTTAATTTAGCAGCTCAAAAAAAGTTACTTTTTTTAGCAATTGAACGCTGAAGGATAGAAAATGGCTGTCAATCGATCCCCAGAAAGTTAGTTTGAACTAAAAGAGGGAATTTTATGAATACATGAAAGTACCTGAGAACAATCAATGTAGTCTGAACGACTTTTTTAATCTTAAAAAATGTGCATTACTAGACGAACAGCGTTTTATCAAAATGACAACACATTATATTAAAATAATTTATTATGAGTTTTCTAATTTACTCTAGTGTTTCAGATCCTTATCTGATGAGAAAATTTAAAGCTGATTGCATATATTTTTCCAGTTCTTTAAATTCCATTTTTAGCAGTCGAATTCTTTTTTAGTCCAGACATTACAGCCAAGAACTTTTCACATATAATAAATAATAATGAATAGTTTAATATAATGTAACGAGATGGCGGCGCTTGTCTGCCTCTCTTCATCGGATGCCGTTTGTAATAGTGACAGGTTTCTGCCAGCTATCTCTGATTGACTATCAATGGAGAATTAACTTCCCCCTCAATCTCCAAAAATTAGAACTAAAACAACATCGCCTATTCCCTACAGGAATAAAAAGTGTTAGTAGATTTTATAATATAACTAGGGGGGATCCACCCCCCCGGCGCCTACGGTGCCCAACCCCCCGAGTTCCAGGCTGGTAAGCCGGTTCTCCTTCAGTTCTGATGACTCGAGACATGAGACAACAATGTATTTCTCTCATGAAGTTTGAAACGTCCAACACATTGTTGGACGTTTCAAAACAATGAAGAGAAAAAACGTGACATAAAAACGTTTCAAATTTCGGCTTATCTTTTTATATATATAGAATAGATATAGAAATTATTGGTATCGGTATAAATTATTGTGAAAATAAACAACAATAAACTAATAATAATTATTATTATTTGCGCTTCAAGGACTCATCTTGGGAGGGCACACTACTCCATTACACACAACTTATTGCCTCCCTTACTTTAATCCTCCAACAAAACAACGACACTACTATCAACACACAACGCCATCTACCGCCTACCATAACCAATCGTATTTTTGTCTGTAAATTGCTTATGTTCTCATGGTGAATATTCCTGTATGCGGGATGATAAACCCGAGTTGGAGAGAAAACATATCCTACTAATAAAATGGTAACAATTTATTAATAGGATTAATAAATAAAGACTTACGAAATGAATTCAATTTGGGTAAATTCATTTAACACTAAGTTAAATAAAAAATTAAATATAGTTTATTTTATTTTATTTTTTTTAAATTGAATTGTGTAACTACATTTTGTAGTGTACTGTAAAACCGAGAAGAAATTCAACGTTTTTAGTTTAAAAGTTTGCTTCCTCTCAATAAAGCAGTTAGCTGGATAAAATACATCTCAATCCCCAAGTATTGCTCCTACTTGTTTATTTTATTATTTCTCTCTTTCTTCGTAGAAAACTAGCGACTTTGGGACTGTAGGGACTTACCAAAACCATCCCAGACACATAAGTACCATTGGCGTCCTCATAAAACCCCTACCTTACTCCCCCCTTTTTTTTTTATTCATTTTAATCAGCCTGCGTTGGCTATCTAGAATGATGAAAGGTTTATAGACCAACCTGGGATGATGTTAATATAGTAGAGGTATCTTTCCCGCATCACCTGTAATAACATAAATATTAAGGAAGGTGGGGGGAAGGAACATTGATGCTGGGATGATGAAAACAATATAGGAAAGATGTCCTTAGGGCAGATAAAGTGGGCTGTTAATTTCCGTTGCCAGGCTTAACTTAATAGAATTGCCGAGCAGTGGGTTGAAGAGAAGATTTATAGGGTACCAATTCTAATTAAGATGTTAGAATGGCAGCAAGCGTAGAAGAGGGGAGGAGAGGGTGGGTGGGGAGAGAGAAATATTCGGTTTCCTCCTTAGAGATGAAATTATTTGTCTGTAACCTGAGCTCGCTTGGCGAGTACCACAATTGTCTCAGGAGATTATGTACATGAACTGTTTTGCAGTTGTTTTCTTTTCTGGTTCATAACCTATTTTTGTTTTATTTTATGGTAAAATTTTGTTATCTTTATTAAAGGATAATGGAGGTTCTCTGACTTCTGAGAAAGAAAAAAATTAAGTGTGAATTTGAAAACTATCATACGCTTCATAGACAGTTAATTAATGTGTTATCGTACTCTTTAAATTTACTTTTATCATATGACAGTGTTTGTACTCGTTTATTATTAAAAGATCAATGGATAGCTTGTTATTTTAGATGAATTTTGAAAGTTGTCTAAGAACATGCGGTATCAGTGGATTATGTCTAGGAATACGTGTGGTCAGGATTGCCTTTGTTGTCCTAGGTTCGAATCCCTTCTAAAACGCCATAAATCTTTAGGATTTTTTTTTTATTTGACGGTGAGTGAGCTATTCTAATCTGAAATGGCAAGATTTTTATTGCTTAAAATTAGAAATTATATTCGTAGCTGACAAATCAGCTGGCGTGCACTGAGCAACATACTCGAAGTTCATGTCACATTGGTTGCCTCAAGCTAACCCTGATTTTTAATGAGATGTATTATGCTTCACTAACAACGACTTCAATATACTTAATTGGTTAAATATGATTTATGCAATGTCCTAACTTACGTAATATATCGTGCTTATCACTAGAAAGGATTGTTATCTTTATTCTCTCTGATAATGTGGATGAAATATGAGTTTAAGCCTTATTTTCCAATTACGTTTTTAAACCCGTTTTAATCATGTCAGCTGTAAACACTTAAGCTGGTTAGTCGGAGAATAAATCAATCTAATTTACTATTGCCTGAAAACAAACTTAAAAACCTCTCCAGTTAGAGATGGGATTTGATTTCCCCCGTCCTTTTTTATTTATTTATTTAGGCTGGTAATCAATAGTCTTCCAGGCGCTCATAGGATCAATGGAAGTGGGCGTCATTGAAGGTTCGATTGGTATTCAGTTAAGGTTAGCTTTATTGAAGAGGAATCAAAGTTATATGGGAAATCACTCCTTGAGATGGTAAGAAAAGGGAGATGAGCCGGCAACACTCTTCTTAGATTCAACACTAATCTTTTAGTAACTCAAAGCGATCCAAGTAGGCCTGAGCCTGGCTAGCAGCGTGATTAGTTTATCGCTGTCTAACAGATTATGGTTCAATAGAATCCCATCGTGACAGGGATGTTTTGTGGCAGTGAATCTTTGGATGGTAGCGAATTTAACTAGTTAGCCTGCTTAGTGGACGCCTGAAGTGCTTGAAAAGGTTCCACGTTTGATATCAAGAACAGAGTTTCTAGATTATCCTTCTTCTCACTAACTATGTTAATGTGCTATAGATTTACAATCTTTCGATTTATTTATTGCAGATGCTGTGGATTCGAACTTAAGGTCCATTCGCTTAAGTTATTGGAGGTTTGTAAAAGTTTGATATGAATAAGTCGCATACCTCCTTGAGTTTAATAAGGCTTGTCTTTAAAAAGATTTGGTTTCGAGATTTTGTGCAAATTATTATATCGAATTGCAGATTTATGCTACGATATTTGTTTATGAGATTATTTTTGTCTCTTGAAGCTTTAAAAATTGTTTTGGAAAAGACGAAAAAGGTTGGTCGATTGGTAGAGCCTCTGCTACTAATGGCTCGCAAAAAAGTTAAGCAAGTTTGAGTGCGGTTAGTAGTTGGAAGGAGATCAATCGTTCGATGTTGTTGGCACACTCTCCCTCGATGAGTCTTTGAACTCCCTGGAGGTGTCACATAATAATAATGATCCTTACATGACGAGACTTCTCTGCTACAGAGGAAGTTAATCCAGGATAATCCGTAAAAGTTCAAATGTCGATGGGTCAAGACTGTAATGACTGTCTCCTTTAAATTAAGATCGTGCAATTGTTTCTAATAATTCAAAAAAAAAAATTAAGTTCTCAAAAACAGAAGGAAAACTGCCTTTAAAATGACCTAAACATTCCACTTACCAAGACAAAGTTTGCCGGCATAATAACATAAGATAGCCGCATTCAGTTTATCTACTCTGTGTGATAAGTTCCTAATAAAGTTCAGGAAACAAACATTGTCTTGCTGGGTTCCCAACTAATCCCCCCCCCTTCTCATTCTTTTACCAACTACGTACACAAGTGGTTTAGTATCTGCACAAATATTTCTTATCAACCAGCCTGGATCGTGCTATAGTTGCGTGTTTAATATATTTACTTTCTATAATATACGAGACAATTCCCCATTGCAGTTGTTTTCACCATATTACATTAACTCGTTTGTATGTCTGTGCGTTCACTTTGGATATTGTTTTTTATTGTTCTCTGAAAGAAAAAAAATTAAATTGGAAATATTTTTTTTATTCTTTCGGATAATATTGTAGGATTAATTGAAACAGTCTAAAGAAGACGAAAGTCCCTTATCAGTATTTTTTTTTTCATCTTATTACAGGAAAAGATAAATGTAGACTGTTGACATCAACTTATTATTTTTTATCAGGAAAATAGGTTACAACCAAGGATATCAGTGTTATGGCAACCAGCTGTTGATGGTCTTAGCGGAACAGGTGGAAAATGAAAACAATCTTAGAAAATTTCTAAGAAACTAGAAGGTCTCGCGTCCTGATTGCTAACGCTTGCTAGTCGCTAGTTACCTGGCATAATATGAGTATATTTTATTTATTTTTTACCTGATTTATCTTCCTAACTAGGACGGCGAAAGATAACTTCACATCACTCATTTTGTTGTAATATTTCGTCCGAAGTATATTTCACTTAAGTCTTCATATCTTTTGTTTTTTGTTAGGATTTGTGTGAAGGTTCGTTGCTTTATCCATAGATGGCACTGAAGCCTTTATCTGAAAGAATTTTTTTTTACCTTTTTTCTTTTTTTGTTACACTAGAATACTATATACACATCATTCTAATCCGAATGATTTGAAAGGCCAGAATATTACATTCTTTATATATATATATATATAATATTCATCCAAGCTTGATTTGCTTCTTCAGTCTTAAGAAAAGGCTGGTTATATTCCACTAATTCGAGCCCTACCAAAAGGCCTATGAGTTGTGGAAATACTTTCTGAAAATGAAAGCTGTGCAGTGAAAATTGGGCAGCTGCAAAAGCTGTGAAAGCTTTTGCAGCTGCCCAATTTTTAATCCATCTAACTCGAGTGCTTCTAGATGTTTTTTCAATGTTTTAGGGATGGCGCCTAAAGCACCTATTATTATGGGAACAACTTTCGTTTTCTTTTGCCAGATTCGTGCAACTTCGATTTGCAAATCGCGATATTTTGTAATTATATATATATATAATTATTTTATTTTATTTTTTATATAATTATTTATTTTTTATATAATTATATAAATTTATATATAATTTTTATATAATTTTATATAATTATAATCATTTATTTATATATATAATTTGTAATTATATCTATATATAAAGAAATTAGGTTCCAACAAATTATTTGTATTATTGTCACCATTATTATGAATACATGACATCTGTATGAAGGCCCAGGACCTCATGAGAGATCAGATTTTGGCCTCACACGATCCAGTACACATTAATTTTGTCTGTTAACTGTGTGCGTTTTCTGGTCGATTTTCCTGTCATGCCAGACGACGAACATCAATTTCAGAAAATAATAAAATTTGCAGATTTTATACTTCGTATGAGATCGACCAACTCACCTTCAGTTGAAAAAAAAACAACATATAAAGAATTCTCTCTTTACGAGGATCAAATTCATGTCTTCCAGTGGAAAAGTGCATATCTTATTGTTCTTCCAACTGTGCTATCTTTCATTCCTATGATTGTCTTCCCTCTGAATAGCTATTAACTTTATACACATCACGAATCTATACAGACTTTCAGTTGTGCTGTTTGTAGATCTTATGTGCTATATGTTTTTAAAACAGTTTTTTGAACGGATTTTGACTTCTTTTGCGAGCGTTAATAACCGTTATGTTTTAGTCAGTAAGTAACGTAAAATCACGTGATCAAAAGACATCGGTTATGCATTTGGCATGCGTATTCAGTGTGGCATTGTTCTCCATAACATCTTTGCATTGATAAGTGTTCAATTCTACAAGACAAAAATTTGTCGGGAATATGGAAATAATAACGATGTATGAGGATGCCATTCACTCCATGAAACTAGTTTCTAGTAGATTAAGTGTCTAAAAGAAGCATTCAAGAATTATGGAGCTTCTCTATATGAGCTCAAAAAAAAAAAAAAAAAGTGAAAAAGAAAATTTTCGAAAGTGGCTCCTTGGCTATGTTCAATGTGTTGATTAATTCCCGATTTCGTCTTCTTAATCCCAAAAATAAAACATGATTAAAAACAGTCCCGATTGCTTGGTTTTTATAGCAAAAATTGTAATCAGTTGTGGATATTCAAAACAAGTAGGAAACACTTTAACATAGTAGATAGCTCGGTAACCTAAAGCGTGTATAATTTGAAATGCGATGTCGTGGGTTTTATATCTTTTCTCATTTGACTAGATGCGAAGAAAGATGCTAATGGTATTCTTAGCCATCAGCTACTAAAGTAGGCCGGTAAACAACATGCCAACCCAATCTTCTGTTAGTCAATATGTTCCTTTAAATTTAGTACGTGCTGTTAAAAGTGAGAAAAGTTTTCTACTACATCATCGGCATCCTTTGCGTGGTTGACGGAGGATCCTTGAAGAGATAAATGGCCAGGTGCTAGCATCTAAAATTACTGTTCGGTAATTAATGACCAAGCAGGTCCATTTAATGTTCACACTTTCATATCTACCTACGTTTCATCTCACTGAACTCTTCATTCTTTATCCACGTGTATTAACGAACGTTAATAACTTGTCTACACTGAGTGGACAAAATTATTAGATTCCCTTTTTTTTTTGCATTTATCGATTGATCGTTTCTTCGTATGGAAATGGGCACGCTGATGATGGCTAATATTACCGAAAGAGCCATAAAATTAATGTTGATTAGTAATAATCGTAGTCGAAATCCTATTTATTTTAGAAACGTTGAGGTATTTACAAACTTCAAATCTTCATTCAAAGTATCTTAATGAATTTCAATTGCGAGTTTGCTAAAAATAGCCCGACATTGGCCACTAAATAACGCCCACAGAGCAGGTAAAATAGTGTAATTTAACGCCAACATCTAGCCACTCCACACAGTTAACTCCTCTAGTTGTACGACGAATAATTAAAGGCTTCCTTACCAAGTGATTTACGCCGCCCAGTACCAAGACGGCATTCATTAATTCAAAGAGTAGTTCTCTGTGAGTGCTATTCTCTTCACTTTTCCATTGGCTCTTAAACACGGACCACTCTGACAGGAAACGGGCCATTATTGTTTCGTAGTGATTTAAGGGAAATTACGTGTAACCTTTGTTACGTCGAGATAACGTTCCATGCTTGGTCAGGGAGTTGGGATTTCAAGACATGCTATGAGTTTGCGCTTGTCTTTGTATATTTATGGCGTACTTTAGGTGACGAATCTGCCACGATTTTATTTGAATGTGTCTGGTGTTCAGGGTGTTTCCGATTTACATGGTGAAACGCCAAAAGGGTCAGTTCTACGTCAAAATATATTCGGCTTTTGATGTTGTTGATATGTAACAGATGCTATCCACAAATTGCTGGCATTATATCATTCCTTCTATTACGTTTTATAAATTACCGACTCGTAGATGGCGTGAACTCTCATCACTGCGAGCTTCCGTTATGTGCTGGTAATTTAAATAGATAATATCAGTCTACTTTTGGGTTGTTTAAGTATAGAGGTTTTTTTTTTTTTTTTTTTTTTTTTCCCCTCGTAGATGTGATTTTTCATCCTTTTTCCCGAAACTGATGGAAATAATTTGTATTCAGATAGTACACAAGGTAATTAATTATGTAGCTGATATTCCGTATTTTGAAGCTATTTTGAAGCAGTACTTCAACTGTTGATTTAAAAATAAAAATATTAGAAATGAGAAAGAAAAATCTGAATATAAACGATCTAATTTCCATTCAGTTTATTTATTTATTTTGATAAATAATCTCAATACCACTTAAAATAAAATATAAGACACCTATAATAAAGGAGAAAAAATCTTGCTCGCCTATAATATATCTTGGCCAGTGCATAGGCAGCATCTGTCTCTTTCTGCTTAACTCCTCATTCCGTGCTTTCTCCTAAGCTTTTCATAATCATCCCTGTAGTTCCACATAAATCCTTTCCTCACAGAAATCTTCATATGGCTACCCATCACCAAAATGATCACTTGACAATCAATCTCACCAACTGGATATAAATGCAACACCTCACTCATAATCTCATTCTCTGATGCAATGATCAGATCTAAGACTCTCGATCCTTGTGTACCTTCCTTTACATACTACCTGAGATAGTTATCATTCAAGAAATTCATTTTCCTTATTTCTAAATGCTATTGCTTCATTCCTTCTATATTACCATTATAAAATTCATCCACAACGATCACCCTTCCCTTGTTCACTAACCCAAATTGCATATACATTTCTTCATCATTATCTTCCACATTCCCTGGCCTACAGCAACATCCGATTTCTTCTGTCAACTTCTAACAACCTATTACCTCAAAACCATTTGGCATTATTTCTCCCTTGCATCTCCACTTTATTTTGACATAATTCTCCTGACATCAACAGCAGCACTCCTCCTTCCCTTCTTGTTCTTTTTATTCTCAGAAAAAAAATTGTATCCTTCCATATTCCTATTAGGATATCATCCTCATCCAAACTACATTTCACTTATTCCAACGGTTTTTGGTTGCATAAACACATCAGTGAAACAACTTCAAAAAAGCGACTTCACACAACCTTGCCAACCACAGTCTTACTCGACTTCCAGAGAAACTTTTGTTCTTCTCGCTCTAGCCCAGTGTAGAAATATTTCCTCCGCATCAATCCTGTAAAATCCTTAAGTAACTTAAATGTTTCCATCATATCCTTCCTTCTTCACGAATCAACCAACTTTTGCTATCCCGAATCTAACTTCATAGGAGAAATTCTACAGGTCACCCATCTCTGGAGCATCTCCATTGCTTCCTTATCCCAAAAGAAGCCCAAGTGACCAGATCTGAGCACAGTCATCCAGATGTGGTTGTATCATAGATTTATACAGAGGAATGATAACTCCTTTATCTCTGCTTGTTAGTGTGTTCTTCAGAAACCAAATAATCATCTGAACTTCAGCTCTTGTCTACTACCACACCCAAATTCCTAGTTTCATTAATTTACTGGAGTACAGTTCCATCAATGCAGTAAACAGCTTGTAATCTATTTATTTCCAAATGAAACTTGACATTTCTTCACATTAAACAGAAATCCATTCATTATATTTTGCCCATACTGTCAGCCTATTTAACACGCTACCGACCAAGACGTCTATAGACGTCAAGGATATTGCATTGAAATATATATGGATACGAAGCATATGAAGATGTGCATTTGATCCATAATGGCCGGTAAGGTGGTTAAAACATCCTACAAGGTTCTCCATATTGCTTTGATTAACTGTTATCCTACCCAACTTTGCACCATCAGCAAACAACTGGATATCTCCCTTCAAATTATTTCCTGTATCATTTATATACACATTAAACAGCAACAATCCAAGTACAGACTCCTGAGGCACACCACTAGTCACTTGCTTTCTCCTAGATTCTGATCCTTCATATACTACTTTTTGATATCTGTACAGTGGCCACCCTTTTATCCATATCATTCATTTCCTATCCAATGCCATTTGTTGCAGGTTGCATAACAGAGTTCCATGGGAGTATTCTGTCAAACACCATTGCAAAATTCAGCATCATCATCATATAGCCATTCCCTTTATCCAAACTTAGCTGTCACTCTATCATAAAAAGTTAGTAAGGGATGACTTACCCTTTACAAAGCCATGCTGCTTCTCATAGAGTATCATTTTCTTATCCACCTATTCCAGAATTTTCTTTCTGACAATTTTTCCAGTACTTTAACCATTACTTCTGAGA
The DNA here is from genome assembly GCF_054136105.1 of Typopeltis vanoorti. NCBI lineage: Eukaryota > Metazoa > Arthropoda > Arachnida > Uropygi > Thelyphonidae > Typopeltis > Typopeltis vanoorti. Next base: position 121,693,313 of record NC_143557.1, on the reverse strand, counting down.
CTAACTGGTCTGTAATTTTCTACTGCAGTCTTAGAGTCTCCTTTATGCAAAGGAAGTTTTATTATTTTGCTTCCTTCCTTCCAATCCTTGGAACTTTGCAAGAGCTGAACTTAAATTTCACATTCTTGTAAAATGCAAGCTGATATCGCATCAGATCATATGGCTGTATTTGCATTGATATGCAATATTCTCAAGTACCTGCAATTCATCGATTTCTGTTCTCACATCAGATCCTGTCACATCTGTCAGAGCAGTATCCTCACTTGGATGATATACCCTTGCAAAGTGGTCATTCAATAACTGTTTCCTCTGCTTCTGTCACCTCATTCTGAGTCATTCTTCCTCACATAATGAAAGTGCTCTTTGGGATTTCTTTTAGCATGCTAAGCTAATTTCTTCTCATAATCTGATTTTGTCTTTCTTACCATGCTGGTCACCATTCTTTCCTGTCCTTTAAACTGTTCATAAGTTTGCTAGTCATCATTCTCGTTATATATCTTCCACAAATTTTCATTTTTTGTAGCTTCTCCTTAATGATACTACTCATCCGTTGACTTCTACCTGATTAATCCTCCTGCCCTTGGATAATACCCTTGGAGGGTAATGGATGGCAATGCTGTAGACAATGAAGTTCTAACTGAGGCTCGGCTATTGCTGTTACCCTCCTGCCATGATCAGAGCTTTAATAGCTCAATAACACCTTATCCCTACACAGTCCTCTACAGATAACGGGGAATATGAAAAGCATTCTTGCTTCGCTCCTTCAAGCTAGTCCTTTTAAGAACTTTAAGGACTTTAAGGCTCGCCTATAATATATAATACTAGTGTAATATAATATATCTTTACAACCATTCTTCGGGGATGAAACCATTAAAATATATACGGTATGGAATATATACAAATTACACTACGTATATATATATATATATATATATATATATATATATATACAGGGTGTTCGGGATAAATTTGACAGTTTCGTAAGGAAAAAGAAAATCTTCTTTGTATCTATTAAATTTAATGAATTGACAAAAAAACATTACAGGCAGAGTTAATTACAATACTATCAACAAGATTTACTCAAAATAACCACCATTAGCATCGATCACAGCTTCAATTCTGCTTCGGAACCTCGAACAAGCTGATGCTACAGTCTCCCTGGGAAGGGCCGCAAAAACTGTTTTAATTTTATCCATTAACTGGGCTTTTGTATTACTGGAAGTGCGATTGGTGTCTTTTTCAACTGCGCCCCATACAAAATAATCCATGGGGTTAAGGTCTGGGGAGTTTGGAGGCCAAACATTTGGACTGGTGAAGTCGTAGAAATTTTCAGACAACCATTTTTGACTTTTCCCAGAGGTGTGGCAAGGGGCCGAATCCTGCTGCCATACATACGGCCTACCATTGGCTACCCTTGTTATCCAGGGCTTGACTACAGTTAGCAACTCCACGAACAAAGCCCGAATTCCAATGCCAGGGTTCTTCAACACCTGTTCCTGCAGATTTGCGAGGAATTCTGCTGTACGAACGCAATCAGATCGTCTGCTAGGGATCTTTCTTCTTGCTACATCCTCGTAGTCACCATTGCAAGTCTCTAGTTCATGCCTGATTGTTTTTACTGTATTCAGGGAGCATTGGGCAGCAGTCGTAATATCCTTATTTTGATGGCGGGCACAAATCATCATGATACAAGTTATTCTCTTCCATGATTCAGGTGGGTTCCAGCTATCCATCCTTTCTGACATCTTGTATATGAATGAAGAAGGGTCCAAACTTTTAAATGAAGAGAAGTGTGTGTTAATACATGTAACTTACGGAAAAATATAATTAATTATAAATATGTCAAATTTATCCCGAACACCCTGTATATATATATATATATATATATATTATATAATTATAAATTATATATATATATATATATATATATATATATATATATATATATATATATATATATATATATATATATATATATATATATATATTATATAATTATAAATTATATATATATATATATAAAATATATATATATATATATATATATATATATATATATATATATATATATATATATATATATATATATATATATATATATATATATACGTAGTGTAATTTGTATATATTCCATACCGTATATATTTTAATGGTTTCATCCCCGAAGAATGGTTGTAAAGATATATTATATTACACTAGTATTATATATTATAGGCGAGCCTTAAAGTCCTTAAAGTTCTTAAAAGGACTAGCTTGAAGGAGCGAAGCAAGAATGCTTTTCATATTCCCCGTTATCTGTAGAGGACAGTGTAGGGATAAGGTGTTATTGAGCTATTAAAGCTCTGATCATGGCAGGAGGGTAACAGCAATATCTGTAGAGGACTGTGTAGGGATAAGGTGTTATGAGCTATTATTAAAGCTCTGATCATGGCAGGAGGGTAACAGCAATAGCCGAGCCTCAGTTAGAACTTCATTGGCTACAGCATTGCCATCCATTACCCTCCAAGGGTATTAATCATTAATCACCGCATCTCACGGTCGATCAACCCAACTTTCGTGGTTTTGTCGAGACAAAATAAAATATATATATACATATACATACATATACAAAATAAACACTGGAGTTGTTCATTTATAGATATAAACATTGATTTCAAAAAAGGTTTCGGGATATCTTTAATTATAATTAAGTATTTATTTTAATATTTAAAACTTTAATAAGATATTTTATAACCTTTAATACGTACATATATTTTATAACCTTTAATATGTACATATATTTTATATTATTTTATTAAGTAATTTATACAGATTGAAATTCATGCATCGCTTTTTCTGTTGAGGCTCAACAGCCTATTGAGACTTGGAATATAATACTTTTAAAACATTTTAATAATATAAAAATGCCCAGAAATTTAAATATGAAAAATTTATATATAAATATAAATAAATATATTTTTTATTACATAAATTTTTGGTATTCCTAATTTAATGAAATTTCTAGTTAATCCTAATTATATCTGCATATGCACATAGATAATACACCATATACAGAAAAATATAAAATAAATCTAAATTTTGAACAGTTAATTATTTTTATTTATATTAGTTTAATCAGAAAAAAAAATATAAATATAAATAACACTAATAACACTAAGCCATTGAATAAAAGTATGAAAAAGAATTATACAATCTTTCTACGAACTTTTAAAATGTTCTTCGATATATCGATATATTTTCTATATTAGAATTAAAGTTCTCGTGATAAATAACTTGCAGCTATATTTGAACACTCTTACTCGAAGGTTTTAATCATTTGTCGCAAAGTATAATATAAATAGACACAAACCAATGGAAAGTACACGCCTCCATCCAAATGGCAACAATAAATAGCCACGAGCTATTATCCAACTTGTTCCGAGGCAAAAGGATAAGACCTAGTATGAATTTCTTGATAACCTACTTTCACTGAAATGCGAGTTTGTCGCTTTATCGAATTTGTCAACTGGAGAAAACTTGAACAATTACGGGTGCCCTTTAAACTATTCTGGAACAATATTTATTTGAAACTGGAGGCGTCTATTTAACAGCACGAACCTGCTATGAAAACAAAAAGACTAAATGTTTCATTAACGATATTAAGTTCGTGTCGTCATTCCAGAAACAGTAACAAAATGACGATTACAGTGAATTGGTTAAAACTGCCTTCTGGAATTTCCTAATAATATATATTAAGACAGTGCAGACAGGTTGTTGTGTAAATAACAGTGCATTAAAGGCCGCTTCATCATCATCATCATCATCATCTCTCTCTCTCTCTCTCTCTCTCTCTTAATGTGAGGAATTTTGGGAAGTGCAGTGAGGCATTGTGGACTTTTGGGGTGACGTCACCGGATGGCCTGGGAGTACATGCTTTGCAGTATGGAAAAAAAAAAAAAAAAAAACTTCGAGTTTCATGGAGGGAAAAATTCCTCCACTGTCGCATGAAAGGCTAACTGATCTTCATCTGAAAAGCCCTGATAAAGGCAATTTACGTTTTACACGCGATTTCGAACCCAAGTTTTTCTAATAAAAAAACATTGTCGATTGTGACTGAGCTAATAATTCTAAAGAGTCTGCAAACGAAAAATTTGCAATGTTTTTTTAGCCTATACCAGGATTTGTTTTAGCTTTTTTTTGCTGGATTTTGTATTTCGATTTTTGAATTTTGATTTTCTTCTCATAGCCTTCAACTTACGACAATAACAGTTGTGCACAGCTCACTGGCGAGTGACAAGGAGCCAATCAATGTTTAAGACATAGAGCACTGCGAGGTTGGTGAAATAAATAAGAGGGATTAGAATGTACTGTCATTAGCAAAACTATAGATTAGGATTTCAGGTCAGTAAGAGTAGGTCGTTTATGTATAGAAGGAAGAATGTCAGCGAACATATGGTACTGCCCCCCCCCCCCCTAGTATGAGGGTGGTCTGAAAAGTTCTCGGCCTAACAATGAAAAAACGGATTTATAATTTCAAAATCATTTTTATTTCTCAACATAATCTCCCTTAAGACTAATACATTTATTCCAGCAATGCTCCAGCACCATTATCTCGTCCCTGTAGTGATTCTCAGTATGATCTGCAAAATACCCCTCTACAGCTGCAATCACCTCTTGATTCGAAGAAAAACGCTGACCAGCGAGGAAGAGTTTTGGGAACAGACAGAAGTTAGAGGGAGCCAAATCTGGGGAATAGGGTGGATGTTTTCCAATAATTCATGGTGCAGATCCCTTAATTTTCCCATTGCCAAAACACCCTTGTGGGCAGGTGCATTGACCTGATGAAAGATAATTTTTTTCCTTCCTCAAACCGAGTCTTTCCTCGCGAATGTTTTCGTCTAGTCTGGTTAAAAGATCGGAATAATATTCCCCGATTATTGTTTAACCCTTTTCAAGATAATTAATAAACAAAATGTCTTTAGCATCCCCATACACCGATGCCACGACCTCTCCTGCTGATGGAACCGACTTTGTCTTCTTTGGCGTTGAACAACCGACTTCTATCCACTGTTTTGACTGCTGTTTGGATTCTGGTGTGTAATGGTGAATTCAAGTCTCATCCTTAGTAATAAATCGACGCACAAAATCAGTTTTATTCTTGTTAGAATTACTCCAAGCACTGTTCAGAGTTTTTCATGCGGGTGCGATTTTGATCTGCTGTGAGCAAGTGCGGCACCCCATCTTACGCAAAGCTTTTTCATTTGCAATTCTTCATGCAAAATATATCCTACACGTGCTTTTGAAATGCCTATAGTCTCAGCAACTTCACTCACTTTGATTAGCTGGTCATCAAGTACCATATCGTGCACTTGATCAATGATTTCTGGTGTTGTTACACTCTTTGGACGTCCTTCACATAGACCATTTTTAAGGCTAGTACGGCCACGTTTAAACTCGGCAGCCCATTTCTTAATTGCCGAATACGAAGGAGAAGAGTGCCCATAAACTTTTATGAACTTCGAATGAATTTCTTTCGGCGTTAAACCTTCTTTTACAAAAAATTTTATAACCGCACGATACTCAATTTTATCCATTTCAAGGGACACAGACAACACTTTTGCTTCAGACAGCTGTATAAAACAAGCTACGGATAGAATGACTTGCAATTTCACATGGATGCTTATAACAGATGTACCAACTAAAAAACCCCATCTTGCAGATAGTTCTGCCATCTATGGTCGAGGCTGAGAACTTTTCAGACCGTCCACGTATAACCTGCAATTACTGGAGGACGTCTGAAGAGAGAAAATCTACCATGACACTACGAATAGAAGATGCTCACGACTCATCTGCAAAGAGTAAGGTAGACCATAGGATGCTATTTTGCTAAGTGTACCTGTATGTGTCAAACAAGATAAGATCACATGTCCTGGAAATATCACAATCACCTGAGTTTATTCAAACTCATCTTCCTTCTTTACTTTCATGCTGGGTAGATGCAGAATAAATATGAAATATTACAGAGATTTCTTTTTAAAGAAATCTCTGTAATATTTTTAAGCACAAATGAAGCACTATTCTTCTGATGTCTTATTGGTAGATGACCAAAAGACACTTGGTGACCAACCTTCATCTTATAGTTGGACGCGATTTGCTCTTCGTCTGTACAAGAGTTACAAGACATGACCGATGCAAAGACGTCAGCTTATTTTGGAATGGTCGAAAGATGGACGTTCCATAGAAAAGGAAATCTGGACAAAGTTTTGGTCCCAGTTGACATTTACGGTATAGAACTTGTTAAGATGGCGCAAATTTACCAAAGATTATCCGGCATTCTGATTGGTAAGTCACAATCTATATTAAGTCATTGCTGACAGTGAATACTTCAAAGTTTTCCAGCTCGATTAGTGAAATTGAATGACGACCGAAATATCTGAGGCTATGGGGTTGGATACCCGTATTATGTCTGTTAACCATTTGTATTCCACTGGTATTTTGCTTGTTGTACGGATGAAAACCATACCACTTCTGTATAGGATCTGCTAACTTACATTCTACTGAAAGGATCTGATAAAAATTCTTGAATTCTAGACTGGAATCGAACCTAGAACCTATTTGCCGCTGAATGAGAGTGCTCTTCAGCAAGCTTGCTTGCTTTTCCAGAAGTGGCACTTGGTTGCAGGAAATCTTTACACCTCTGCAAGACTCGCATAAAATTGAAAAGCACCAGTATCGTAAATGTTTCTGGAATTCTAATCGAGAAACATTAAGAACAGTGTCCTCCCACTTGATGAACCATCCTCTTGGCAGTTTTTCTTTTTTTTTTAGTAATTTCTTCCTCTATCCAATGAAACGACAAAGCGTTCATAATATTGTAAACATTGCAAAGAAATCAATGCTGCAGCCTTTAATAACAATTGCAAAAGAAATGATCAGTCAGTGGTATGAATAATGGCAGCATGAGCAACGTAAGCGAGTGTCTGTAGCTCAGTCGGTATAGACGAATCCCTTAGGGTCGGAAAGACCTGGATTCTGTTCACCTCTATGACACAGGGAACCTTTATTATGTTTTTTCGACTGAATGTGAGTTTAGCTACAGGGAGGCATGGCACCATCTCAATCCCCGCTATTTTTTATCCGGGCTTGGGACCGGCATAGCTGGTGAATCAAACCTATGGCTGGAGGGACCGTCTTATGTATTTCTGACTGAAATCCTGTGTTCAAGGGCCGGTTTGTCTTCTGAGGGACGAAAAACCCGAGTTTCCAGGTTCTCCCCTACCTCCGTAGACTGGCTAACTCACCTTTCGTCAAAGAGACCGATAAAAGTTCCTCACGTCACGAACGGGAATCGAACCCAGGTCTTTCCGACCAAAGGGCTTCGTCCATACCGACCGAGCTACGAGGCTCACGGATTTATAGTATACAACGTACACGTTTGGTTTGAATGTGTCTCTAAATAAATGCAGTCGAATTGAAATGCAAAAAAATAAATCAAAAAATCAGTTTATTCTACGTCCACTAAAGGTATTCCTTTAATCTATAACGAAAAAAAAAAGCTTTTTAAATCCAAAATTTAATTTTAAGTAAAGAATTACCTTCTCAAATTCTCATTCATAATTTTGTTATCCGCATGTACATTTACAATAATTTCTTTCATTCCTATTAATGCCTTCTCTCAATAAGACGGTTTTCAGTATCTGCCATGAGAGCCCGGACCCGATCTCTCTCAGCCCTGGTAAGTTTCACTTTGTCTTGAAGTTTTTTCCAGTCTGGAGGTAACAAAAGAGCTTGTAATCTCAATGCCAACAAAGCATTGGTCTGATGTTCGATCAACATGCGGCAATCTTTTTCCCAAATCTTTGCGAACTTTTTGGATTCTCTCCTGACATTTTCTTCAGCCTCTAGATTCATTTTTGAATAAAAATTATTCAAAAAAAGTACTTTGGGTTGGTGAAAGTAAAAGTTGTAAACCCGAGATGTTCAGGGCTTATTGAAGGCTTGTTAGACTCACAGTCCAAAACTGTTTGAAGAATATTGCGAAATATTGCAACAATAAATTGATTCCCAGTTGTTGCTATATCACAGTGGAAACAATGAGACGTCCCTAAATCATACAAAATTTCAAAAGTGCGTTTAAAAATGTCTCATTTTATTGTGATGCAACAAAACTACCAGAGCGATGAAACTTGGCATCACTTATGAAGATGAACTCAGCCTGTTTCTGGTCATGCAGACTGCATAGTTAGCCAAAAACAGGCCAAAATTATTCGTGTTATAGACTGGATTTGAACCCAAATCTTTCCAACCAAAGAACTTCGTCGAAACCGACTGAACTAGGGAGGCTAGGTGTTCACTTTTACCAATCAACAATAGTCCTCCATCTCGGGATCCTAACCCTAACTGATATTATTATCTGAAAAAGTCGGAGTACCGTTAATCTTATCATATCTCTAATCTTACGGTAACTCCCACTACAAGATTGCGTAAGATTACGTAAGATTTAAATGTTCTAAATTTATAATTTCGATAATTATTACGTAGTTTTTTTAAAATATTTTTAGTTTATCAGTTTCTACATGAAATGACAATTGACAAAAAAATAGAAAAACATTTTTTTAAAATCAAATTAAGATTAGTAAGTAATCTGTATTGATGAAGTAAACATGACAATATTAAATGCTTTTGATAATTTTTATTGTCATGGATGAAAAACTAAACTCAGCCATTCAGTTGAGATGAACTTCATCGCCCATTGTGTGTCACTTTTCCGCTTATTGGAGACCTGAAGTGGTTTGAAAAAGTTCCATATTTGATTTCTACAGCAGGATTATGTAAAAATCTATATTTTTTTAAATAAATAAAATTAAAATTAAATAAATAAAATAAAAAAGTACGGCAGCAGAAGAGCATCAAACATCAACTGAGTACTAAGTCTGGTTTGTTCGCTTTACTAGAACAATTCGACGCATTCGTTATCATTAGAAAAAGACCGAGTAATTAATTAACTATTGATGAAAATTTTTTAGTAATTTTTTATATATTTTTTTTTTACTACAATGATGTTTCGTAATCTAAATAAGCATCTAAAAGCGAATAAATTTTTCTTTTGGTCTTTTCCTTTCGTGTTACCATGGAAACTATCTACCACCTAAAAGAAAAAACATGTAGGTTTCGAAATTAACATCCAACTAGATGATTATCATCCTTCATATCTAATAGCGTATTGCAAAAATAATGATACGTTGGTTTATTCATTCATTTCACATCCCTAGCTCATATTTCTTTTAGAATGTGCAGAAATTTGGATCAGATTCGTCCATCAGCTTTATTCTCCTTCTTCTATCCCCCCCTCCCCACCTCCTCACGTCTTGCTATTACCTAACTGAGATAGCGTATGACAGAACGGCTGCCACTTATACCTAAACAGTTCGAAGCATTCCACTATAGATCACTATTAGCCCAACTGGTTGCCTATTACAGACTGCTAATGAGTGTAATATTGTCGAATTTATGGCATCGTTCTACGCTCTATCCCCCCCTACCCCCCATCCCCTCACCCCCCCTCTGTGAGAGAGTGAAATGCCAGATTAGTCGCTCACGCATTTATTTAACTCAGGCCAACACCCTGATCTCATGAATATTGTATGGGAGTAGATGAAGGGGGTTGATTAATAATATGTTTCCTTTGCACCGACATTAATTTTCTTGAGCTCCGGAGGTGTCACAAACACTACAGAGAAATATTGACGGCTACATCTTTTTTCTCTTTTTTTTTTTTTTTTTTTTTTTTGGGCGTCGATGTGTTCCCACGTATTCACCAGGGGCATCTATAGATCAGTGTAAGGTGAGGATGGGAAACAGCCATATAAGATAGTAAACGAGGCGAATAAATCCTACGAGATCTTTGAAGCAAATCAAGAGCTTTCCCTATATGCACCATCGATTTTTGACTAGACGAGGTAGAAATGTCAAGGAGGGTCTAGAATACATATTCCATTAGGTGTAAGTATGGGGGTCTTTTGATGCATGTGATACCGATAAACACGTGTAGCTTTCTCAAAAAAGAATCCGTGATTAGGCTTAAGGCTCGGAACTATTTGCGTATACCTGAAATCTGGGATTTGAGTCAGAAATATCCTTTAAAGTATATTATAGATGGTCTTGCCTTTTATTTTTCGCTTGTGGTATTTGCTAGGCTTAGATGGATTTTTTTTTTTTTTTACGATAAAAGGAATGGTGATAACATGTGCATGGTTCTCAACTTCATAAAATCGTGTTTTCAGGTGATATTCGAATTACTCTGTATTATTTTCCGTGACTACAAAAATATCATTCAAATGCATTATTGATTTCTTTACAAAATTAGGGCAAAATAATGTTTTTAACTTTATTTTAATATCGATTAATTACAGGATTCTGTGTTTATTTTGAGAGCTACTGTCTAGAATCTAAATAGTTCGTTATGAATAATGTTATTACATTTAACCCTTTTGATCACCTACACGTCTTTTGACATGTGCTTGAAATTTATCCTAAAGTAGATCATAATAAAAATAAAATTTATGTAAACTAAAATATACTACTAAAAATAATAAAATATTTTTCTCTTTTTTAAGTGTTTCGAAGTTTAACTATAATATTTCTAAACACCATTTTAGAAATTTTATAAGTAAAATATAATTATATAATTAACTTATAAGAAATTACGAGGGACATTCAATCCAATATCCTTGGAGGGTAATGGATGGCAATGCTGTAGCCAATGAAGTTCTAACTGAGGCTCGGCTATTGCTGTTACTCTCCTGCCATGATCAGAGCTTTAAATGCTCAATAACACCTTATCCATACACTGTCCTCTACAGATAACGGGGAAGATGAAAAGCATTCTTGCTTCGCCCCTTTAAGCCAGTCCTTATAAGGACTATAAGAAATTACGATTTGCCTTTCCGCAATTCTGGTAATAATTGCATTGCTTCCTCTTGGTTAGTGTTTTGTGTCGTGTATTATTGATGATGGAATTAAGAATCAGATGAGTCATTGTGTTGTTAATTAGTGGCGATAGTTTTGAATGATAAATGATATATACAGAGGTAAGTGTTCTTCATTTTATGAGTTTTTTTTTTTTTTTTTTTTAAGGTGAAATATTTGCTACCGATGCTGGTAGATCGATTTGATCTACGGGATATATATATATAGAGTAACATTTTATTGCTGGTAGACACCTAAGAGTCTACGGGATCTGCTAGTGGACCCTCAAAAGTCCACAGGATTGTCTTTGCCTGCTCGGGGAACCTGAGGGATCTCTACTCTTTCTCCATCTGTGTCTCAACACATTTTAAAAAATGGCAAAACTTCTAAATGAGACCAAATTCGAAGAAGTTTACAGGGAATTCCTCAGACTGGGAAAGCTACTGAGTGATAATTGACCGGGAAAAGTTAAACTGTATGACACGTTTCCCCCCGAATGTGTCTCAGACGCTGTCGCTGAAGATCATTTAGAGTCGATGCCTTCTACTCCTTCAGACTTTGTAGAAGTGCGTGCTCGCAAAGTTGTCGCTGAAGATCATTTAGAGTCGATGCCTTCTACTCCTTCAGACTTTGTAGAAGTGCGTGCTCGCAAAAAGCGAAGAACAACAGAAGAACCGCACAATGACAATACTGTAATGGAACAGGATTCTCAGGGTTCGGATGCCGCTACTTCTCCCAAAGAAAAGGTGCCTCCGGTCATCCTTAGAGAAAAACAAAAGTGGCCAGCTTTACGATCCACAATGTCCAATCTGCATATTGGCTTCATTAAGGCCAAAAACATGGATGAAGGCATAAAAATTCAGCCAGCAACTGTGACAGACTATAGAAGGTTGACCAAGGAACTGGACGACAGAGGCATCCAGTATCATACCTTTGCGCTCAGTTCCGAAAAAAACTTAAAAGTAGTCCTTCGTGGTGTCTGTGAAGACATTGACACAGCAGAAATCGCTGCTGACCTAAATTCTCAGGATCTGCCTACAAAACAGACAAAACTCCCATGCCATTAGTCCTTGTTGAGATTCACAAAATATATAAGGATATCTACAACTCAAAAACAGTCTGTGGTCTCATCGTCACACCGGAACCACTCCGTAAAAGATCATCTTCTGGGCAGTGCCACAGGTGCCAAAAGTTTGGCCATGCCCAGAATCTATGCAGAGCAGAATATAGATGTTTAAAATGTGGAGACAGCCACCCAACCAATACCTGCACTAAGCCAAGGACCACCTCGGCTAAATGTGCCAACTGCAGTGGCCCTCATCCGGCGAACTACAAAGGATGTACTCAACACCCAAAGAACAGACGGATGGAGGCAATCAGTCAGCCCTCCTCCTACAGTACAAGAACACCAGCGGCCCAGACATCAAAAAAGACTGTGGCCGCAGAGTTATCCTCTGCGGCCACAGTCGGAGACCTCCAACCAAAAGCAAACAAGAAGTTATGCCGATGTGACCCGTACAATTAGGCCAACTCCAGAACAAAATCAACCAAGAGCACTTAAAAACCTAACAGCTATTATCATGGCCTCACTAGCAAACATGCTACAAAATTTTAGCTTATCAAACCCTACTGAAACCTCCACTAAAAGATTTCTTCGTGAAACACAGGTCATCCTCACAGCTCTCATAAATGAATAGAAACAAACTCATTCCAGCATCTCTTCAAATAGTTGCTTGGAATGCAAATGACCTCAAAAACAAAATCCTGGAACTCCGTGCCTTCACATCTAGGTATCAGCCAGATGTTATTCTAATTAGCGAAACTCATCTGAGACCCTCAGACAATCCTACAATAAGGGGCTATCGCCTATACAGAAATGACAGACTACTCTACAGGGGCGGTGGCACTGCCATCTTCATTAAAAACTAGATTAAGCACCACTCTGTGAGCATTCCTTCAACCACTAACCTTGAGATCACAGGAGTGGAAGTAGTCACCAGCTCCACTGGCAAACTGAAAATCTATTCAGCTTACAACCCTCCCCAAAAATATCTACTTCACTCTGATCTAAATGCCATCTTAGGCATCAGAGGGCCCACCATTATTGCCGGGGATCTGAATTCCAAGCATCCTGCGTGGAATTGTTCAACCACAAACAAGAATGGTTGCATCCTTTTCAATTACTTAGGATCAAGCAACGCTGTTGTGGCAGGCCCCACCGAACCAACTCATCTCAGTACGTTCGGCACTGCTGACATCCTGGATATAGCTATCCTGCAGGATATTAAACTTCAGTACAGTATCATATCTATGGATGAACTATCATCCGATCACAATCCAATTCTACTACAGCTGGGAAATCATGAATTCCTGTGTCCTCCTTCTCACTCCTACATTGTATGGGAAAGACTGTCAGCCGCACTCAAGGATTATATTGGACCTGTTCCTCACATACGCACAAAAGAAGAAGTAGAAACTGCAGTTACAAATCTCACACAACAAATTAATTCTGCTATAAAGGTAGCTTCCTCCTACAAATCTGCCCGCAAGCCAGATCGTTTGCCTGAAGACATCATGAACTTAATTAGAGATAAAAACAGAGCTCGAAAAAGATTCCATAACACGTGTGCACCACAAGACAAAACAAATCTAAACAGACTAAATGGGACAGTAAGAGATGCACTGAAAGCTCATAGAGACTATGTATGGGATGAAAAGTTATCCTCCATTTCACCTAGTGATCACTCCATCTGGGGACTACTGAAAAATACCAAAAACAAAGGCAGATCCCTTCCCCCAATATTAACTGATCAGGGCCTTGCTCACACAGATGTGGACAAAGCAGAGGTTATAGCGCACAGCTTGGAAGAGCAATGCAGGCCTTCGTATGGAAACCTTGACTTTGACCACATACATAAGATTCACAGCAAGGTCAGACACTCACTCAAACTTCCTATCACCAGCACTGACCATATTGCATCAACATCACCTGCTGAGATATATGACATTATTAAAAATTTAAAGAACAAAAAAGCTCCCGGACCAGACGGCATTACTAATCGTGTGATTAAACTTCTGCCCCGGAGGGCAGTAGTGTACCTGACCAGTATAATAAATGCAATTTTAAGATTTCACTATTTTCCTTCCACCTGGAAACTGGCTGACGTAATTCCCATACATAAGCCAGGCAAAGACTCACACCTACCGCAAAATTATCGTCCAATCAGTCTCATCTCAAATCTGGGTAAGGTTGCAGAGAAGGTCATCCTCTCACGACTTCAGACCTCAATAAATGACCTAAACATCCTTCCAAAAGAACAGTTTGGTTTTAGGCAACACCATAGTACTACCCATCAAATCCACAGAATTGTTGAATACATCACAACCAGCTACAACTGGCGCCAGTGCACAGGCACTGTTTTCCTAGACTTATCCAAAGCATTTGACAAAATCTGGCATTTTGGACTCCTGCACAAGCTTATTTCAGCCGGCATCTCACCTGGAATGGTTCATTTAATCCACTCATATCTTCAAAATAGATCAATGCAAGTAAAAATCAACGGTTCTACATCCTCCCAGCGCCACATCTTTGCTGGAGTGCCGCAGGGATCTCTACTGGCTCCATTACTGTTCTCTATATACATGTCAGACATCCCGCACAATCCGATGACTTCCATTTTGGCCCTATATGCGGACGATACGGCAATACTAACCAGATCTCTCAGACCCCTTTTCATTACCAGAAAGCTTCAAGAAAACATTCTAAAGCTGGAGGGTTGGTTCTCTAAGTGGAGATTGGAAGTCAACCCCCAGAAAAGCTCAGCCGTTCTTTTCTCAAAAAGGCCAATGTCTCCTGTAGGAGATTTGTTACTATTCAATACTAAAATTCCCTGGCAGTCAGAAACAAATTACCTGGGTGTGATTCTCGACAAAAAAGCTATCTCTCAATCAGCACACCAAGTCTGCATGCACAAAGGCATCTAAAGCCATAGCACAGATCTATCCGCTAATTAATAGAAATAGCAAGCTCAGCAACAGAATCAAATTACAACTATACCAGATGACAATTCGTCCTATAATCACCTATGCCTCTCCGGCCTGGAGCCACACCTCTAATGCTAACATCATCAAAATACAGCGAGTGCAGAACAAGTGCCTGAGAATGATTTTGAACGCCCCGTGGTATGTTAGAAACATTCAACTCCACAAAGCACAAATATTCCCTATATTTTCTCTTTCCTACGATCCTTAGCCACCAAGTTTTTCCTAAAGACGTCCACAAATCCCAACGATTTGGTTCAACAAGCTACAGCATACGATCCAACGGACATATTCAAATATAGAAGACCAAAAGCTATATTGGCCTCCTTTAGTGATGCATAATCTCCATGCCCATCCAGGGCGAGCAATCTGCTCATTAATTTTACCTTCACTACAACCACAACAGATAGCGGGGAATATGAAAAGCATCTTGCTTCACCCCTAAAGACATAAATGTCAATTGTCAGTCAATAAGAAATTACATTTGATTGACTTAATAAATGGAGAAGATAAGTCCTTTTTAGGACTTCAAGGCTGTAGCCAATGAAGTTTTAACTGAAGCTCGGCTATTGTAGTTACCGAGCCATGACTAGAGCTTTTAGTTCAATAACACCCCATCTACACAGATTTTCTTCATTCAGATGAAGGGATAAAGAGTCCATCTCCCACTCCTTTTCAGGACTTAGCTACATTTAATTGACCATTAGATGAGTGAGAAGGAAAAAAGGTGTCTTTTGACGAAATTGGACATGTTACTGTGCCTGGTTGAATTTTATATAAGGTTTTTCGGGTCTGAGGTTTTTCATCCACCCGCGACGAGGACCAGTGATGGATGTATGGTAGTTTACAGAGGTAGGTTTTAGCTTTGTGGCCAAGTGGATTCTTGACGCTCCTTTTCCCTGTTATTAGGGCATTATAAACTTTAACATATATTGTTTTGCTGGTAGACACCCGTGTTTGTCTCCAGAATTTGCCAGTGGACCCTCCAAAGTCTACAGGATTATCTAACACACCGAAATATTCTTTGACAATATACGATGAACAATAATGGAAAACGTAAAACACATTAAGGACGCCATTCAAAATTTAAAGAAAGATCTGACTCTCGACGTTCTTAAATTTAATTCTGTCTGAATCTCTACACTTAGGTTAATGACACGGAAGAAATTGATGTGGACACCTGTTCTACCACCAAAGATTCCCCGACAACATGATTGTTCCCAGAAGGAACAATCAAACAAAAGGCGAAAAACATCTGAAGATCATATGGAAGAGGATATAACAACACATGATACCCAAGACAGAAAAGAAAATGTCCCTCCAGTTATCCTCCCAGACAAAGAGAAATGGACCTCAGTCTCAAGGTCCCTAGGAGAACAAAACATCAACTTTTCCAGAGATACTGATGAGGGTGTAAAGATTCATCCTGCTACTGTTTCAGATTATCGTAAGATGACGGACGAAAATGCTGGACAAATCCAAATTGCCCTTCTATACCTTCACACTAGCAAGCGAGAAAAATCTTAAAGTGGTGGTTAGAGGGGGGGGCATCACAACTAACGAGATCACTGCCGATCTCATCAGCCAAGGACTGACCCCAATCAAAGTCAGCAGGATGCTGAGATCTGACAAAAGGCCAATGCCGCTGGTGTTGGGCGAAATCAGAAACACACAGAAAAAAATATATGAAGTGACAGATATTTGCAGGCTTAAAAACACAACCGAGCCTCTAAGGAAGTAGACAACAGCAGGACAATGCCATAGATGCCAAAAATTCGGGCACGCCCAAAAGATGTGCAGAGCTGCCTACATATGTCGTCTGGAATGTGGAGAGGGACGAGACCAACACCTACACTAGGCCAAGATCTACACCTGCCTGTTGTGCTAACTATAGAGGACCACATCCCGCTAATTACAAGAGGTGCCTTTTCCACCTAAAAAATCGTGGGTCAGCAAGAGGAACCCTGCTCCTCCATCCAATGACACCATAAGCAACCAAGCATGTCGCCCTCCTGATCGAAATACCTCACATTCAGCATAGGAAGGCACGCAACCTTCATCCATGACTAAAACAAATGCAGAGGCGGCACGAACTCACATTCCTTAATCTCAAGAGCAAACAAGCTCCAAGTTAGCATCAGTTCTAACTGCTTTACTTGCCACAATGTTGCATGAATTCAGCAATCTTTCAGAAAGAGATTTTATCTACAAACCCAATCCATTTTGATAGCTCTCTATAATGTTTAAAAAATTCAAACCAAACTCCCTCATGAATATAGCATGGAATGCTAATGGCTTGACAAATAAAATTCTTGTGCTGCAAGAATTCGCAAAACAGATACAATCCGGACATAATCTTGATCAGCGAATCACACCTCAGACCATCTAACAACCCAAGATTAAGAGGATATATACTATATAGGACAGACAGACTTAACTCTAGTGGCGGTGGTACAGCCATTTTTATTAAAAATTATTTAAGCCACAATGCTTTAACCAACCCTCAAACTTTAAACCTTGAAGTGACAGGTGTGGAGGTGCACACCAATAATGCAGGTAGACTTAAAATCTATGCAGCGTACAATCCTCCCAGCATTCCACTATTGACATCGGATTTAGACTCCATCCTTTTCTCCACGGATTCCATAATTATAGCAGGAGACCTCAACTCCAAACATACAGCTTGGTTCAGTTTGTCAATCAACTCCAAAAGCCATACTTTATTTAACTACACGTCACTCAACTCAGTAGCTGGACCTACTGAGCCCACCAACAACAGCTCATCAGGAAGTTCGGATGTACTAGACATAGTTATCCTCAAGAACATCAGATATCAATATCAGCTGGAGACATTAGAAGAGCTTACTTCAATTCATAATACCATCCAACTCAAGCTAAGTACCCAGGATCGGTTCTCTCCTCAACACTCTTTATAGCATGGGATAAGGTTCTCTCTAAGGTTCTCCCAGATCACATCGGCTCACCTCCTGTTATTCTCAAAAAAGGGAGACATAGACTTAGCTGTAAGCAACCTAACAAGATAAATTAACACTGCAATAACATTAGTCACACAAACCACTGTCTTCCACTCGTCCAGTCGGATTCCGAAAGAGATAATGGACCTGATTAGGGCTAAAACAAAGCCAGAAAGCGATACCACAACACGAGAGCACCGCAAGACAAAACAACCTTAAACAACTTGAACAGACATGTTCAAGAAGCTCTCTAGAAACACAAGAATTGCACATGGGAATCTAAACTTACGGAAATCAACCCAGAAGATAACTCCATATGGAAATTTCTAAACACTCTTCGTACCCTCAGATAAACAAAAAGTAAAAGCCCTAATTGACAATCTGGAAAATCAATGCAGCCCATCTTACGAAAACTTAAATATTAATCTCATTTATAAAGTTCATTGTCAAGTCAGAAATGTCTTAAGACAGCCTAAGGATGATTCAGATCTCATCACCCCCCACTACTCCAACAGAAATAATCAAAATAGGCTCTTGGTCCCGACGGCATCACCAATAGAATAATACAATTACTCCCAAAGGAAGGCCATAATTCTTCGACTTAATATAACCAATTCCATACTAAGACTCGAGGACTTTCCCACAGTTTGGAAAAATGCTGACATCATCCCTATGAAAAAGCCTGGTAATAACCCACAACTCCCCCAAAGCTACAGGCCCATCAATCTTCTTTCCTGCCTCGGCAAAGTAACAGAAAAAGTCATCCTAACACGACTACAACTAGCAGTAGACAAGCATAAAATAATATCCCAAATGAGCAATTTGGTTTCCGCATAGCTCACAGCACAGTGCAACAAATTCACCGATTTACAGAACACATCATCCATGGTTTCAACTGGCACCTCCACACTGCTGCTGTGTTCTTGGACGTTGCCAAGGCCTTCGATTAGGTCTGGCATCAAGGCCTTAGCGTCATACTTATTGAAAACAACATCCCAATTAAGTTAGTAAACCTTATTAACTCATACCTTAGCAGGTAAAGATACATGCAAGTAAAGCTTAACGGAAATGTTTCATCAAGGAGCGCAAAATTCTAGCTGGTGTACCTCAAAGTTCCCTTCTGGCCCCACTACTGTTCACAATTTACGTATCACACATCCCTCTAAATTCAAGAACAACCATTACAGCTCTTTATGCCGACGACACCACTATTCTAGCAAGGTCTCTCAGCCCTCGCCTGGCAATCAGTAGGCTCCAAGGAAATATCAACTCACTGAAAAAATGGTTCACCAACTTAAGGATTCAAGTAAACCCCCTCAAAAGCTCAGCCATGTTATTCTCTACAAGAAAAGGTCTCCATTAAATACATCTTGCTCTCTGGTCAAAAGTTCCCATGGCAATCAGAGACCAAATATCTTGGGGGCACTACCGGATAAGAAACTCCTTTTTAGCAAACATCAATTTCATTGGCTCCAAGACATCCAAAGTAATAGTTCAACTCTACCCAATGATCAATCGCAAGAGTAAACTGAACTTACAAAATAAATTGCTATTTTACTGGATTGTTATACGCCCAGTCATCACCTACGCCTCACCAGCATGGAGTCAGATTTCACTATCAAACATCTCAAAATTACAAAGAATCCTAGTCGCTCCATGGTTTATCAGAAATTCACAGATTCATCGAGAAACCGGCATTCCATACATCTCCTCCCTTCGTAATCTCCCAGAAAAATTTTTCGTCAAGTCAAGTTCGCATTCAAACCCACTGATCGTACACGCTCTGTCCAAAAAGAAACCGAACTTTCCAAAAATGTAAGAAACTAGTGGCGCCATCTGTTGCATCTTTTTGCTGTCCAAAGCGGCAACCTTCATTAGTGTTGTTTCAACTGCTTATGACATTTGTTTCATTAGAAGCCGAGTTATAGTGCCAAGAGTGACAGTGCGTTTTGACGAACGGTCAGTCGTCACGATATTCATGCCGTACCCGACGAATTCTCGCTATCAATCGCTTCAAAACTTCGAGATAAAACACATCATTGATCGTTTGGCCAGGCGGAACGAATTCTTTGTGGATAATGCCCTTGGAATCGTAGAAACAAATCAGCATTGTCTTTACTTTTGACTTCTCCAAGCGATTTTTTTCGGATGCCCCTCTTCTTGTGGTCTCCACTCAGCCCTCTGTTTCGGGCTCATACTCAAACCACCACGTTTCGTCACCAGTAACGATCGTTTCAAGGAAGTTTGAGTCCTTATGAGCGGTTTTAATGAGGTCCTTGCAGTGTTCAATTCGATACATTGTTTGGTCGTCGGTCAACTTGTGGGGAACAAATCGCGAATTCAATTTACGAAGGCCCAAACTCTCGGTCAAAATGTTGTGCACAGTTGATTTTGGAATCCCCAATTCATCTTCAATCAATCTCACGGACGATTTCGGGTTTTCTTTGATGAAATCACGCACTTTTTGGATGTTCACTTCGCTCAGTTCACTTTTTGGACGGCCCGGCGTTTCGTCGTCTTCAAGCGTCTCACGACCACTTTGAAATCGCTTAAATCACTCGTAAACTTGACTACGGGATAAGCATTCATCATCGTATGCTTTTGGAAGCATTTGATGCATTTTGGTAAAACTTTTACCAAGTTTAGCACAAAATTCAATCTCAGCTTTCTGTTTGAAATTCATTTTCCAACAGTTCGTCAAAACACATAATCACTCTTGGCACAACTCGGCTTCCAATGAAACAAATGTCATAAACAGTTGACACAACACTAATGAAGGTTGCCGCTTTCGACAACAGGTGGTTCCACTGGTTTCTTCTATTTTCGAAAAGTTCGGTTTCGTTTTGGACAGAGGGTGTACAAGCTGTCAATTACAATGAAACAGAGTACTACAAATAGAAAAGACCGAAGGCTATTCTACTCCCAGCGGATCATAACTAATACAACTGCCCCCCAGAGGACGAGCTTAAAGCTCACAAAACTTCCTTTCTCAAATAGCTTCCTTTACAGACAAACGGGAATATGAAAAGCATTTTTGCTTCACCCATCCTAACAGTAGTTATACGTTATATGTTTTCTACAATTAACGGATAGTGGGATCTGATCCCAAATCGCTAAAATCCCATTTATGTACTTAACAAAAAATCCTATCTGAACATGATTTTTCCACACTAATTTTCCAAAACATTTTCAAGGATACAACCGCGGATAAATGCACTGTCCCAAACAAACGAAATAAATAAACAATAAAGTCAGTTATTTTCTCTAGTATGTCAAACTCCATTGAGATATGCCTTCTAAAAATGTAAGTGCTTTTTCTGTGTTTAACATGGATTTTTTTTTTTTTAAATATAGTATTGAGGCTTGTGTAGCCTTGTGGAAATGATGTTTCATTCATAGCGCTAGGCCTATCTAAGAAAGACCGTTCTAAGCTCGATTCTAGTCGCCGATTAGAGGAACTTTTTCTAACCCCCCTTTCTTCCACTGGTTCCCAAGTAAGTCGATATCTGGCACGGGCAAGTTGCTTTTCTCCTGAAAACTCAGGTTTTTCATCCCATAAACTCAAGAAAATCGACCGTAGAACACACTATTTCAGACAGTAATATACTGTGTTAGTCTTGGGCCTGCTGTTCTGTGATTGGCTAAGAGGGTCGAGATTCAAAACTTAGTCCAATTATTTATTTTATTTATCTATTTTATAAACTTTTAAATGTTGTTATACATTGTTCTATTGTTAATAGTCCGTCGAGAGAATAATATCTTCACTCTCTAACTAATTGTGGGTTCGACTATCCCTGTAGGTAGGAATGTTTTGAGTGATTGATGATTTTAACCGCTAGGCATGATTTTACCAGCTCCTTACTGGACAGGTACCTGAATTGGATTAAAAAGCAATACTCAATGTTTGGTCTTCAAAGCAGGTTTCTGCAATATCCAATTCTTAGTCCATTAGATCGAGGGAAAACATTAAACCCAAATTTGAAATACATGAGTAAAATTAAGTAACTAAATTTCATCAAAAAAAAGGTCCATTCTGGGTAGTGCTGTAATTTATCACAGACGGACAAACAGACAAAGTGATCCTAGGATCATTAAATGTATCTATTCATCCGATTCTATTGAAATGTTTAGTTTATAATATATTTACGGCTATTTTGCCTGCTTCTGTTTAGTTTATATATATTTAAAATTTATAATTTTTAAACATATATAAACTAAACATATATATTATAATCCGACCACAGAAGCGAGAGCTATCGTTGGCAGGCTGCCAAGAAGAGTCAATTCATGTTGAGGGGGGGAGAAAGAAATAAGACAATGTACGAATTGATCACCAACACGCGAAATCATGTGCTTTATACGTAAACTTTTTCAACTGTTATACAAGCAAAATAGTTACTATAGTTCGCCCACCGATTAGAGATCCTTCGACACTTCTGCGCATCTCAGAAAAAGGAGAATCCATTCCGATAATAGGGTAATCAGTCCGTATTGTGGGATGAGTTGTTTATCATTACCGGTCGGAAAATTAATTTCTCTTTTATGATTATTGTAGTTAACTATGTTGCTTGTATAACAGTTGGAAAATTTTACCTATAAAACACGTGATTTCGAGTGTTGGCGACCAATTCGGACGTCCTTCATTTCTTTCTCCCCTTCAGCATGAATCGACTATTTTTGGAAAGACGCGAAGCAGGGACAAAGCAGAAGTTAATTTTCCGACGTGTAATAATAAACAACTCATCCCACAATACGAATTGATTACCCTATTATCGGAATGGATTCTCCTTCTGACATGCGCAGAAGTGTCGAAGGGTCTCATATCTGTGGGCATACTATTGTGTTTTTTTTATATAAAACATTCAATTTCTTTAAATTTATTTGTTTTAATTCAAAAATTCTGTCATATCCTCCAACAAAATGATAATACTCGGATAAATGTCAACGAACTCAATACAACTACACGTGTGGGACCCCCCCCCCCCATCTAAATCGGGATTTTCTTTCTAATTCCATGACTGCCACATTAATACAACGTCTGTTAGAGGCCTGATACAGAATAACGGTTTAATCGTCTATTTGCTGAGAACCTGCTTCATCCAGTCTTTTAATTGATCTGGGAATGAGCTTAGATTCCACTATTCTCAGAAAACCTTTGTAATTTCAAGGGATTTCTCTTCGTATCCCCCCCCCACTCCTTAATGCAATGACCTACATTTTCAATCCACCCGAAGTCACCAGGGACATGCAACTGCCACAGCTGATGCTAAATTCTTTCAAACATCTGCCCTTTAATGGATAAAAGTAAACGGAGAAAAAGAACGCTGTCGCCAGCGTTCAGCATTTTCTCTCCTCCTTCCCCCCCATTTCGGGCAGATTCACATTTAATTGTTGACTATGATGTCAGCAACTGCTGGCGCCTACTAAAGATTTGTATGATAGGATACTTCCCTAGCAGAGCACGACAAAACGACATTAAGGAGAAACAGAAGAAATCATCACCAAAAAAGATAAATAAAGCTAAAAACATCAAAAGTTGCAGCCGAATCCAGCAACAGCTTGCAGCACAAGAATAAGTGGTCGCTGAGAGAAATGAAATGGGAATTTAGTTTTGTTTCTTTGTAATGAAATCGACATCGACCGCGCGTGACCTGAAAATCGCGTGGGTAACAATGCGTTACTTCACACCAGTAACATGATGACGTAACAACAGATGCCAGCTAACAATGGAACACGAGCTGCAGCTGTTAGGCTATCAAAAAGTCGATTTCAACAATATACTTTCTCTGTAAATTCCCATTAGGGTTAGGAAATTAAACAACGAAATCGTTCTAGCAGAACTTCGAGTGATCTATTCGCATTACAACAGTTAGAAATTAACGAAGATACCAATCAACTGAAATGTTTTTCTTTTTAAAGAGCAATTTGGGAACTTTCTGAAGTGTCAAATATTTCGTTAATAGAAACAAAGTCATAAGCGATAACGTCGATGCAAAAATTAGTTTTGATTTAAAATTACATTTTTTTGACAAATATTTCATCAAATAGTAAATTCGTTTGTATTGGTTCTTTCGCTTTGTAGTTTATTATTATTATTATTATTATTATTATTATTATTATTATTATTATTATTATTATTATTAAGCAGATTTACGAAACATTCAGATCTTTCTGCAACAAGTACAGCTGTTTGTTTGTTTTTTCTCTGCCCTTTAGCAGAGAATATTTTTCTTTCATCAGCATTGATTTTTATTGGGCATTGACTTCTTTCACCAATTTTCACCTTGAAATTGAATTTTTTTTGTGGCTTTTTTATCACATCTTTCGTTCCCGTTTTTTTTTTTCTCCGATATTTTTCTCTTAATATTTTTAATATCATCTCCACGCACCAGATGTCGCTAAATGTATAATAATAGTACTAACAAACCTGTTGATGTGTTTGTGAACCATATCAACGGCTGGAGGCAAGATATTAGTGACATTCTTCTATAAATAAAAAAGTAAAGGCATACGGTAGCAGTTATTCTATAGGCTATAGAATAGTTATTCTCAAAAACAGTTATTCTATAGGCTATAGGGAAATAAAATTTTCCTAAAATTATGCGGAAACATTTATGAAACTATCCATCACCAAAATTGGTAATTACGCATCTACAAATGGGCATGACCATCTTTCAAACTAGAACTTGAATTACTATATCAACCACTATTCATTTAATTTTTTGCAGAGCTGTTAATAATTGAACTAAGCATTAAAATGGGCAGTAAAATTACTTGCTATATCAATAGCATTATCCATGTATTCGTTATCCATTGACACGCGTGGGTGTTAGTGTCTAGCTAGCTTACCTTTCGTTTTTTTTTTTTTTTTTTTTTCTTCCCGTCTCAATCTTATGTTTTGTTTTTTCTTCTCTTGTGAACGCACTAAAGAAATAAATTGCTATTTATTTTTTTTTACTTTTCTATTCTCCGTAGGAAAACACTCTCCTTGTAAAAAGAAGCGCTAGAGAAAGACAGAGAGGAAGAGAAAATCCTATATAATTTAATTGTTCCTTTCAAGACAACTGGGCAATCTGATCAAAGCGCTATACGATGTACTACAAGGCAGTAGAAGCGTCTCAG
This sequence comes from Typopeltis vanoorti, assembly GCF_054136105.1. NCBI lineage: Eukaryota > Metazoa > Arthropoda > Arachnida > Uropygi > Thelyphonidae > Typopeltis > Typopeltis vanoorti. The sequence goes on along the minus strand of NC_143557.1, from coordinate 121,668,228 downwards.
ATCACTTTAAAAAACAAACAAAGCTCGGAGTTTTTGGAGGCCTGTTCGCTAAGTGTAGAATCTCTTTCTCCCCCCCCCCCCCCGGTTACTTCGGATTGAAAACTTTCGTCACAAAAACAGAGAAATCCATGTTTTGAAACACGAGAAAGTAAAAAAAAAATAAAACTAAAATACTGATCTGCTATGGTTCTTTTTCTATCCTTAATAAAGAGCTGCTTTAAAAAGAATGTCCATTTCTAGACTATATTAGACTGGAAGTTGCTGCATGTTCATTTCTGTTTCCATAGAAGCAAAAAGATGTCAATTTCCGTTTCCATAGCAGCAAAACATATATATATCAGTTTTTGTTTTTAAGTTCTATAAGAATTAGATATCCTCTCAAAACAGCTAAAAAAAAAAAAAAGAACAACATGAAATTTCAATATATGTTGTGTACCCATAGTAACAAAAATAATACATCAGTTTCTATGAAAACCACAATAAAATATTAAGCATATTCTAGGGGGGGGGGAATGCAAGTTTCTGTATCCATAGTAACGAAAAAATTTATCTATAATTTCTGTTCCCATAGCAATATAAAATATACTTTCTTATATAGTGAAACCTGTGGAGTATCCATAACTATAGAATAACATGTATGCCACAGTAAATAACTTTTTTATTATGTAAATATTTCGTCTTATGTCTCATAAGACATCATCAGTACAATTATCGAACAATGATAGGAATTGAATTAAAAAAAAACAGTAGCGCATGTGTTTAATTGTTATCCTCAGTTGTATTAAAATATATATCTGTTATATTTTAATTTAATTTGATTAGTTCTAATTTCAGGTCATTAAGTTTAATCCATGAACACGCGACTGTATACGTGGAGGGATTCCAATTTAAGCATGCGCGCTACTGTGATTTTGAATTCAATTCGAGTTGTTGTTCGGTAATTGTATTGTTGATGTCTTATAATGCATAAGACGAAATATTTACATAATAAAAAAGTTATTTACTGTGGCATACGTGTTATTCTATAGTTATATGATTATAAAATATGCTGCATATGTTTCTTCAGGAAACAAAATATAAATTAAATTTTGGTGCCCATAGCAACAGAAACATTGTTTTTAGGGTCACAAAAATAGTGAAATTTCATGGTAATAAAAAATTATATACATATTTTTTTTTGTTTGTTTCCACGGTAATACAATTTTATATAATAGTTTTAATTTTTATGGTCGCAAAAATGTATTTTTTGGTAACAAAAGTATCTATCAATTTCCGTTTCCATGGTAACAAAAATCCATTAAAAATGTATATTTCTGTTTCTGTGTTAACAAATTAAATATATACCATTTTCATTTCTACAATAATAATAATAATAAAATGTTACGTTCTGTTTCTATGGTAACAGAAATCCATTAAAAATGTATATTTCTGTTTCTGTGTTAACAAAATAAATATATACCATTTTCTTTTCTACAATAATAAAATATATATATATATTACGTTCTGTTCCTATGGTAACCAAAAATTATGCTCTCGTTTGTTTCTATGGTAACAAAACTATATTCCACTTTATTATCCCGAGCTAAGTGGAGGAAATAGTATTTGAAAGCTAAAAACTCCACGTTCAGTACATTATGAATGTTGAATATTACTTTTTACAGTGAAATTCCGAGTAAAATGACTCTTTTTAATGCTCGCATATTATTGGCGAAATGGGCAAAGTTAAAGATAAATTCTTTTTTTTTTTTTTCTGCACACACACACCGTTCATCGCTTTTCCCTTTCTTAACCATTGAAGCGACGGAAAATGCCAAAGGCTAATGTTGTGTTAAGTGGCGCGTCTATTTCTGACAACGTGTCGGAACACTTTGGAGTAGTTCACTGAAAATGGCTGACAGAAACGGGCTGGTTATTTAGTCGGAAATTTAAATGAGCTCCTTAGGGTTGGAAAGGAGAAACCCAACTTTGTGCCAGCCACAGTTATGTTTGCTCCCGAAAATCGATGGCAGCTTAAAGCACCGAGCAAGGCTTAGCGATAAGACATCCACAACAAGTTGTCTTATCACGTATCCATTATTCATTGGGGGAAGATAACCGATATTCTCTTAGGTCGCTGGCACTTTTGTCATCCGCTTATTACTGGGGGAACACCGATCAGTTACTAGCACGCACCTGACGTCCAAACACACACACACACACACACATATATACACGTGCTACGAAATGATGCTATGCGGCGGTGTTCCCTGACAATATGGTGTCACGGAAACTGTCTTGTCCGAATAATGGTCGGCGCGTGCTTCTGACATTGACGATTTAATTAGTGGTTCGTGTTCGTCTGCTACGGAGACAAGAGAAACGTTTTGGCGAAGGTGGAGGGGTTAGAGGAGGAAGGGGGGGGGAGAGTGATGAAAGCAGGTAGCCTGTGATTTATGGTCACTCGCTGTATGTATTGCTCACGGGATGTTTTGGTCCACTTTAGGGTCGTGTAGGTTTAAGAAATCATAAGCGTATTGTCCGATGGTATGTTATGACTGGAAGTGGTAACCGTTCCGTTTAATAGATGCGTACTAGAGCTTCGATGCGCGTAGCGTGCTAATAGACGACTTCGGATTAACAAAAGGCGATTGATGTATCCTAAATGCCGTACACAGCGCATGACTGTATAAAAAAATTGAATAAAGAATGTAATTAACTTAATAAGCATCTAAATAATGATACTAATAAAAAAATATTGATGATGTCTCCAGGAGCTGGAACATTTTTCCGTTACAGCGGATCTAAGTACTGTTATTACTATGGAAAAAATGGAAGTCTTTATCACACTCAATCAGTGCATGTGCGGAAACGTAATGTGTTGATGTTAATGCATGTATACGGATTCAAAGAAAAATGAAGTATGAAAATAATCCAAATAAATTATTATTATTATTATTATTATTATTATTATTATTATTATTTGAATGCACATTTAGCTCCTAACTCAGATTATTTTTAATAGAATAAAAATCCCCTAATCAATTATTCGATAAAGGAAATAGTCAAAACCTAATCATGTTAATTACAGTCTAAATTAGAAGATGATTGACGTCTTTGAATGCCCGGATGTCGATTTAGCTTTCCTTGTCGGCTGTCTTAACTTTAACCAAACATAATACAGAGATGCAAATATTAAATCTTAATCAACACCTGAAATTAATTCAATGGCATTTAAGTTTTCTGTCAAATTGATTAAGAATAGCCTAAAGAATAGCCCACAAGGACAACATTGCTTTTAATAGATGACGTACACGTGAAACAGACACGAATATATACATTTATGCATAACCATATTGAACTCAGGTTCTAAAGTAGTGACAGAGATTTCCAAATTCTCTCCGGATGAGTGCATGATATTGACAGCCAGTCATAAATGTCCTTCCGATAAACAATGTCGTAAATAGTAGATCGTGGTTTACACGAGCATTCGGTATAATGTGAGGTCTGGGAAGTCCGAAATCAATAGATAGTTCTATTGATGGGTACAGGACGTGTTGCTCAATGAACTGTTTGTGTGTGTGTGTGTGTGTGTGTGTGTGTGTGTGTGTGTGTGTGTGTGTGTGTGTGTGTGTTTTGGGGTACGCGCTCTTACACACTATTAAGAGCCACTGTTCATTCAACGGGAAATGTCCAGTCTGCAAAATTGTCTCCCTTGACCCGTCTTGGCATTGACTTCCGTAGACTACGAAAGGTGTCTAAAGCTGTTCTGCACCAACTAGACAGAATGACGTCTTGGAGGTCAGAAACTCAGCGAAGGAGCAGCGTCGACTGGCCGATGCCTTCTACATGATCTTATAAATGTTCCATGGGAATCAAATCAGGAGAATTAGACAATCAGGGGAGCCCACGGAATTCTGGGATATGCTCTTTGAATCATGCATCTGCAATGCGATTCTTGTAACACGGATGACAATGTAGCCAGATGGATTTGGAGTCCAATATTTGGACTCCAAATCCATCGGCCTACATTGTTAACACGTATGACAATACGTGGTCCAAAAAATAAGTAAGAATTATGTTGAATGGGAATGAGAGGATCCAGCGATGTCCACAAGAACAATCTCCATACCAGAATACCTCCTGGTATGTGGATTGTTCGTTTTGCCAGAACCCTGCTTCCGGTGAAACGTGCAGTCTGGTTGGCCTGAAATAGACGGGTGGTCATAATGTTGGCTCGTGTATACATTAGGGTTCCATAGGAGATGAAGACGAGCAACTATCTTTAACTGGGCCATTTGAAATTAAGAAAAATGTATAATTATTTGGATGTTCCGACAACAGTCATCGGAAAATTGCCCAAACTGAAATACCAGGTCATTTTCTGAAAGTAGCAGCTGATTATTTAAATCAAGAACTTTTCCTTTATAGAAAACGTTTTGTTTATATTTGGAAAATATCAATATTAATCAATACATCAATGTATCATTATTAACACAAATATCAGTTGGTACATAATTCTGTATTATATACGTATAATCTAATCATACTTAAATTATATGGCCATTTAAAAAATTTGGGTTTCTCTCTTGCTAAAAGACTATAAATATTGTCTTTCAGCAAGAAATTTTATACAGATTAAATACTGTATAAAATCTATACAGTATTTCATCCATATGAGCATTCTTTTTCAAAGCTCATCATTCATTCTTCCACCCTACTACTTTGGGTTGCGCCTATTATAATTGCAATCCATTTCCAATAGAATTCTTGAAACAGTTCTGCTGCCAACTAACTCCAAGCCTCTCTTTTCCCACATTAAATAGGGACCGACCTTGGCAGTTGCGATCTCGATCTGCCAGTTAAAATAGTCTGGTTGGGCATGTAATATATCTACTTATTACTAAATAGTCTGAAGATATTTCGAAATAAATGGAAACCCTAAAAAATTAATTAATTTCTGTTATCCTGAAACCTTTTAGGGAAATCGAGATCTAGTCATAGTAAAAAACAAAAGTAAGTCTTATGAACTCAAAGAACTATATAAGCCCATATAAATTAATTAAAATAAAATCAATCAAAATAATTTTTCACTTTATAAATGTGTAAGATTTAAAATGTAAGCTACCTAAAATATTAATAAGATTTTATTAATTTTTTTTTCCAAGCCGCTTCTCGAATTAGTCGATTGTTAATTCCAGCAAGCAGACTTTATTCTCCCGGAATCTTATATATAATCAAAAGTCGAGAAAAAAAAAACAATCTCTACGGTTGAACTCATGGTTTCAGACTATAATACCAATTTGGGTTTAGGATCACAAGATGGCGGCAGTTATACACCATACCCCAAAGTCTTCAAAATCAACAGTAGACACGAACTACAAATGAGATTAAGGGTGGAGACCGACTGGTTATGCTATCAATTTCAAAAAAAAAAAAAAAAAAGCTCCGACTAAAGGAGTTAAAAAAAAAGGCTTTTTTCATAGATGATTTGTTTAGTGTGTTTATTTTATTTATTTTTAATTAATTCAGATTTATAATAATTAAAATGTGATGAGGCTTGCTAATTTTTACGGTTATTTTTAATTCTGTTGTGACTATCCCTTTCTCGTTGTTAACAAGGCATATCATAAACCATATAACGTGTGTTCGGAGCTTCGGTAACGTGTTTGAACTTCGATAAACATCGTTTAGACCTACACTCAAAGAAAAACAGAGGCTTAAGATTAATGAAGAGTCTTACCATTTATTACCTCAAACACGTGCTGCATTCCTTGTAATGCATGGATCAATAGCGGATAACAGCAATAATCAACTAGAAGCATCTTGGAAATTTTAGCAGCAGTATAATTAAGGGGAAGTACACAACATTTATTCCCCCCATGTACACAGGATATAGATTGAGAGCTGCATAAGCAGTTTATTTTATTTGAAATAGTTTTTTTTTTTCTAGTACTATTAAAATTTTTATCGTCCAAGGCCATCACCCTCCTAAGACGATGAAAATTATGATCGGATGCTTTTAAGGATTCTTGAGGAATGCGATCATAGATGGAAATAACCACCATTTTTATCAACTTATCTGTTTTCCAAATAAGATTTTTTTGTATTAAATCTAAACTCAAAATTTCGCCACTTTGTTATGGTATTCTATCATTAAATGTGTAACAGACCATATTAAGTACTTCGTATAGGTCAAAACCATTGACTGCCAGCTGAAGATTAACAACATTGGACGACACGACCAAAATAGCATGAATAATTAATTAATCTAGTATCCTTCAACTGATTTGTGAAGGCAAATTTTATCGAGAAACAGAGAGAGAGAGAGAGAGAGAGAGAGAGAGAGAGAGAGAAACAGGTTATTTTTGTGATTATATCAGTGAAAAGGAAATTAAGATCATGAGGGGAACGATGTTGTCAAAAAAAAAAATACTATTAAGTGAATGTGGATGTGAATGGAAAATGTATGGATAAAAGTTCAATATAAAGAAATTTTACCCAGTGGATTTATCTCTAGATAATTCTTCAGAAAAAAAAAAAAAAAAGAAAGTTAATTATCAGTAGAGGCATTAGTTATGAATAAAATGGACTTCGGGTTCATACAAATCAACAGATTTAAATTATAATAAATAATAAGAACAATTATATATGGCACCACCTGGTGATTGTTCTGAAAACAAACAGCCATTTATTTTTACGACAAGCTATTTTTTTTTAATCACAATTTCTGCTAACGAATGCAGCCAACGCATTCGAAAGTGGTGCCACCTAGTGACTTCTAAACAACCACAGAGTAAAACAATATTATCTATGACAAACACTCGGTTTTCGAATTATTTCGCATTTAGTTTATTTAAAAAAAAAAAACTCGCAGTGATTTTCTCTATCGAATTCGGTTCACGCTTGACATAAACGTTGTGAGTGGCATGTAGCAGAGACAAGCAAAGTTAAAAGTATTAAAAATGAGTTCACGGTTCAGTAACTTGTGTGTGCATCATTAGTTATGTCAGTACCACGTGGCGTGTAACTTCCCTCCCCCTCCCCCCCTTATAGAAGTTTCCGTGTCCATAGAGACCGTGTGGGCCTTCTACTTTGTCTACAGAACGTATGATGGATGTTAAAAGAAGTGTGTGTGTGTGTGTGTGTGTGGGTGTGTACATGCATCCTGATCACATGACCTGAAAAACTAATTTTTAATATTTCGAAATACTGCCTTTCTAACTTTGTGTTCGACGCTTGTCTTAAGCTGGTAGCTAACAAGAGAGAGAAAGAGAGAGAACTGTCATAACTAGCTGGCGTGATGATGGAGTGATGATAGATGGCAACCTTTAACCCCAATGTGTGTTGCTACTGGTCACTGTACTTTCCCGTAGGACATACATACGACCATGTACCATACATCATGACTAGAGAGCTATGTCCATGTCTACACCAGATGACAAGTACTACATCCACATCGTCTCGACGGGCGGGGTAGCTGCACTAAGCCACACCATTTCCTCAGAGTGTTCCTCTTATGTCACTGATGAAATCCTGAAGAGCGCTCCGTAGCGGAAGTCACTTCCGCCAGCCGCAACCGGACCAAACATTTCACCCTATTCTCCAAGCAAAACACACAATGAGAGCCATTCAGAAACGAGACACAGCATCATGTGAACAAAGAAAGGGATCAGTTGGGCTTTGTTATATCGGTAATGTGCTACCAAAGTACTTTTTTCCAATGTACCGTTTTCTCTCCCCACCCCATCTTTTAGATCTATACGCGCCATTTAAAGTTTATTCGAATTGTGTTGTCAATTTCTCTAGTGTTTTTTTTTTTCCCTTTGTACGCATTGATTTTGATTACAAAAGAGAATTTATAGTTGATTTAATTCTCTGTTAAGTTTGATTGTTAAATTGTCAGTTTCGTCGTTTAAAATTCATTCAGCTCAACAATGAGATTCGTTCTTCATGAAAAGATTGTTAAGATGTTCATTTCACTCTCCACAATTTTTTTTTGTTGTTGTAATTTCATTATTTATTCCATTCTGTCAATTTGTTTTCAATGAAAGAATTCGTTGCAAACAATTAGTTTTTCGTAACTATATTAAACTCGTAATTTGAATAAAGGTTTAAAAAAAAATGGAATATTTCGATTTCGTAAATAATATAATATGATTCCAAAATCAGTGTAGAATTTCTGAATGCGTTTAATTTTAATATTTTCTAAATATAATTACATTATTCACTTCTTCAGAGCAGTTATTGTTTTTTAAGCAAAGTAACTACAGCTATGAAACTAGGTTTCTGGATAATTTTGATTATGGAAGCAATGTACGGAATTGCAATACTTTAAATAAGTATCCACACATTTCTTTTTCTGTATAGGTAGGTTAAAAGGGAAGTGACTTCCACCTAATGTCAGAGACTTTGACACGAATTGGCACTTTGGTCTCCCCCAGGGACGCCCTAAGAGCTTCTGGCAGTCTTCTCCAGCAGTACTTTAACTTCACTGAATTTTCTCTTAGATCTCCTAGCTGCTACAGAAAAAAAATAGCATTTCTTAAAAATACATGAAACTAAAGACTAATCTGTTAATCGTAACTACACAGAGTGAGTCGTAGATACATCTAAATAAACAACAATGGGATCTCCACTCAGAGAACAAAAAACAGCATTTTACACGTTTATCATGTGAAACTTTGTTTAAGAATTAACATGTTCTTATTGAAACAAGAAGAATGGAGTGTGTGGGGGGTGGACAGTACATTCTTAATCGTATAAACGATACCACAATTCGTCTACGTCAAGCGTTAAATGAAACAGTATAATCTAATTTTAGTATTTAATAGAATAAAAATTCAGCAGAGTCAGAAGGAAAGAAAACAAAAGGTGAGATAGCAAGTGGAGGAAAAGATGTTTCAACTAATCAGTTTCAGTTGATGATTCACGGGTGCTTCTAAAACAGTCGTTTGACTTCTCACTGTTCAAAAGACCTTAATAATAATAATTTGTGAGTTCAACAAATCTTCATCATTGGCCTGTAGAGTAAGATAGGCTGCGAGTCAGCAGATAGTAGGAGAGGAAATAAAGATAGAGTGCATAGTGGTAGAGTAGGTTAAAGAGGCCTCACTTGACCTGTTTTAGCTGTTTGCCCCCCAGGGGCGTTTCTAAAACAGTCGTTGATTTTTCACTTTACAAAAAAGGAAAAATCCTAAAAAGGAAACATGTAACAAAACAAACAAACAAAAAAGTACACAGAAAAGCAAAAATTGAAAGTTAAACTTAGAGGTGGAGGAAGGATCTGCACCGCCTCACTTCCCTTGGCCATGTCTAGTTTGCAGAGAGCTATGAAGAACGCCGAAGCTGCCTCCTCGTCTAAATCCTGGGCTACCTCTACCTGCTCAGGGGTGACTTTGCTGATGTCATCAACGAAAATGTCACCCCATTTTGCGCTGACGATGTCAGATCCATGTTCCCCTGTGAGGAGGAGTTCAGGTTCTCCTATTTTTTCATCGCTTCTTTGAATTTTTCCGCCATCCCTGGGATACCTCTGATGAGATGGCTGAGAGTCTCCCCTGCTTTCGCGTGAGGAACTTCTGGGTGGGCGGTCTCAGATACTTTTGCTGTTTTGGGCGTTACCAACTCTTCTTCCTGTGGGCTTAATGGCCGTTTGGTGTTCACCTCCATCTTCCCTATCTATATCTGTATTAGTATCTATATTGGTATTGATGGTTTCAATAATGACGGTTTCTTCTTGTTGGATTTTACTGCTTGTGGAAGTTTTTTTCCTCTTACGGTTTTTCTTAGACGTGGAGGTATGGATTTCTGTTATATCAGGAGCAGCCTCGAAAGGAGGAGAAGCTTCCTGTGCTGTGTCATTTCCATTGCTTGGTGGAGTTGCTGGCGTGATTGCACCACCCATCCTCTCAGCAAGGGTTCTGGATGGACATGTGTCCACTTTGTGGTCAATGACCCCACATTTCAGGCAAGCTGACTCACAGTTTTCTTGGTTGTGGCCTGCTTTGAGGCAGTTTTTACATTTCACTCTAGGACAGTCCGCCCCAAGGTGAGTGAAGGCACCACATCTAAAACATTGTTTTTTTACACCAGGGTAGTTTATCATTACTCTGGCGGATCCAATAATAATGAAGTTGGGAACGGGCGTTTTCATCTCGAGGGAGATGTGGACTTCACCCGACTTCCATTTGGGGTTTTCTGCGTCATTTAGGACTTCCACCTTGTGTACAACGCCCCATTTCCCGTGGATGATCTTTACATCGGTTTCAATATATTTCAAGTAGTTTGGTAATGCTCCCTACCAAAAATAGAACTATTGTTTTTCCATTACACTCGAATCCTGCAAGTAGTTTGTCTCTTGTTTGTTCACTCCTTACTACTACTTGGAAGCGGCCACCACCAAAGGGAGTAAAACCAAAAATCTTCTCAGAGCCGACGCTTTCGATGAGGGCTTTGGCCAAACATCGAGGTCAGCTTCAACTTCGATTCCAAGGGTCCGCGTACGCGGCAAAGCAATGGCTGGTGAGGGGGGGGGGATAAGCTATTCCCACCACCGAGTGTGTTATTCATTCTGTATCTGCTGCTGTAGTTTATTATCAAGTGCCTCTATGAGACGCTTTGTCGATAATAACTGAGCTAACATATACTATACTACAATTTGCGCTTAGCTAAACACTTTGCTAATCACCTCTGAGAAAAGTTCACAAAAATGAACGCTAATCACACTACAGAAATGATCCTGTGAAGTCTCACTGTTCAAAAAATCTTAAACCGTGAGATATATCTCATCTCACGGTCAACTCCCTATCCTTATCAGGACTGGCTTTAAGGGGCGAAGCAAGAATGCTTTTCATATTCCCCGTTATCTGTAGAGGACAGTGTAGGGATAAGGTGTTATTGAGCTATTAAAGCTCTGATCATGACAGGAGGGTAACAGCAATAGCCAAGCCTCAGTTAGAACTTCATTGGCTACAGCATTGCCATCTATTACCCTCCAAGAGTGTTGGATTGAATGAATCAATCACCGCATCTCACGGTCGATTGATTACTCAACTCTCTATCCCATATGTAACGATATTAAGTGGTAAATTATAAAAATAAATAAAATGGTGTATTATTATATTATGATATTTTTCAGTAAAATCAATCTAAAAGAAATAATTTTAAAATATTTCTAATACCAAATTATATTTTATTTTATTTTTTAAAAATAAAATAATAAATTTTAGTGTCAAAATAAATCTAGATGGCAAAATTTAAATTGTGAAGATAATGTTTCAGTTATTTTTTTCAATAATTAAATTTACAATACTAGTATTGTATTGCACTTATTAATATAATATGACAATAAAAATCAAAAATTTCCAAAAAATTATAAAATTATGACAATATACATAAGAGTATAAAATAATACGAACATACACGTATTTATTAAATTATATATAACTTCTTTCATATTCATGTTTTAATACGATTGTCTAAAGAAATACTAGAAATATTAGCAGGATAAACCGTGAAGACTTCCATTTGTCAAATGGAAGTAATGAGGTATTCTGTGATGTAATTCGTTGCTAAATGAATTGAAACTTTTAAGTTTAATTTTATTTAGCTCTAACAAATGATGAATCTTTATATTCTCTTTAAATATTTAGTATTTTATTTATATTTTAGGAATCTATTAAAGTATAATTTTGTATTTTATTTATGCACCTTTTTATTATTTGTATAAATATTGTATATAAATATCGTATAAATTTTCATTTATGCACCTTTTTATTATTTGTATAAATAAACTACAAATATTGCAAAGTAAGTTTGATTTTTTAGTGGGCGGAAGAAACCGAATACTCTTGGAGGGTAATGGATGGAAATGCTGTAGCCAGTGAAGTTCTAACTGAGGCTCGGCTATTGCTGTTACCCTCCTGCCATGATCAGAGCTTTAATAGCTCAATGGCACCTTATCCCTACACTGTCCTCTACAGATAACGGGGAATATGAAAAGCATTCTTGCTTCGCCCCTTTAAGCCAGTCCTTATAAGGATTTTTTAGTGAAAGGGATAAAGAAGAGTCTTTTTTAAGACGATTTCCAGGGTAACAAATGGCAAGGCTATAGCCAATGAAGTTTTAACTGAGGCTTGGTTATTGCCGTTACCCAGCTATGACTAGAGCATTTAGCTCAATAACAATAATACCCCATCCACACAGATTTTCTTAATTCAGATGACGGGATAAAATAAAAAGTCAAGGACTCAGTCCAGTTCTTTTAAGAACTTGAGATTTTTTTAGTTTTATAATGGCTTTTACAATCTAGCTTACATCTAGTCTAGGAACTAAATTCCCACCTATTACTAACTGGGATTCCAATAATATTAGATTCTTCGTTTATTTATTTCAGTGTCATTCATTATCATTATATTAGGTATATCGACTCAACGAGACCACGATCCGAGAAACCCAATGTCTGTGAGTTAGAAAGAACTTCCCTACGGTGTAGGGGAAAAGTGAGAGCCTTTAAGGGCGCTCTCACCTCTTCTACTCTAATGAGAAAAATGTTGTTTATTAATGCTAGTTATTGAAGAAAAAAATATTTAAACGCTTTAAAAATATGAGCAGGAAAGCTTTGAATATAATGCTATGATAGGATATTAATACTAGTTAGGAGATATTGAATAAAAATTATTTAAACGCTTTTAAAATATGAACAACAATGCTTTGAATATGATGCTATGTTGGGATACCACGTAACTTTTGCGCATGCGCTGTACCTCACCGAGCATCATCTTAAATCTATCTAGCATTGAATGCTATAAGATTCACTAATATTCTAGCAGTGAGTTCAATACGTAGGTCTCCATCGTGGACGACTTGTAAAGAAAAAAAAAAAAAGAGTATGCGTCATAACTTCCAAAATTGCTCGTAGGGATTTCGTGTCTTGGGGAGGGTGGGAACCTAGGGGTGAATGAGCTGTCAGGTGAGATGACTTGCGATCTTTCGTTGGCTTTTCCCACAAGGGATAAGAAAGTCACATGACTAACAAATATCCAAGTTACGTTGCCTATCTATTGACGTCAGCGAATAATTCTCCACTCCCGTCCCCTGGGAATTTCCAACGGAGGAACGAGGATGCAGCATTACTTAAATATAGGACAGATATTTTCAAGAATTAAGATAGTGTCAAAGATATATTGAAAAAACCTAAAAGATTGAGTTTATTCCGATTGAGCATTTCAAAGATGACAATTGTAAAACTGCGAGAACTGAAATAGATGTCGCTACCATCGCATATTATATAATATCAACAATGATGTAAATATGTCTGATTGATTTTGCTTAAATGACAGCCGTAAATGATGTTTAACATTTTTTCCTCCCCAGATCTACGTCGAACTTCCCTGATGATTCCATAAATCACATGACACAGTTTTTAGGACTTTTACAAACCTCCTCGTTTATCATTTTAAAGTGTATGTGGCACTTACACAATGCAACCGCTCTCCAAATAGCAGCTGTTGGTTCAAATCCAGCTTATTTCATCGATGTTAATATATTGCAGGTTATGCAAGTGGAACCGCCTGTCTCGAACAGTAAGTACTATGCACTCTATACTACAAGCACTAGAAAAATTGGTACACAGTATTGCAACAAACACCGCCCTCTAGCGACACTTACTTATCTTCTCATACTCTGGCCAATGTGATTTTCATTTGTAGTCCTACAGCTTATTCATAAAGCATAATAAGCTGTTGCAGATCCCATATGCCACAGGTTTGATCGCGTCAGCGAGATTATCATGTCCCCGTTATAGTGATACGAGAATCCTCATGCATAATAAAACACGACAACTTACAGTCATGTCACTTGGCAACGATAAATATCCTGGAATTGTGACGCAACAATCACGTCAGCTGTCATCATGAATGTGACGCAAGAATTACTTTGAGTTAGCAGCAGTTAAATTGAATGTTGAATTCGTGACAATATAAAACTGAAGCTATTATTTAGGCGTGTTTGACGCAGCATATTTCAAAGAGAAATTGATTAGCAACAATGTCATCTACACTGACTTATCATTTTATTAGTTACTGAGCCAAATAAAGATGTTGTCAGTGACAGCTGCAAAAGGAAATAAAGAATATAAGATATGAAAACGCATTATTGGCTATAGCAAGAATTTCAAGTTATAGTTCTATTCATTATCATTTGATATCGTATATAAGGAACATACTGCTAAATAAAATAAAACGCACTTTAATTAGCTCTTAGGGTAACAGTATTTACACAGAGCAAATGATTGAAGAGAAGATTCTACGGGCTATCATAGTGATAATATATTAATTAGGTTCAGTGGCGCACCCAGGGGGAGACAGGGGCCCTGGCCCTCCAAAATAAAAATAAAAAAAAACACCAGAAAAATTTCCAAAAATCTTTTCCTAATTAAAATTCATTTTTTATTTATGTTGTGTCGCGTCTTCTATTTCTATACCATTTATGAATTAGCGGTCACATAAGGTAGGAATACTCTATAGCTCTCGGGAATCACGGCCGCTGTGAACGCAAGGCGAACGAAGTAGTGTTCGGGAGGACCGAGCGCTACTTCGTTTACCCGAGCCGGGTCAGAGGAGATCATGGGTATCATGTATTGGCGATCACTGCAGATGCTTAGTCATAGGTCGTATGCAATGCGTAGTGTGTATTCTCAAATCGTCTACTCAACTCCCCCCCCCTAAGATTAAATCCTGAGTCCACCACTGATTAGGTTGATGTGACATGAAGTTATTTGCCCCTTGACAGACTGTTAGGCCTAGCACATTAAAGGAAGATGAGATGATATATTATTAACAATGTCACAGATTATACAAGTTTCTTGGAAATACTGCTGGAGGAAGGTTATCCTGAGCACGGGGAGAAAGTTTGGGGTAACATGGGGAGTCATTTTGAATTTGGAAGGTAATCAGTTGTTTAGAAAAGATGTAGTCTTGAGCATAGGGTAAACCCAGTTTCTTAGATACTCAGGACGCTACGGGTATGAAATATTTGTATCAATGGATGGAAATGAATATTCTTTAAGTTTTAAAGGTAGAAATTTGCTTGGTTAACTTTCTTTGTCTCCATTCTGAATTATATTTGATAATCTTTATTCTGATTACTTCATCCATTTTTTTGGACAGCATTTGTATGAGGTGCGATCAAAAAGTGACTGAACTGGCTGTAAGAATATTTTTTTAAAAAAACTCGGTTAAAACAGCTGCTTCAAAGACTTTGGAAGGATTTCAGACATCCATCAATCAGGAAAAGTTCCCTTTAACGTTCAAAGAAGGTTTTGTCGAACATTAAGAGAGCAGTGATTGTTTTATTGGACTATGAAAGTGTTGTACATTAGAAATTCGTTCCGACAGGCCAAATTTTCAATTAACAGGAACGTTTTCATGTTCTTCAGCATTTAAAGGAAGAAAACAACCGAGGAAGTGTCTTATAGCTGCAACTGATCGGTCACACATATGTATGTGTGTGTGTGTGTGTGTGTGCGTGTGTGTGTTTTCATCTAGCCCTAGAACTCTTGGGTAGTATCAACTTTTCTCGGTCAATAAGAAAATAGCCTACTTAACATACTTGAAACATTTTAATCATGAATGCATTGAGGGGAACCAACTCTCACATCCATTTTTGTTATAATAACACCCATTAGTTTTTCATCGAATTCCGTGGAAAGCAAGAAATCCAATTGGTCCACTTCTTTACTGCACATTGTGACGCAACAATTCATTCGCTCAGCGACATGTTAATATAGCAATTCATTTGTTATCGACTCCGTGACGTCACAATTCATTTGCCAACCATATCCGGTTTAACAAATCGTAGAAATGGAAAGACTTGCACAACTTTAATCAAATCAAAAGTATTTCAATAGAAAACTAACGAAGTAAATTAAAGAAACGTACGGTTTGCTTCGTTTAATGGCTTTGAATAGTGAGTGGTGCTCATTTTCTCTCTAATTCTGGTAACTGTATATTTCAGTCGATGCTAATAGTGTGATCAAATTTAGTTATAAAAGAACATACACACACACATTGCTATTTAACTTATTGGCGACCAGTAAGTACATAAAGAGTTCTGGCTCCATCGCTTCCTTGTAATCTACTGCTATACATTTGGATTCATAATTATTTTCTGCACCATGCTTTTAATTGACTGTTGTTAGGACAATTAATTGGGGCAACAGCCAACGTCGAGTTTGTTTGTACTTGCTATGTCAGCGTTAAAGCAATTAGACAACTGGATACTCTCTTCTGACTTGATTAGGGCGGCAGTACATTGGGTTGTTGAGCGTCCTATACGTGACTAAAGCCGAGCGAAACCCCCTCTTTAGCCCAAGACTAGCGCAACGAACGTAACAATTACAAAGACT
Organism: Typopeltis vanoorti; assembly: GCF_054136105.1. NCBI lineage: Eukaryota > Metazoa > Arthropoda > Arachnida > Uropygi > Thelyphonidae > Typopeltis > Typopeltis vanoorti. The sequence continues at coordinate 121,651,844 of NC_143557.1, read as the reverse complement.
CGCTAGGACGAGACCTTCTCCAGGCAAGACAGTCTGATTGTTCAGTGGCTTGTTAGGAGAAGGTCTAACAATGTTGTCTAAATAGCCCACTTTGGAATAGCGAGCGGTGAGGGAAGTACAAAGGGGGTAATAGTGGGGGGGGGGAGGGGTACGAAGAGGAGGAAGTTTGTTTTAAGTTAATAGCAAACGAACGCTATACTATGACGCCATAATACCACAGTTCATTACAGAACGTCCAAGGACTCATTAAGAACAAGAAAGTGCAGGTTTTTTCTTGGCTTTTCTTTTAAGTATGGTCTTAAGGGGGATTTCTTTCTGTTTTTCTTAAGAATAAAAAAAAAAGGGAACAACGACAAAGGCACACCGTCTATCTTGTCAAGTGCTAATCAATAATTTGTAGTTTTTATATGCATCTGTTTTTAGGGCATTTTCAAACCACAGTTGTGATGGACATTATTAACAGCGACGCAGACTTATTACCAATATTTAAGAGTCACTAACATTCATCCACTTTAAGTGGATCCAAACTTTTTTATTTCTAATTGTCGCAACTATTTCTGTTGTAGACACACGCACTTGCTGGTTGGCAGTGCTGCAGTACTGCACCTAGCGGCGTTTTACTGAAGCATTAGTATAATTAATTATTCCATCTCGTGTCTTTTGGATGGAGATAATTCCACAACTTTTTTTATGGCTAATATTTAATCAAAATGGATAATTTTCAGAAAATCAAAATATTGAAATACAGTACACTCATGAGCCAAAACATCACGATACCTACATATTAGCGTGTTGGGCCTTCATTGGCTGAGATAACCGCTTTCATCCCTTCTTGGCATTGACACCACGAGACCACTTAATGTGTCCGAAGGGATTCTGGACCAACCAGACAGAATAGCGTCCATGAGGTCAGCGACTGAGAGAGGTACTGGCGTCGATGGGCGTATACTGCATTTCATATGATCCCACAAACGTTCGATGGGATTTAAATCAGGAGAATGAGGAGGTCAGGGAAGCATACGAAATACTTGGATATGCTCTTCGAACCTTGCTACACAGGCGAGTTGTCTTATGAAGAATCCAGATCTATCATGTCTTGTCGCCATTTAGGACAATTCATCCGAACAAGCCGAATTTGTGTCAAGTTTTTGGTTTACTATTTTCAGTTTTAGTTCACTCTTTTCGTTGAATGCTGCGTGTGTGTTTTAACTGTCTCTACGATGTTTGTTAATAGTGTTGTGCGTTTTTAGCAGTAAACAACTTGACATTCGCAGTGTTTTATTCATTTTGTGTAACTATAAAATGAATACATTTCGAACAAAGCTTTCAAAAATAGGTTCTCTTTCTCAACACATGCCCATGACTCAAAGACAAATTGCCAATGAGTGTGGTGTTGGTTTGGGTACTGTTAATGCAATTTGTAAAGAGATTTAGAGAGACAAATACCTTTTCTTATGACAGAAAAAGAAAATATGTGGTCGAAAAAGGAAAACTACACTTACTCAAGATCGTTTACTAGTTAAGAAAATCAAAATGAATCCAAGATTGCCTGCTGTAGCTTAGAGACTTGGCAGCTAGTGGGATTAACGTTTCTGACATGACAGTCCGTCGAAGACGGACTGTCATGTCAGAATATTAGAATATATTAGAATATTAGAATATATTAATTTTTGGCCAAGTAACACTCCTCATTCCTGTATTTCATAATAGTGTATTTCTTTAAATATGTTTTTTTGAATGGTAATAGTCGTAGATAGAGTTATTCTCCTGCAGGTGATGTCATATATTGTCACGCGCTAGCAATTTACGTGTCGTTCTTTTTATGTTTATCTCTCTTCAACTATTTTTACAATGGTTATTGTAGAATTTAGTTGAAAATTCTACAATAACACAAAACTCGACCGTTGACCAAGTAGTTAGCGTATCTGCTTTTCAGCTAATAGGCTGAGGGTTCGAGTCCCACCATGGATTTCATACGAAAAAATAGATAACTGTATTGAACGGTGTGTGACGTACATCTCTCACGATAAACATGGGTGGTCATAGAAGAAGCAGGCCTAATTTTTCCGCAGTAGAAGGGGGTCTTCACTCATCAGTGGGGAATTCTATGACTGAATATTATCATCAATACAAGATAAGTATGAAGGCCTTCATTTTTGAGGATAACTCAAAAGGAGATTAATATTAAAACTTAATAGTATAACCAGAAAAAGTTTCATGCACTATTTTGGATATTATCTGAAAAAAAAATGAAAGAAAGGAAGAAAGAAATCTGAATCAGCCAAGAAAGCACTATTCCGTGCCAGTATTTCGTTTATGGATTATACTTTGCCTTCTTGTTATTAAATAAACTCTATGGATTGGTCTGGTCTAAGTTGTCATTATGCACAGAGTATTTAAACGCCATGTGTTTTCCATTCATGGATTATACTTTTCTTTTTTTCTTTTTTTTTATTATTAACGAAACTTTGTTCATAGGTACGAACAAAGTTGTCAATTAGGCTTAGTGTATTTAAATCTAAAAATATGGTTTATCGCCAATTGTTGTTTCTTTTTGAGATCTACGAACAATGAAGACGTATTCTTGATTGCAGTTACTAACCAAGGAATGAATTCCTTCAAAAATAAGCGGCACCGTGCCGGTATTTCCGAAATCCATTCATTATTAGTACTGTCTATCAAAAATAAAAGAAGAATTTATATTCGCATTTAAAAAAAAAAATTTTTTAATCATCAAGAAATTCTTCTTCCTGCAATTTGAATTTATAATCTTCTATTGCAGCGCCATCTATTATACAGAAGAAACAAGAGATTTTCTCATCCAATGTATTATCCTACTGTCTGGCGAATATTTTCATTATTAAGATATCCAGAACTGAAACAAACTTAATTGAAAATTCATGAATATCTATGGAACAACCGTTTTGCTCTCTAGTGCTTGCTAGTCTTAAAAAAAATCAATAATCTGCATACTGAATTAATATTTAGTACACGGACCACGATTCTGATGGCCTTTTCAATCATGCATCGAATTTTTTTTTTTTTTTTTTAGTGTGGCGAGTTTGAAAATGGGAAGAGTGTGTGACGTGCATCTACAGAAAGATATTTCCGTAACATATTGACCCTTCTTTTTATCATTCTCCGAGCTATTTATACATGTGGGTCACACGATCAAACATCACTGCATAACGAAGGTAAAAAAGAATCTCTGTCAATCCCACATCCGCAAACTTTCTCCGACGCTTCTACTTCCCCCCCTCAACACCACTACCCTACCGTATGTTGCCCCCTCCTCTTGTCGTTCATCGGTGAGGTTGACAGAGGTCATGATGTCCTCATCGTGTTTCGCTGCAGTCGCCAAATACCTTCCCCCATCATTCGCTGACACTGTTTCTGATTCCAATTTATTACGGAACGTGAGCTCGCGCTCCAACGCTGCCCCTGAGCATCGCGTTGTAATGGCAACTCTTATTACTGCGAAGTAGTCGGTCAGAGAGAGAGAGAGAGAGAGAGAGATGGCAGACAATACATCCGGAAATGCAACCTCCATGGTTGCCATGGCGCTTTGCGTTTTTTTTTTTTTTTTCAATGTGTGTGTGTGTGTGTGTGTGTGTTGTGGAGGGGGGAGGGGAGGAAGGGATCGGAGTTAGTTCTGACTAAATATTATCCTCGGGCGATTTTCAACACACATGTGCGCGGGCGCACGAAAGAGTGAGGAATGGAAAAGAGAAAAAAAACGCTAAAAATCTTCATGAATCAACGTTTTAAGGCCTTCCTACATTTTCTAGATAAAGTTATAGAACTCTTCTTGGCATTAATGCGCTCCTTTCCTACTATAAGTGCGTTTTCAGAAACACCTTAGTGCATTAAACAACAGAAAGGGGAAAAAAAGAAGACAAACACATGTGCGTGTTTAGGAGTTACTTTCAAATCGAAAACTACAGCATTGGATATAAGTTCCCTAATAAATGAAACCATTGTTATGTTGTTTTAATTGTTAATAATGAAAACTACACAAATGCGCTATTAGAAGTTTACGCATGCGTGATAGATATGAAACATACTGTTTGAAATTTATAGCAAACGAATATCCCGTGATGTCAATTTCTAATATGATCACGTTAGTGGACAACAATTGTTATAGCGAAAACTGCATAAGTGTTAGATGTTCACGCATGCGTCATAGGTCTGAAACATGTTTTGAAATTACAGGAAAATGAATATCGCGTGATGTCAGTTTCTATTATAATAAAAAGTTAGTGGACAACAATAACCACCACCTAGTGGTTTATTTCACTTAGCCATTACATTAATCATTAATTATGTTTTTGTTTGAACTTCCGATCAAAACTGGAAGTCCAAACAAAATCATAATGAATGTTTTTAGTAATTTGCATTCTGACAATCCACGGTTACAGTGCATCTTCTTATGGTTTTCCCAACTGCTCAGGTACGAGAGCACGAACGCCCTTCTGCGGAATAGATGCTTAATGGAAACCTCCAATTGATTGGTGGGTGACTCACCAGAGACTTACAGTACGAGGAAGTTAAGTAGCCCTTATTTCCTCTCCATTACCCAGTAGATCCCCAAAGGTTGCCATTCAGTGTTCTTGTTAGAATTACAGCTTGAAGTAGTTGAAGTAGTTTTCAAAGAAATTTCTCTCACTTTCTCTCTCTCAGCATCTTAGCGACAAGCTTACAGTTATTAAGCTATGTTGCGATAATTGTTCGTGTTCGTTATCTTTTTTTCCCCGTTACAATACTAATATTGTCCTGATCAAAATACGGTTTCACTGTAGTAGTCCTTGCTATAATATAATTTTAATAAATGTCTTGGAATCCTGAGATGACACGGACGATCACGTATTAGATAGCCAAAGACATTCATTGATTGTGTTTGACACCCGTGGTTCAAGGTCATGTGATAGATCAATTATTAAACTATTTTTCTGCAACTGCGGGGCTACTGTCTTATTTTTCGGATCTTAACCCTCTAACTGACAATGGAAATGTAAAAAGGCAGTTCTTATCTATCTGTCTTTGCCAATCAGTCAACCGATCACTCTTGTCTTCGGGCAGATTGCTTGGTTGACTGATTGAACTGATAGATATCTAGCAATGCGTAAAGTTCATGTTATTGTCTGCGCTAGAATCTATCCCTTAAGAGAAATTCGGAATTTCATTATTTCCCTTATCCTTGTCTATCTATCCTAGTCTTTATCTCCTTTCCATTTCTATTTTTCTTACGTTCATCTTTTTTTTTTTTTTTTTTTTGTACCCTTGATTCTTTATCTATCTATTTCAGATGTAATTCTCTGTCACATCAAACGTGTTTTTTTTTTTTTTTTTTTTTAGCATAATGCATAATACTATGCAGTATACTTTTCTTTCTTGTTAATTAGAAAGGAAATAATTTGAGATTTAGTGCAAGTTTAGCAAAAATGTGCAACATTTTTAAAAATGAATTAAGTAGGTGCGTTTTTTATATTTCCCGCTCATGAAAAGTTATTAGTAAATCTAAAGTATATTTGTTCCGTGAGTGGACTAAGGATGTTTTTCATTATTATCAATTATTTGTAATTTTTTATTTATTTTTACCTAGTCCGAAAACTGCTACTCTAGAGAACAAACAGAGAACGTTTTCAAACCACTTCAGGCCTCAAATAAGCAGGACAGTGGTCTCACACCGGTCGAAGATAATCACCAGCATCAATGCCCACGGCGGGATTCGAACCCGCAACCTGTTGACTGGAGAACAGGAATGCTAATCACTCGTCCATTTATTACTATTACGTGACACCTCCAGGAAGTCCAAACACTCATCGAGGGAGGGCACCTACTTTACAACTCTCCGTCTCCACCAACCGCAACTACCTTCATCATCTACACCAACGCCGCCTATCGACGATTACCACCACCACTAGTATTTTCACAGACAATCACAAACATCATGCCCACGACGGGATTCGAACCCTCAGCCTTTTAGCTGGAGAGCGGATACGCTAACCATTCGGTCAGCAAGTCGGCCATTTAAAAAGAGAAACAATTTGTTAGATTTGTTTTAATTCCAAAGTTTATTTAAAACTTAAAAAGATATACCATTTTATTTTATTAGTATATAATAAGCATTAAATTTGCATCATAAATTGAATACACACAATTTCTTCTGTTATAAGATAAAAGGAAATGAAAAAAAAAAATCAATACTACTTCGCATATCTGTTACTACATTTACTAACTTTTTTTTTTTTGTATGTATTTATTTGTCTTGGATAGAATGGATTTTGGAATTACTTAATAAATCATTACTTTGGGAATTTATGGCTTTGGGAATTTATTATTCTTTATTTATTAGAATGTATTAATTTACTAATAACTCTAATAAAGATAATTATAATTCTAACATTAAATAATTCCAATTTACATTATTACTATTATTATTATTATTATTTAGATTATCATTATTCAGATAATTTTCTTTATTTTAAGGTTTATAGCTTCCTCTTCAAACATACAGTCATGGTTTTTAACTCATATATCGCATGAATTATATTTCAGATCTTCATATACTTATTAACAGATTCCGACCAGTAACTTGAGTTTTCTGTGTCTTATTATTATTTTTATTTATTTTTTAACTCTTTCCAAAATCTTCACTCATCTTGACTTAATTGTTAATTTCTATCCTCGCTCACTTTATTTACCTCCACAACACCTTAAAATTAATACGTGATTCCTTATCACGTTAAAAGTATTTAGTTGGTAATAAAGCGTGCCATTAATTTGAGTTGTAAAAAAAAAAAAAATACATTTCTGTATCTTTAACTGTTTTACTGATGTTCATTTTCATTAAAATTGATTGCAAAAATTAAAATATCTTTCGTTATTAAGTTCCATTTCTGGCAATTGTTGTCGTAACCTAGCAACCTAAAATAGAGAAAACTAGCATAATCGTTCAATGCGCATGTCACTAAAAATGTCTGTTTCATTGAAGATTATAATAATACAGTACTAAAAAAAAAAGTCAATTTCATGGAACTCATCTCAGTCACGTGATATTAAATTACAATATAGATTTCTTTGACGATCGCAGTATTGCTGTTAAATAAACGCTTCCATACTTCATTATAACGTCAACTGAGTGTAAATAATTTACAGAATTATAATTAATAGATTGTCCATCCCCTCCCCGGTGGGAGTAAAATTCGAACAAATTCTAACAGATGAATGTTACTCCTTTCTGTACCCCGCCTTTTCCATATCCAACGCGAAAGTTTATTGTGCAGACTGCAGGTATATGAACGATTTTAATGGCGGATCCGGAGAATGGCCCATAAAACACGCTATAAAACAAACGTGCGGATAATAATGTTGTCACCAGCTGTTGCCATTCAGAAGCACGCGCCATAACGCGCGAGGTTGGATTGAAATGAACGAGGCCTTCCCGTTTTCTATTGGACTTATGGAGTCCTGTCATCGCGCGTTTTGTTTCCCTGCAGTTCGGAGGAGGAAAAAGAATGGGAAGAGATTTATATGAAAGTAAGGAGAAGAATATTTGTATGCAAATAAATAAATATTTATAATAGTATTGTAGCAATACCAGAGAGTGTTTCTTCAAAATCGTTTAAAGTCTATATATTTGTTTTAATCTTCACTTTGTCAATGTGTTGATTGGATCAAGTTTAAACGTATAGCTTCTTAAGAGATTTGTTTAAATTTTTAATTTGATGGTCTTCCAGCCAAATAACTAAATACTCATAAGAACACTTTCTACATCAATGTTTATATACATCAATGTTTATTATACTTATCCTTATAGTCCTTATAAGGACTGGCTTAAAGGGGCGAAGCAAGAATGCTTTTCATATTCCCCGTTATCTGTAGCGGACAGTGTAGGGATAAGGTTATTGAGCTATTATCAAAGCTCTGATCATGGCAGGAGGGTAACAGCAATAGCCGAGCCTCAGTTAGAGCTTCATTAGCTACAGCATTGCTATCCATTACCCTCCAAGGGTATTGGATTGAATGAATCAATCACCGCATCTCACGGTCGATTAATTCCTATTCTTTTGCCATAGCATATTATAATTATATGATGTAGACTATTTAAAGGTGTGCCAGATATTTTAAAAAATTTACTTAAATATAAAGAGCTAATAAGCTTCATTTCGGCGATATAAACATTATTTAAATTGTAATTTAAATAATGTTAAAAAATTTAGAAATTAATAAAATATTTTCTCTATTATTTATATATTAAGAAATTAATATATAAACATTATTTAAATTGTAATTTAAATAATGTTAAAAAATTTAGAAATTAATAAAATATTTTCTCTCGGGGGACTCTGTAACCCCTAGAGAGCGCGTCCCCTGGGTGGCGGATAGGGAAGCCCACCATTTGTGTGTGTGTGTGTGTGTGTGTGTGTGTGTGTGTGTGTGTGTGTGTGTGTGTGTGTGTGTGTGTGTGCGTGCGTGCGTGCGTGCGCACGCGCGTGCGTGTGTGTATATATATGGTGGGATGGTCCGAATATACTGAATAAGGACTCGTGGACCAACAGGGACATAAGGGGCAATCATCTTGATTGTAAGGGAAGCGGCACTCCCATGGACTCCTAGCTGGATCTATCCTCTCCTTCTACTACTTTGAGGAAGATCCACTTACTTTAATCTTTCCTATAAGGCCTTATCAGCCAACTCTTCTTATTTTATGACCCTTATGCTATTAGAGTACTCGAGGGCCATGGGGTCTTTTCATTTCTGCCCTTACAACTATGCCCTCTCTATAAATCTTACTATAATTCCTCTATAATCTACTCTTTCCCCCTTCAATATACCCTATTCCTCCTATGGGTTTAAATTCGGAAGAAGGCTAGTTCAGAAGCCTTAAGGTAGCAGCCCTACCACTGAATTATTCCATCGCCAGGCTAGTCCCCTGACATGGAGAACATAATTCTACTAGTAAGCTGACAGAAAAAGATAATCGGATTGAATCTATAGGAAACGACCCTGGAATGGAAAAGGTAAAACAAAAATGGAAACGACAAAATATAATACACATAGCAAACTGGAATGTACGAGGAAAAGCATATAAAGAAATAGAATTAGACCAACTATTAAATGAAAGAAATTATAAAACAGCAGTAATAACTGAAACAAAAAAGAAAATAAAAGGAATCATGAGAACTGAAAATTTTAATGTGATATACAGTGGAGTGGATAGAGACCAAAGAGCACAAGCAGGAGTCATGATTTGGATTCATAACTCCCTTTCAAAATAGTTAAAACATTATAAATTATGGAATGGAAGAATAATAGAAGCTAGAATAAAAATAGATAGAGGCTATTTAACAATAATTGGTTTATATGCCCCCCCAGAAGAAGGAAGAGAACAGGATAATATTGATTTTTATAATCAGCTACAAAACATATATAATAAAATAAATAAAAATGATTACGTAATTTTGGCAGGAGACTTAAATGCAAGAATTGGAAACACGAAAATTAAAAATAATATAGGAATACATGGAGAACATACTCTAAATAGGAATGGTAAAAAATTGATTGACTTTGTAGTTTATAATAACCTAAAAATAACAAATTCCTTCTATAAACATAAAGACATACATAAATATACTTGGGCAGCAAGAGGCTGGAAATCAATATTAGATTACTTCATATTAAATGAAAAGACATCAAAATTTTCACTAGATGTTAGAGTTCACAGAGGATATGAAATAAGCAGTGATCACTTCCTTGTTAAAATAAAATTAAGATTACCACCTAAATGGCTACAAGTAACAAGAACAGAAAGAAAAATTGAAACATTTGTTTATAAAACTAGACTATTGAATGACACAAATGTACAATGGCTATATGAACAAAGAATTAACCAATATCTAGATAAAATAAAACACAATGAAGAAATAGAAATAGAATGGCTTAATATAAAAACGATACTAAATGCAGCAGCAAATGAAAGCTTAGGAAAGACCAAAAAATTCAATAAAAGGAAAAAACTGAAGAGCTGGGATGATACAATCAAAGAAATAATCAAAAAGAAAAAAGAAGCCTATCACAAATGGTTAAGTAGTAAAAGATTAGAAGATGAAATAGAATATAAAAGAATAATAAACTAAGTCAACATCTTAACCGTAAATATGAGGCTCTTTCGTCTAAACAATCCAAGCCATTCATAACTCCAGATAATTGGATTGTAAATATATCCGGACGTCCTTTGACTAAAAGCGAAACCCTCATCCTTTCAAAAGGACATGATTTTTCTATTGTTCCAAATAAAATACCATATCTAGATTTCCTAGTTAACATTGAAAGGAATCTTAATCATCTAACCAGCGATAAAGCTAATGCTCTTCGCCTAGAAGTCGCTTCTTCTCTACTTAAGGCTAAACTTCCTCCTTCTAACATATCTCCTTCTGAAATGAAATCTTTACAGTCCTTGAGAAAAAATAATCACCTCATTATCACTAAAGCTGACAAGGGAAAAGCAACAGTAGTTATGGACTCAGTAAATTACAGAAGAAAACTTTCTCTTTTGCTTCGAGATCGCTCCACATATCAAGAAATTGATTATAATCCAACCAACAGACAACTAAAGAAATTAAATTCTCTCCTTGATGAAGTCATCAGTTTGGATAAAGACACAATTGAAAGACTTAAAACTCATTTTGCAAGACCTCCTAGATTTTATGGCCTTCCAAAAATCCATAAGATTGACTATCCTCTTCGTCCAATAGTAGATTGCATTGATTCTCTTACTTACCGTATAGCCAAATATCTAGCTAAATTACTGAAATCTTACATTGGCAACTCGAGTTCTTTTTTAAAAAACTCCTCAGATTTCTTAGAAAAATTAAAAGATGTCTCATTACAACCTACAGATCTTATGGTTAGTTTTGATATAGAATCTTTATACACCAATGTACCTCTTAAGGAAACTTTAAAACTACTTGCTGACATCTTTCCTCAAGATATTATAAAACTATTCGATTTCGTTATACATTCTGGTTATTTCATATGTCAAAACAAATTTTATAGCCAAGTAGAAGGAACAGCCATGGGAAGTCCTCTTTCTCCAGCTTTAGCCAACTTTTATTTGGAACATTTAGAAAAAGTCCTCTTCACATCTAGTTTCCCTCTACCATCTTTTTGGGTAAGATATATAGATGACATATTTGCTATTTGGCCTCACAGTAAAAACACTTTATCTTCCTTTTTAAACAGTATTAATTCCTTACATCATCGCATAAAGTTTACTATGGAATTAGAAGAAAACAACCAGTTATCTTTTTTAGACGTTCTCCTCATCCGATCATCTTCAAATATTCTTACAACTACAGTATACAGGAAACCAACATTCACAGGTCGTTATATTCTGAAAGAATCAGCCCATCATCCATGTCATAAAACAGGAATTATAAAATGTCTCATCAAAAGAGCCAAAACTAATTGTTCTACTTTTGATTATCTACAGAAAGAACTTTCTACTATCCAGCAACACATGAAACTCAATGGCTTTTCTGAAAAAAGTATTCAACGTCTTCTTACATCTTATAATCCTCCACAAAACAACAAAGATTCAATACGTCGAGTACCTATTCCTTATATCTCCGGTATTTCAGAACCTATCGCAAGAATTTTGAAGAAATATGATTTAACAGCTACGTATTCTCCTATTAACAAATTGTCTTCTCATTTTCCTTCTCCTAAAGACAAACGCTCAACTTTATCTCTTCCTGGAGTTTATCAAATTCCTTGCAACTGTGATCTCTCTTACTTTGGACAGACTGGACGTTCTCTTGAAAAAAGAATCCAAGAACATCAATCATCCATTCTTCACAATAAACCTGAAAAGTCTGGTTTGGCTCAACACGGGATTGAAACTGACCACAGCATCCTTTGGTCCAAAACGCGCCTCTTACATAGATCCCGTTATAGGTTCGAACGTTTGTTCAAGGAAAGCGTGGAGGCCTTGCTCCATCATCCCAACCTGAATCGTAATGACTGCATATCTATATCAAAAATCTGGGAAAGCCTAATCAAGATTACTCATTAATTTTTTTTTTTTTTTTTTTTTTTTTTTTTTTTTTTAATAGCAAATTCAATCATGTTTCTACTTCAAAATATTTCATTTCATACTTAGTGATATAACATCACGCGGCATGTTCTAATTTCAACGATCTATTGTTAGTATTCTAGCTTGTATATTTTTTAAACTGTTCTTGTAATACCACCGACGATGGTCTGCTATTTCCAGACCGAAATATTTGGTTAAATAAATATCTTTCTTGTGATTACGTGATTATATCATTCAGTGGAATAAATTTGTTTCTAATTTAGAACATGATTTATAAAAAATAAGACCCAATGTATATAAGATTTTGAAACACTTAGGATGTATGATCACATATGAAAATTAAAAAGATATAAACGTAAAAATTGCAAAGTATTTAAAAATAACAGGTGTGATTAACTCTGTATTTAAACCAAACCTAGTTCAAAAACAAACCAGGCTAAAAGTATATAATGCATTAGCCCTACAAGTCTTAATGTATGGAAGCGAAATCTGAACAATAAAACAAAAAGACAAACAAAGATTAACAACAGCAGAAATGAAGTTTATGAGAAAAACGGAAAAGTATGCCCTATTTGATCACAAAAGAAACGAATAAATTATGAAAGAATTAAACCAAGAACGTAATAGAAAAAATTAAAAAAATAAACATAAATGGATGGAACATGTTCAAAGAATGAAAAGAGAAAGATTCCCAAAACAAGCCTTAAAGTACAAGCCATTAGGAAAAAGAAAACCAGGACGTCCTCTTAAACGATTCAACGATGACTTCTAAGGCATCGTTGAATCGTTTAAGATTCAACGATGAATCTTAAACGATTCATCGTTGAATCTTAAACCAGAACAGGCCATGCTAGGTCTAAATCCTTGATATTCATGATGATGATGATGAATAAAATATTTTATTTTATTAAATTTAAATTAAAAATAAAATATAAGTTACACTAATATACAATAAAAATTTTTGATTATTATCTAGTAAATAAATACTTTTTTTGTATATTGAGAAGATTGTTTAATATTATAAACTATTACAGACTTCGATTGAAGTACAAAATTCCAGATTTTTTTTAAAAAAAAATTAATTCATAACCCAAGAAAGGTGTTAAAGAGCAACGATGCAGCGTGCTCTTTAACACCTTTAGGGGGAAAAAGAAAGAGTCACATTCGAATTTCCTCACTGACTTTAAGGTGCATTTCTATAAATCAAAAAAAAAAAAAATTTCAACTAAGGTTATTTATTCAGTCTGATACGGAGAAGGGGGGGGGGGGGTTCCCTTCCGGAAACAACAGACAAACGTCACTTAGAACACACGCGGAGATGGTCACAATAAAGAGCGTAGAATGAGATACAGCAAGTAGCGCAAGCGTGCGCGCGGTGTGTGTGTGTGTGTGTGTGTGTGTGCTGTAGTAGCACATTATTAAGTTCCCTTAAAATGTATCATCTGCTACAATGCGATTCTTCGAGATAAAAGTTAAATTTCCAAAAAAAAAAAAAAAAAATTAAAATTAATACATAAGTATCTATTATATATATTTTGCTCATTATTCCCGCCTTACGTGTATAACAAACCCTCTTTGGCTGGATGAAACTTAGTGATTAGATCCTTACAAAAATGCATCCAAATCCCTCTTTAATTTTGTTTCAGCTACCTACATTAATAAATTGTCTGTTGCGCACAAGACAAGAATAGTTTTAGGGTTCAGTTGCTATGACATTGAATGACGTCACTATAGTTGTCGTTATATTGTTCAAATAACACGTTTATGTTCAGTAAAAGTCAAACTGAATGTATATATTGAATTCCAAGATACATATAAACTAAATTGTTCGTATTTCGTCCAAAGTTTATATATATATGTATATATATATATATACACTCACACGTATTCGGTTGTTAGAAAAATAAAATATTTACGAACAAAATATTAAACCCAGTCTCCTTTGTAATACATCATAAAAAAAAAGTACCTACAACAATAGATAGCGAAAGAGCATTCTTTCTTTTCGCTTTTGTTACTGTTTAGAAAACCATTTGAATATTTACACATTTTAGAAATCCACTTACAACATTTAATTTCCTTTTCTTCAAAACTGTTAAGTGATGATCTGTTTAGCACGGCCCTTAACTTCCTCCGGGCTGTACTTAAAAAGTAGTGGAGATTTAAAATAATCAAATATATATATTTTTTTTATCTCATTCGCTTTTTTTTCTTCTCCATACTTCCCTCGGTAGAAGGCCAAGTCCGTAAAAGCAAAACTCTTTCATACATTTTGATGGAGTTTTGTTCCCAGTGCCAACTAGCTATACGGAAATCACTTAGTTAACACACATTTGGAAGGAACATAGTGAAAAGGGGGGTTAGGGGGGGAAGGAGGAGTAACGGGGGGGGAAGGCTTTTCTCTTTATTAGATAAAGTCTTACGCCTCGATCTCCATAATGCATCGTAGGGATCTCAAAGGACCACAACTACGGTTCATTTAGGAGATGGTGGTGTGAAGGCAGATGAGCTATTTTCTCTTGTTTTTAGCATCTCTTTCATACCAAGACGTTTTTATCGCGTTTGTTCTTTTTTTTCCCTCCTCTCTCTCTGTTTTGGTCTTTCTTATTTAAATTAAAGATGTAAAGAAAGCCAGCAACGTAGGAACGCGGGAGTTGCGTCTCGTTATGCGTTTGTTTCGTCGGAAGGAGCATATTAATGGAGTGTTAGTGAAAAGAGTTGAATTCCGTATGTGTGGATCTCTTTAAAAACTTTACTTCATTTCAAATGCTCATTATTATAAGACCCCCCTCCCTCTCCCCGTACTTTTTTTATCTCCCCCCTCAGAGAGAGAGAGAGAAGGGATAAGACTGTTGTTGCAAATGTTCGGTGATTAAATTGATATTCCACCAATGTCTGCAACGCTAAAACAGTTGAAAGCATTCAATCTCGGGATTTTTCTAATGATGTGTCGCACAGAAACGACCTTCTTGTTTGATGTGTGCCGCCTTCTTTTGAAGAAGAGTGTAGGACGGGAACGCTTACAATGAAATTTTAAGTCTTTAAACGCACTGTTAACCCATGTGCGTGGACGCACACAGACACGCACATTCAATGCTAAAAAAAAATATTTCTTACTAATGATGTTTTCATGGGATTCGCGAGGAAATTGGGGGAGGGTTGTGTTCGTTAGCGACAACATACTTATGAGGATTCCAAAACTTTCCTATTTAATGGCTAGTAGAAAACGCTGTGGGAAAAACGGAAGAGATATAAGTACATATGAGAAGTAGAAGACAAAGGTGATTAAGATTTCCGTCTGTGTGTGTGTGTGTGTGTGTGTGTCAAATCACAGAAGCATTACGTCACCAATTATCAAGTAATGTGTCTTGATTTGAGGTGGTCAAGCACGAAATAGGCGAATTATTTTGAACTGTGCAATAGGATGGTTAAAAATAATTCGCCTATTTCGTGCTTGACCACGTCAAATGAATTTATATTCCAGTTTAACTTAATTCTTCTGAACTGGAGGAGGAAGGAAAGACAAATGTGATATTTTAGCCTAAAAGACTGTTTAAGAGAAGAAGATCCTCCAAACAAATTGATTTTGACTCGAAGAAGTTAAAAATTCTTCAAATAACGGGAAACCGAGGCTATAATCTCCTTAGCATAAAATAGTTGTGATATACGTTTATTTCGATTTTTTAGATGCGCTTATTCATTCCTTGAATCACAAGATGGATTTTGCTCAAATTTAGTAATTGGGATTTTTTATTTATTTATTTATTTATTTGATCGATTTTTGGGTTAAACTGAACAGTTTGAAATAGAGTAGTTAAATTTAATATGATTTAGTCAAGTACAATTTCGCTTTATATAAGATCTATACACGTTATTTTACGTACATTTCAGTTACAAAAAAAGTATTGGGATAATACACTCGTTCAAACAAATGACTGCGTTACAGATTTCCAAAATACTTGACAACAGGAAATCATCAATATTGTAAGAAACTCAGATTTATTTACATCGTTGGAAATTACAAAAATTAGATAAAAATAAGATGATGACCACACAGATTCGCTATTCCTATTAGAAGCATATTCACGGTCTCAGTGGGTATTTACAAAGTGTAATGAACAGGGGCGACTCGTACATAGGCACTGCATCCCCCCCCACAATTTTTCTCGATATATAAATATATTTATTTAGATGTGCTTGTAATATTTAATTTTCATCATCATCATCATACGTATCAAGGATTTAGGCCTAGCATGGCCTGTTCCGGCCTTAGAAGTCATCGTTTAAGAGGACGTCCTGGTTTTCTTTTTCCTAATGGCTTGTACTTTAAGGCTTGTTTTGGTAATCTTTCTGTTTTCATTCTTTGAACGTGTTCCATCCATCTATGTTTATATTTTTTAATTTTTTCAATTACTGGTTCTTGGTTTAATTCTTTCATAATTTCTTCGTTTCTTTTGTGATCAAATAGGGTATACTTTGCAGTTTTTCTCATAAACTTCATTTCTGCTGTTGTTAATCTTCGTTTGTCTTTTTGTTTTATTGTCCAGATTTCGCTTCCATACATTAAGACCGGTAGGGCTAATGTATTGTATACTTTTAGCCTGGTTTGTTTTTGAACTAGGTTTGGTTTAAATATAGAGTTAATTACTCCTGTTATTTTTAAATATTTTGCAATTTTTATGTTTATATCTTTTTCATTTTCATAAGTGATCATACATCCTAGGTAGTTAAATGAATTCACCTGTTCTAAGATCTTGTTATCTAATACTATTTTAGTTCTTGCTGGATCTTGTCCTTTAAAGGCCATAGTTTTTGATTTTTCCGTTGATATTATCATACCATAATCTTTGGATATCTCGTTTAGATCTAAAATAGCTTTCTGTAAGTTATCTTCAGAATTTGTAATTATTATTTGGTCGTCTGCAAAGAGGAGAGTGTTTAAGTTAACTGTAGGTGAAAGTTTAATTCCTTGGTGTAAATTTTTACTCCATTTTATTATTATTTCATTTAAGTAGATATTAAAAAGAGTTGTTGAGAGGGACATCCCTGTCGGACCCCTTGGTTTATCTCTCTTGTATATGATAGCTCGTGATTTATTCTTATTTGTATTTGATTATTTTCATATATACTTGTGACAGCTTTTAGGATATTATTTGGTATTTGTCTTTCTTTTAATATGTTAAATAATATGTTTCTTTTAACTTTGTCAAATGCTTTTTCAAAGTCAATAAATGCAATATGTGTTTCTAAATTATATTCTCTTCTTTTCTCTATTATTAATTTTAGGCAGAAGGCTGGGTCTATACATGATCGTCCTTTTCTAAATCCATTTTGTACCTCTAAAATAAAGTTTTCGGAATATTTCATTAGTTTGTTATTTAAGATTCTGCTGTATATTTTGTAACATGAATTTAGTATACTGATACCTCTATAGTTTTTAGGGTCATCTCTATTACCTTTCTTAAAGATAGGAATCACAATTGCTTTTTTCCATTCTATTGGGGGGATACCAGTTGAGTAAATTTTATTTAAAAATAATAAGAGTCTTCCTTTGAATCTTGTTCCTGCGTATTTATATAGTTCTGAACCTAGCTTATCTTCTACGGGTGATTTTCCATTTCTTGTTTCTTTCAGGCTGATTTCTAATTCTTCTTCAGTTATTTCCTTTTCATTTTCGTTAATTGTTTGCCAGTTGTCTTTTTTAATTTTATCATCAACAATCCAATACTATTCTCTTATTTTGTATAAAAAATAATAACAATCCATCTTGTAGCACTTAGAAGGGCTAAGGACGCTAGCGACACTGTGTTTACCACAGTGTCATATTGCTACGCGCGTAAGCATATGCACGTCATAGTGAGATGCGAGCTATTAGCGTAATGCGGCACTGTCCGTCGCGCAGTTCCACTGTTGTTTATATGCAGTTTGCGCCAGTAGTGGAGTGTTCGTAGTGATTATCGTGTTTACTCCGTCTCTTTAAATATTTGGACATACAATTAAATTTGTTATAGTTTTTATTTGAGAACATTATTGGGGTTATGATAATGAATTTTATTTTTAAGTAATTTTGAATTATACCAAAGTGTATCATTTTATCGATAACAAACAATATTTTTTCATGTTTAATTTTTTATTTTTATTTTTACCATCATTTTGATATTTTATCCAAACACGTACACACTGTACTTACTTGATGGAGTTGCAGCACCCCCACGATTTCAAGCCACGAGCTGCCACTGGTAATGAATATAGCTTAAACTAAAATCGGCTGTTAACACTATAAATATAATTGAAGCATTCGACGGATGTTTTAAACAGAGTGTGTATCTCTTAAAGGCATTAAAGACCATATTTTCCTTCTCCCCCCTCAGAAACTCCATCACTGGTGATTCCTACCTTTCTCTTCAGTTCACCCTCTAAATCTTTAGAAGATGGCGACTCGAAAGTGATTTCCTATTAGTGAATTGTTTTCGGTGTCTATGTATTCAAGGCTGCAATATCGACAAGTATCTCAAACACGTATCATTATTGTCATCTACCAATGGGAACCTTCGTAAGGCAGTTGGTTTTTACGTTGGTTCCCTTTGGTTGGAAAGACTTGGATTCGAATTCCGTCTAGAACGCGAAGAACGTTTATCAGGTTTTTCCATCAAAGGTCAGTTGGTCGGTCTCATGGGGGAGGGTTATTTGCTCAGGAATTCGGATTATTTCTCCCTCAAAACTGGGGAACCAGTCCCATGAACACATATCTACAGATATTATTGGAAAAGAAGACAACGGGAAAAAACCTTGGTCTATAATAATTCCTAGTAAAGTAGCACTTCTACACCTCCCCCCCCCCCCCAAAAAAAAAAAAAAACACATCAGGTCCAGGAGAAATACACAGCAACAATCACTGGAATACAGAGTTTTCATGAGACAAAAATCGGAACATCAAGAGGTAAAGTAGTGTTCATACCATTGCAAGAGACCGACCAACTCAATGCCAGAGAGAGTGAAGAAGAAGAGAAGGATGGTTTTTCATCCGACAAAAGAAGTAACCTGGCCAAAGAATCCACATACTTATACACTGGATGTCAGTAGGCTGAACTAATTCAACTGTAATTCCATTCAGTATTAATATCAATCCTCCGGTTTACGAGGGTAGTCTGAAAAGTTTTCGGCCTAACAAAATGAAAAAACAAATTTATAATTTCAAAATTATTTTTCTTTTTCAACATAATCTCCCTTAAGACTAATACATTTATTCCAGCAATGCTCCAGCACCATTATCTCGTTTCTGTAGTGGTTCTCAGTATGATCTGCAAAATACCCCTCTACAGCTGCAATCATCTCTTGATTCGAAGAAAAACGCTGACCAGCGAGGAAGAGTTTTAGTTTTGGGAAGAGATAGAAGTCAGAGGGAGCCAAATCTGGGAAATAGGGTGGATGTTCGAACAATTCATAGTGCAGATCCCTTAATTTTCCCATTGCCAAAACATCTTTGTGGGAAGGTGCATTGTCCTGATGAAAGATGATTATTTTCTTCTGGAAACCGGGTCCTTTCTCACGAATTTTTTCGTCTAGTCTACTTAAAAGATCGGAATAATATTCCTCGGTTGTTGTTTTACCCTTTTCAAGATAGTTAATAAACAAAATGATTTAGCATCCCCCCCCAAAAAAAAACGATGCCATGACCTTTCCTGCTCATGCAACGGACTGTCTTCTTTGGCACTGAACAACCAGCTTCTATCCACTGTTTTGACTGCTGTTTGGATTCTGGTGTGTGATGGTGAATCCAAGTGTCACCCATAGTAATAAAACGACGCACAAAATCAGTTTTATTCCTGTTAAAACGCTTCGAGCAGTGTTCAGAGATTTTCATGCGAGTGCGTTTTTGATCTGCTGTGTGCAAGCGCGGCACCCATCATGCGGAAAAAGCTTTTTCATTTGCAATTCTTCATGCAAAATATATCCTACACGTTCTTTTGAAATGCCTATAGTCTCAGCAATTTCACGCACTTTGACTCGCCGGTCATCCAATACCATATCGTGCACTTGATCAATGATTTCTGGTGTTGTTACACTTTTAGGATGTCCTTCACGTGGATCATCTTCAAGGCTGCCCATTTCTTAATTGTCGAAAATGAAGAAGAAGAGTGCCCATAAACGTTAATGAACTTCGAATGAATTTCTTTTGGCGTTAAACCTTCTTTTCCAAAGAATTTTATAACCGCACGATACTCAATTTTATCCATTTCAAGTGATACAGACAACACTTTTGCTTCAGACAGCTGTAGAAAACAAACTACTTGATAGAATGACTTGCAATTTCACATGGATACTTATGACAGATGTACCAATCTAGGAAAAAAAAGTCTTGCCGATAGTGTTGCCATGTATGGTCGAGACCGAAACTTTTCAGATCACCCTCGTATGTGTAGATTGATTTGGAAATATTCAAACTCATAGCTTAAGTTGTAATATTTTTTGTTTTTCTCTCATACTTTCTATCGCTTCAGCCTGCCCATCTACGCATGTAATGTGTAGATGGGATGAAACTAATACTGAAGATTGTTGAGAAATTCTATTTTTTATTAAAAATCGGATAATAACTACCACTGTAATGAAGAGGACAACACAATTTTCACCGAGAGAGTGATTTTAATCGTTGCCTCTAGTATTACTTCCATATTCTTATCTTTTACTTAAGTGTCGATAAATTGATTTCGGTGAACTTTCTGGATACCCTAACATATTCCAAGATGGTTCTGTTCTGTTCTGCGCAGACCCCGACCACACCGTACTACATAAGGAATACAGATAGATTATTAAATTATTATTATTAAATTTATTAAATATTGTATATTGCGTTCTTCTAACGGGTTCGCGCCTTTCCAAGAGAATAAACTCTGCGACCTCCGTAGAAGATTAACTTCTCTTCAGATAAAGCGCCCTGATAAAGGTTCTCTTCCTAAACCGGATTCGAACCCAACCAAAGCGCATCGTCGAAAATCGACTGAGCTATGGAGACATAAATAATCGTGTTAATCACTTAATAAATTATATTAATTTTCATCATTAATTAATAAAAGTTAATAAATCCAGTCCTTAGATTAACCATCTTAGCCATCCTTAATTAGGCACGTTATTAATACCTAATGTCCGCGCGATTAGTCTAGTAGCTGTGCGCTTCGCAACCATATGCCTGGGGAAGGAGTGTCCTAAGTTCGATTCCCGTCGACGACGTGATGAGTTTAAGGATCATTCTCAGCCATTACCAAGTTAGCCGGTCTTGGGAATGGACAGCAGGGTTTTTCCCCAGTTTATCCTGGGGTTTTTCATCCCACAAACCGGCCCAGTGAACACACAGGCTACAGTCATAGGATAAAGTACTTAATCCCTCATTAGAAGGGCTCAACCGTCCTAAGGGGCGGTCGAGGAACGGGGGGGGGGGGAAACCCCACACAAATAAAATACCTAATTATTTTTACGAATATAGTAATGCAGCAAAACCTGTGTAGCTCAGTTGGTTTAGACGATCCCTTTGGTGGGTTAGCCACACTCTTACTGATGGGGAGGTTTCCCTCCTGATAACTCTAGCTTTTCGTCCCTAAAAAACGACCAGAAGAACAAACTGACATAAGACGCTATGGGAATAAGTATTAACCACCCTATTCCGCGTCGGATTTGGTTTCGAACACGGTAAAGTGGGGTCTACGTGTAAGCGTAAATGTAGCAAAGATTCTTAACAATATATCAAGTCTTAATGATTCGTCTATCCGTTTATTGTTTAACTTGATGTACTATTTTTATCTCCATTGTTAACACACTCGACTGTCTGCATTTACAGTTCATCCATTGTTGAAGATCATTAACAATGTAATGCTTGCATTGCGGTCTTATATGTAAGGCGAAAATTTTTATGGAAACGAATCGTATTTGTACAGTTCATAAATCTGTTTGCCTTTTCCTTTATGGAGTTCACTTTCTCTCTCTATCTCTCTTTCTCAATTCATCTTCACTTTTAAGCCTAACCAAAGGAAATAAGTTCCGGAAGGAACCAATTTGCCGGTGCATAATCATCCATCTCTTACCTGATGCAATAAAGAGATTTAAGAAGTCCAACTAATGTTAAAGACATCTCAATAAAGGAGATAAAATCATTATGAGCAGGAAGCATTTTGTCCGAGGAACTCTTTCTCTGATGTCGCTGAAGCGAAGCAGACAAAGATACTTAATAAGACATCTCCCCCCTTTTACCGTCCCTCCCCCCTAACCATCTAAAAAGAAAAACTCATCCGTATACAGCAGGTACAGAGACGAACGCCCCGTGTCTTCGGGAACGAAGCCAATTACTGTTAATAGTGACGCCAATAGAAGGGGACAGACTCAATCATCCTATATCACCGAAGGTGTGGGAGCTAATGGCTGTCGCGTTCTTCGCAGCGTTGGTCCTTCCGTCTTTGCCTTTCCCTTATCGGCCCTGACATCTGCTGTCTCTAGAGAGGCGTTAAGTTTCTACAAAGCTGCTGCAGTAATTTGCTAAAACATCTCTTCTATTGTTAGAAGTCCTCGACTTCTGGATCGCCAACTACCTTTTACTGGTGCTGACGTTTATTGCGGGTGGAAGGAGCAAAGGGATCGTTACCCACTTAGCAAAAGAACCTTCGCAAGCGATCCCCACGCTTTCTAACCTCTACTCTTTCCTTTTCCTATCCCCCCCTGCCCCCTCCCTTACACGTGAAGGTTGGTTAACACCTCTGCTAGGGACACGGGACATTTTCTTTATAGAAGCCGACAGTCACTAATGCAGATGCGGATGGGATACGAGACACGGAGAGACGCAGCAAGATACCGGAGCATTGATAAAGTATCCGCCGGTTTTCCCTCCGATGTGTCAAGGTTAATGGAGAATTAGTGCTCATGATTTGCGGCACACACTATGGGGAGGTTTAAAGTTTGTAAAGTTTTTAGCCGAGAGTTTCAATTTCTATTCTTCACATGGATCAGATGATGCATGTAATTTGAAGTCGGTTTTCTGTGGAAAATAAAGACATCATCGGAGAGAGACTTCTCTCTAAGGGGATATTCGATTGCCGCGAGATGGTTCTTATAGATCGCTAAAAGCAATGTTAAACTTATTTTAATTAGTTAATTATCAAGTTGACGGAAGCTCCCTCTGCTGTTGAATTTTGTAAACTTTGCTTTGGATAACTCACATTTATAGTTAGACTTAAGGTCTTGGTATCGATTAAAAATGAGCCAAGCCTCTTTGAATATAAAATAAAAATTAGTCTACGTGCTAAATAGTATAACATCGAAGATTAAATGAATTTTGCTTGAAAGAAAATACATTTTCTTTCAAGAAGTTTCAATATTTTGCAATGCAAAATCAGATCAGATACACAAATGATTGAAGAGCAGCTTTATCGTTGCACACTAGATGGCGCTACGTAACTGAGCAAACATCTCTTCTGTATTTATTTATATGGTAAAATATGCTAGTTAGTATAACAACTTAAGTATTCTTTTCTGAGAAAGAAAGAAGCTGATAACAATGAAATAATAGAAGAGAAATCCTAGATTTAATTAGTAAGTTCAGAAGATGGAATTAGCCTTCGCTTAGTGTGTTAACTAGAAAGGTAACTAATTAAAATGAACTAATATCAATTTAATAAACAGATGCAATGTTACTCATACTTTTGAAATTCGTTTGCAATAAATTTCTGAATTTTTAGCAAATTAATTATTAATAATAATTTTTGAACTAATTTTTCTTTTTTAAATGTTTATGTTTTGCTTAATTTCTTTTAAGTAAAAGAAAATGCTCTATAATTTAATAATGCACCTTTTTATTTCTAAAATAAAAATTATACTTATAGAATGAAAGAAATTTTTTTTAAAAGTATATTTTGGAATTAGGGAATTTGCTTCTATTTAAATTATTAGAGCAATATATAAGTTGGTTTGTAAAAGAAAAGCTTCTAGCGATTGAAAATCTGCTTTTAATGAAAAAAAAATTAATTTAATAAAGAAGAATTAATGTACTTTGCGAATATTTAAAGAATACTTTGTTACGTTGGTTTTCGTGGTGGGTAATTGTCTCCAAATCAAGGTTGTATGAATAAATAAACTCGATTTGTTCCTTTAAAAACATGATCTAAACCCTCGCTCAACGTCTATCTTTCACGCGTGAGTTTTTCTCTACAGTGGCCAAAGCAGTACGTGGAAATATGCGTTCCTGAGAAATCGATTGCTTTTGTATGTGTGCGAGAGAGCCAGGGTAACAGCCTGTTGCACCCAAAGAACAACAGATGTGTCAGCAGTAAGCCTGCCATCCTTTCCTCTTTCTTGGCTCTTTAGTTCTCATCAGAGCGACGTGGCAATAGCAGATAGCGTGTGACATTGTTAAGATAAATTAGCCTGCAGAGATCTCCGTGTCAGACAGGCTTGAATTTGTGTGGAAAGATTTCCCTTTACCATTCGTACGTGCATGGAGGAAGTTTGCGGGGGTCAATTTAATCAGCATTGTTAGTTAATGGGGGGGGGGAAGGATACAGAAGACATTTCGGCTTTAAGCTATCGTACTGTCATCTAGAGAGTGACTATCAAATAGTTGGATAGTTGGCACCGAATAATTATGAGAATTCTTTATCTTTCTTGGTTGCGGTAAAGGCAATCACTATTACAATTCTTTGAGCAGCGTAGTAATGTTTGTAAGTTAATAAATAAAGTCTATTAATGTAATATATATGTAATTGGGTTTAAATAAATGAATTAGAATGAAGCCATACGTATGTGTATTAGCCAGTGCGATGGTAGAATTGCTTTTCTCATTGTTATTGGTGAATCTTTTTTCTTTTGTTCATCTCGTAATTGGGTTGCACAATTAATGCTATCTTTTGCATTAAAACCTTGCAAATCTTTTAAGCATGATAAAGTGTATTAATGCGATGTTGTTATTTGAAAATGTCAAAAACGGATTACTGTCTATAATTTATCGAATAGTTATTGCTGATAATGCACAGTATGCGAGCATACTTTTGCAGTTAATTGCCATTCGCTTCCTAAATAAGTGTTTTTGCTTTCTAGATTCGAATTTCTTTCTGACTGTTATGATGCATAATTAGTTATTTCCAAGTGTTTTGTTGGTTCTTTTGTGTGTTGTGCATGGAGATCGTCTGTCTTTACAATTTAAACTTTTTTTTTTAGCGATTTTAGGAGGAAAATTTCCTTTTTTTGAATATTCCATTCAACGAAAAAATCTAATTATTTAAAATTCAGAAGTACAAAGAATAGTTTTCTTATAGATGAAAAACATTATTCCAATTAATTTTTCTAGGCAAACAGTTCTGCGATCGGTAAAGTCAACTATTAGAATTCTGTATTCTACACTAAACAGATAAATACCAAAAGTTTTAACAACGCCACCAGTGTTGCGAGTGTTTTAGTAACTAAAGTTTTAATTAAAATTTTATATCACTACGGATATTTATATTTATATTTAAATTCTATATCTCAGTCCATCATCAAGTTTTGTAATTCTCAATAGAGACGGAAATAAAAATATTTCGTACCAAAATGTAAAAAAAAATTATCACACCACACCAATAACTAAAAAGTTTCCTTTATAAATAGTACATACTTAAAAAATAAAGGTTCATTTCAAAATATTAAAATTAACTTTTGTATTTTAAGTAATTTTAAAAATTCTAAAATAATCAACAGATTATTATAGTTAAAATTATTTTTTATTAAAAATATATTTTAATTTTATGCATAAATCTGTTTATAAGAAGATCAGAAGGCACTAAAATAAACGAACATTACAAACAGCAAGCCCTCGCGTTTCCAACTACTTTTTTTTACTTGATATCAATTAAACATGACTTTTTTGTCACCTTAAGAATTATTATTCTTAATTAAAATTAAAATAATAATAAATTTACTTCCAACATTTTTTATCTTTTATTTTGTAAAATGTTTGCAAATAGATCGCACTCATAGTAATAATTAATATACTGTATAGTAAATTTAAGTAATAATAATAATAATAATAAAAATGACAAATCTCTTTATTATTTATCTTTTATTGTGTAAATGTTTAAAAATAGATCGTAAAAGGTTTACAGCAAAACTTCTCTCCTGGTTTAGGTAGTAAATTTATTAATTCTGGAATTAGTTTTCAGATACGATAATAGTTTTATATACAAATAAAATAAGAATTAGTTATCTTCCCTGAAGAACAAACCGGAACTTCATGATTTTCGCTTCTGGTTTTTGCTTAATTTGTCCTGGTTTAGAATGCCGGCTCTGACAGCAACGAGCTATGGGCATTCAGCAAAAATGTGGCAGTCGAGCAACTGAGCGTAAACGATAATCGGCTTGGCTGTAAAAACGACACCAGCTGTCTCGGGGTCCGTTACTTTTCACAACGCCGTCACCGCCTGTCGGCCTACAGAATATTACGAGTCGACTGTTTCCTGGAAGTTAAGGAACAGCCGCACCAGATGGTGAGTATGCACCCTTTTCCCTCGATCCCCAACCCTTCCCTGACCCAAATGGCCAATCTTCTCCTTCTCTCTAATATGAGCACTAAACTGAGCAATGGATTAACCCCACAATAACAGAACTGCTCTTATCGTGAGAGGAACGCTTTCCGGAAGAAAAGGAATACAGAAAGATAATATTCTTTTCTATTTTGTTCTAAAAAAGAAAAAACAAAAAACATTTCTTTGAGACTGGCTGGGGTGACTTTTTAATAGTAGCTTCCCGTTTGATCAGTTGTACTATATCAAGATTGACTGACGACCAGAATCAACTTAATTTAGTCCTTATAAGGACTGGCTTAAAGGGGTGAAGTAAGAATGCTTTTCATCTTCCCTGTTATCTGTAGTAGAGGATAATGGATAAGGTGTTATTGAGCTATTAAAGCTCTGATCATCATGGCAGGAAGGTAACAGCATTCAGCAGTAGCCGAGCCTCAGTTAGAAATTCATTCAATCCATTACCCTCCAAGGGTATATATATATATATATATATATATATATATATATATATATATATATATATATATATAATTATATATATATATATATATAATATATATATATATAATATAATATATTTATATTTATATATTTATTTTTTAGTCCTTATAAGTCCTTTTCATATTCCCCGTTATCTGTAGAGGACAGTGTAGGGATAAGGTGTTATTGAGCTATTAAAGCTCTGATCATGGCAGGAGGGTAACAGCAATAGCCGCGCCTCAGTTAGAACTTCACTGGCTACAGCATTGCCATCCATTACCCTCCAAAGGTATTGGATTCAATTTATTTCTTTTACCACCCAAGCATATTTTTATATTTAAATTATAATAAATAATATATGGTGTCTTAATATAATTGCCAATATAATTTTTTTTTTTTAAATAATTCAATTTTTATAATTTAGAAAGTATTATGTATAAATTATCTTATATGTTATATAGATTATAATTAAAATATATTATTTAATAAACTTTAAAATGATTAAATATATAAATGGACAAAACAAAAACATACTGGATTTCTTACATCATTTTTGAGGATGGCTTGTCTATAGTGAAGATCGCTGTGAGTGTACATGCGCATTTCGTTTTTTTTTTTTTTTTTTTTCAGTGTGAGGGTGTTAAATAATACAATCGGACTTTTTAAAAAAACTGGCGAACTCGGAACAATATCCATTTAAAAAATCAATATACTTTAAATCTATCACTAAAAATATTTAAATTAATCAAAACATTAATAAATAAATTTCAAAATAGTTTAAAACTTTTAAACTTAAAAATAACTTTTAAATTGTTAAATATTTATAATTGTTTTAATTTATAAAGGTAATTAAATGGTTAGTAAAATAAGTGCACAATGTCGAATGGCAGGAAAATAGCCAATAGAAAAACCAAGATCCAAGTAGATTATTTATTTTATTATTATTCTGACACCTCCATGGAGTCCGATGACTCATCGCGGGAGACCCAATCTATCATACCTCTCATTGAACCCATTAACAGACAAAGCACTCACAACTGAAACAAATCTAGTCCTCACATTCCTACTAACCACATTTTTACTCAGCTTCCAGGGATGATCCCCTCTGACCAAGTGCTGAAATATTTCCACTGCATCAATCCTATAAAACCCTTTAAGCAACTAAAATATTTCTATCATATCCCCTCCTTTTCTCCTATCAACCAACTTCTGCAATCCACACACCCTCAATCTATCCTCATAGAGAACATTCCACAGGCCACACTCCAAGTTGGTCGCTCTGAATCTTCTCCACCACTTCCTCATCCCCAAAAAACCCAGAGGACCAGACCAGATTGATGGCAGTAAATAATGCCATAAAACACCTGAATGTAAGATCTATCAATAATAAAGACCTGAAAAATAATTAAAAAATTTGAGATAAATGTTAGTAGGAAGCTAATAACGATGTCAACCTACACTCACCTACAGAGTACATTACTGAAAATGGTGATTATAAGTCCAATTTTTCTCTCCGTTTAGAATATGCTTGAAAATATTAAATTAAACGTTCTAATTTATGTTTACTTTTAGGTCTAAAATACAGATTAAATATATATATATATTACATTAAATATATATAATGTATATATTAATTTAAATATATATATACTGTATATATAATATGATATATGCTTATCTAAAATATTAAACAGTGTACTTTTAATTATGTATTTATTTTTAGGTTTAAAATACAAATGAAATATTAATAGTTTTTAATATATTTATTTTTAGGTTTAAAATACAGATATATATATCTGTATATATATCTATATATATATATCTTAAAATATAAAATATATCTGTATATATATCTATATATATATATCTTAAAATATAAAATATATCTGTATATATTTTTAAGATATATATATATAGATATATATATATATCTTAAAATATAAAATATATACAGATATATATATCTTAAAATACAGATATATATATCTGTATTTTAAACCTAAAAATAAATATATATATTATATATATATATATATATATAATATGAGAGTTTAAAATATACAGATATATATATCTGTATTTTAAACCTAAAAATAAATATATATATATATATATATTAAAAACTATTAATATTTCATTTGTATTTTAAACCTAAAAATAAATACATTTTTATTTTTAACTATCATAGTTAAAAGAAGAAAATGCCTCCAATAACAACTTGAAATGGCATACCTAAAAGAAATACTAAGGATAACCTAATGCAGAAATCATATATATCTCATATACAAATAACTAAAAGGTGTTTAAACTTATTAATAAAAATTTATGGAGAAAAGAAATATTTGGTAAGATTTTTACCTTAACTTTATTGCATATTAAAGATACCAAGAAATTTTATACTTGAATATTTTATTTACTTCCACTTTGAATAACAGAAGTTTGTCTCTTGTAAAGAGATACTTTGATGATCAAAAGGTTTGTTATGTTCAGTGTTTCTATCCTTGATATTTCATTAGTATTCGGAGCGTCCTCTTGAGAGAAGAAAAAAGACGCAAATGACGTTTATCCCTGCCCCATCTACCTTCTTGAACGAACTTGCTTTTCATTACCGACTTTTGGTCTCTGCACAAGTCCCTATGGCCGTTTGTTTACACTGTCCCTCGAACTAATGATACTTCGACCTGAAGGACTATGGCCTGTCCATTTGCAGCTAGCGACAGAGGAACGTTGAGAGCAAGGTAATTAAGAGAATAGGTCGGTGAACATCTGTTGATCGCGGAGTCATGTTCACACAGTTAAGTGAGTACTAGAATGGCCCCTTCCGCAATGACCCACATAAGTTCCCGCTAATCAACTATTGCCCATACATACATCCATAACACACACACACACACACACACACACACACACACACACACACACACACACACACACACACACACACACACACACACACACACACACACACGAGCTGTGCATTTAGTACATTCTGTACATGACGCCTGCACGCGCACACACACACACACACACTCAGACGATTCTACATTGTGACTCATTGAACTAGACATTAATGCAGCTGTTCGGTCGTAACCGCTTGTGCCGTAGCTACAGCTGGACGCGAAACGCCAGATGCCTAACACGCGTTGCTATTGTTCCAACTTTCACTGTTATCGCTGGGGGGAAAGAGACACGTGTTGCCCGTAAGGGAGTAAGAGGGTGGACGGGGGAAAGAGGAGAATAAAATGCAAGGGGTTGACACTAGATTTCGAAAATCGACCGATCAGTACAATACCTGTTGTACAATTGACTTAATCCGTCGCTTCTCGGATTAGATGGTGGATTAAAAGTGTCACTTTTAAGGCGTGAGGGACGACCAGAGAGAATATCTGATTTGTTCAGAGGGGGTTCAGCTATATCGTTCGAAAGCAGACACTGTATACAATATATTGAGTTTGCGTTCATCTCTCATCATTGGACTTTAGAATATGAGTTCAGCAGAGTCAGAGGGAAAAAGAAAAATTTGAGTTAGCAAATGGAGAAAAAGATGTTTGAGTTTATCAATTTTAGCTGTTTATCCACAGGTGCTGCTAAAACAGTCGTTTGACTTCTCACTGTTAAAACATCAAAAAAACTTAAACAGAGACAATTATATGAATGAATTATAAAATAAAACGTTAAAAAAATCTTGAACAGAGACAATGAAATACACATTCAAAACAGCAGTATTAAATGGATAACAACCCCTGAGATAAAGTTAACAGAATAGAATAAAAGAAAATTCATTCCATTAACATTTTTTTATATTACTTTATATAGATATATAAATAGTGTAATTAAAAGAGGTGTGTTTTCTATTCATGAATTTAGTTATTAATTCTTAATTAAGTTTATTATTTTTATCTATATCTTTTATACATTAAATGAATACAAAGTATTTTTATATTTATTAATATTTTATTTTTTTAGTTTATTAAAATTTTAGTTTTGTATTGATTTTCATATTATAGTTATTTTAAATTCAGTGTTCTATTAATTATCATATTTTTGGAAAGATGCATATAAAATACGTATAATAATTTTTATAAGCATTAAATGAAAAGCAATGATCATGATTAATAGCGCTAATTTATAAAAAAAAATCTTCACGCCCGTGCATTATTTATTTTAATACATAACAAAGTATGAAAAAAAAAAATACGGCTCCAATGATCATCTTAGCGAGGAACTACGTAGCTTTTCTCGCCTTCTCGCGCGCGCTCCAGAAAGGAAAAGAACACGTGCTGTTGACGTTTGACAGCCCGAGGAAATGTACACTAGCTGCGTTTCCGTGTATTCTGAAACAATGAAGCATAAAAATGAAAGTTGGGCCGTGTTCAGTTAAAATGAAAAGCGAAACAAAAAAGACCGAGCGAATATATTTAGAATTGATACCACTTTTGATAAACCAAGCAGACGTCTCACTGTAAAAATTAATGGCGTTTTAAATGTGACATGACAAATATTTGCACTGACTTTTTTTTCCACAATGTTTGAAATGAATTTTACATTTTAATAATTAATCTTAATTACGTAATAAAAATCGTTTATCAATTTATTGATTATAAACTGGTTATGAGTGAAATCATTAAGATCAATTTATTAATATTTATTAATTATAAATTGCAAATACAAGGCATAAATATCTTCTGCTTACTGTCAGAAGATATTTATATGTCAGACGTTATTAATATCAAGAATATTTATTGTTCATTTCCGTTTGTTTCTTAATTCGAAATCGTTCCGCGAGAGGGCCAACATATACAACTGCCATATATAAAGTGTAATTCACACAAAGCCTTTCGTTAAAAATAGAAAGGTCGTGCTATTTCCAAAACGGGGGGGGGGAGAAGGGAAGTGAATGAAGTGGATTTCAAATATTAAGCGCTTTTATTTTTACTTTTTTAAGAAAGAAATAAAAATAGACCAGATGGACAGTAGACTACATTGTTATTGATTTTGTCTTTAGACGTTAGTGGCTTGACCTGTGAGCTACAGTTCACTTGAACTACTCTTTCAAGTACTGTGCAAACTTGTTCATTCGTAGCACAAACATGTAACGACACAAATGGATGCTGGTATATGTTTTTTTTTTCTTTTTCTTTTTCGCTCTTTCAGATTCCTGTATTTGTATTTCGAATCTTATTTGACAAAGCACTTGGGCTTTTGAAGAGCAATAACAACTTGGAAACTGGCAACTGTACCGAATAAAAAAAAAATAATAAAAAAAAAATAAAAAAAAAGATTGTATTTACTCTTTTTCAAATAAAACTGCATCCAAATGTAGTAATTGATTAATGTTAAAAGCGCTATAGATAATTAAAATCAAAATAAAAAAAATAGATATACTTAAAATTGCCGTTCAGTTTTTTTTTTTTTTTTTTTTCTCTTCTGAAATTTCTTAAAAAAAATCAATTATTCGATTTTTGGCACATTGCCAAGTTTGTTTTATAACTTTTTGTTCAATCCAATAAATACTGCCAACAACACATGACTCTTTCACTGGTGGAAACACCCAAAAGTTCGCGAAATCACTATATTGATGTATACTACGCCAGCCTATAGATTGGTTATAATGTTGCTGAGCACATTCCCATAAAAACAATAATTTAATCAACAAACTTCGCCCATTCTAGTAATTCAGATTTACATGTAGTCAGCGGGATCATTCTTTCCTTGAATACATTTGTAATACGTTTGCTACCGCTACTAGGATATTGCTGCCCATTTCACGTCTTCAAAAAATAAAAGAATTTGCTGTCAAGGGATGGTGGGCTTTATCTTTTTAAATCCGAAACGCCAACCTTATTTGTCAGGCTGAGTGCCATCGGTGATGAATAAGAGTGCAGCAGTTATGCACCAAAAGCCTTGAGTGAATCTTAACGTAGCTGTGAAGAGTCACTTCCTGTCTTACGTATGGAGAATCTTAGATGGGGAAAGAGGGTGGGGGAAAGCAAAGAAAAAAAAAAGGCCAGGAAATTCAAAGGACTTCGAGGAAATGGAAAAAGAAAAGGTGTTGTCGTCCCTGAAAAGAGAGGAACGCTGGTTTAGCGTTGTAAAACTGAAGGGGGGGGGGGGGAGGCGGAAGTTGTTGACTGTTTTGGGATAAACAAGTCTCTGCGTCCCTGCAAAACAAAATACTTTTTATCTGATTCAAAGTTATTTGAGAGAAAGCAAGCAAGAAAAAAAAAATCAAAGATGACAACAAAAAAATTATGATAAACGATGCCCTCCTACGGTGTCTTCTCAGAATTGAGAATAGGAGGGCGTTATAATATCTCTATGATAATCAAAAACACCAAGGTGGTCGCGGCATACAAAGAACGGGTTAAGGGGTTGAGAAGTGAAAAGAAAATGAAGAAGATTTATTTTCTTGATTAATTAAGGAGAAAAATCACTTGAACAGTTTCTTTTTTATTTTTTTATTATTATATCTCATTTTGCCTTCGTGCTGAAAGATGTTGAATTGAGAACGAATGTAAAGTTGATACTAATTTGAGAAAATCAGAGAAAAAGAAAGAGTGAAGAATATAAAGATGTTCCTGAAAATGGGGAAAAAAGACAATGATGAAAAAGATATTTATGAAAAGGGAAAATATAATTAAAGTTTTTTTTTTATTATTCGTGTGGGATTCCTCTGGTTCCTCCACCGTCCCTTAGGACTGGTTGAGCCCTCCTAGTGAGGGATTAAGTGTGTATTTTATGACTGTAGATCCGCGTATGTTCACGGGATGGTTTGCCTGTTCTGAGGGATGCAAAACCAGAAATTCCGGGTGAATACCCCCCCCCCCACCACCACCGTATGAGACCGGCTAACTCACCTTTAGTCGAAAGAGACAAGATGAAGGTTCCTCACGTCATGGACGGGAATTGAACCCAGGTCTTTCCGACCAAAGTGCTTCGTCTACAGAGGCCCTATTAAAGTTATGAAGAGAAGAGAATGGGGAAAAAAGATGACAATGAAAAAACTGTTATTGGGTTGGTTGGCCGATTGGTTAGCGTGCCCGCTTTCCAACCAACAGGTCGCGGGTTCGAATCCCGCTACTCGCATTCTTCGCTTATTGGAGAAGTGAAGTGGCTTGAATAATTTCATGTTTGGTCTCTCTTGTAAAGCTAATACCCACTTGTAAAGCTAATAGTATTAATATACTATTAGCTTTACAAGCTTACGTGGGTGGGGATTACATTAAAAAAATCACTTTTACCATCTTTCAATATCTGCCGGTTGTAATTTTAATAAATAAATAAATAAATACAACAGTGTTCTACATGTATATGTTATAAAGTTATGGTATTGAATAAAAGAAAAAAATAGCTAGTTTGAATAGTGACAGATGTTTAAATCCTATTCTAGCAGGTTGAAAAAAAGATATAGAATTCGGATGAGAAATACTCGTGGAGCATTAAATTTTGTTTAATGAACGTTTGCAATTTGATTTAAAGATAACTTTCGTTTGGATTCATCTTTGGGATTAGCAGTTTCGTTATAATTTTGAATGATAAACATTAGAATGAAAAAGACAGCGAAACAAAAAAAAAAATCAGAACCAATTTCATATAGCATCAGCCTCATCAGAATTCTATAATTCTTTCTTTCAATCTACTAGGATGCTAGGACAGGATTATAATTTTCACAATACCATGACAGAAAAAATCCTTAACATTAGTTTACCTAGCTGAATATCAGCTAAAAGTATTCAAAAAGTTATTTAAGTCCACATCAAAATATAACACAGAAGTAGTTCAATATATTCATATAAATCAAAAACGATACTTTTTTACGATACTTGGTCGTTCTTTTTCACACCACAAGTCCTCTTTTGTTTTTCCCACTTTAAAATACAATTTCTTCTTTTCCCACTGTGTTTATTTTCCTGCCTTTTCCAGGTTTTGTGACATTCATACAAATGTATTTGTGCCACTGTGTATCAAGATCTACATTCGATTATCCAACTTCTTCGTGGAAACGAACTGCGCATGTGCATCCATGTACTTTTACAACCATCCTGTAGTGCATGTAACGTATCAAACCTAGGTTTTATGCAAGCAGAATATATTTAGTTCTTTTTTTATTTTTATTTTTTTTTGTAACGTGGCTACTCACTACTCTCTGGTTTTCTTCCATCGATAGCAAGGCTGACTGGCGACCTCCCTCACGAGCAACCTTTTACGATCGGTAGTCTCATCCGAAGGTGTTTCTCCATCGCATCACAGCAGACACTTACCTCATCAGGCATACGGAAATAATGGATTTTTTTTTTTTTCACACACGCGCCGCGCGCGTCAGCTAGCCTCCCCATTCACTGGATACTTGTGAACACACCTATGCTACTTTGGATCAGTGGCGCGAAGCACCGAAGGCGTAAGAACCGTTCGGTGAGTTATTTTAAGCAGGCGACTGAATATTCAAGACCTTTTTTTTTATATTTTTTTTATTGCGCTGCCCGATCATGCTTCGATCCATGCGATGGCTGTTCTTCCAACTGAAGCTTAACCTTTTACTGGTTTTGTTCGTGAAAGAAATTTGCCTAATTTTAACATCTTTCAAAATATAATGGTTCATACATCACTTTGATTAGGAAACAAACTATATACTGCGCATGCGCAGAACGATTACTGCTAGGGATATGTAATGCATTATTATAAATAAACATATGATATATAATATTCAGTATATTAAGTCAATATATCATATTTGAGAGATATTTTTATCATACCTAATATTTAATACATTAAATAAATATATATGTAATATTCAATATATTAGATGAACATTGTATGCGATATTCAATATATTAAATATAAATATATTAATATCAATTTTAAATGAAGAATAATTTTATCTTTCTTATGAAAACACAGATAAAATTTTGAATATAATTTTTATATAATTTTTTGTAAAATATAATATTATACCTATTTTATTAAAATATATTTCCAAAATTTTTATACTTAAATTTTCTTAAGAATATTTTAATAATCCATTTTATTTTTTGTATATGAAAATTACACAAGAATAAAGAAAAGCTCATCTATTTATATTTATTTATCATGGATCGGGGGAATGAACACCTGATTCCCGGAAAAGTCCTTTTTAGGACTTCCAGGGTGACAAATGGCAATGCTAAATGCTATAGCCAATGAAGTTTTAACTGAGGCTCGGCTATTGCCGTTACCCAGCCATGACTAGAGCTTTTTAGCTCAATAACACTCTATCCATACAGATTTACTTCATTCAGATGACGGGATAAAGAGTCAAGGACTCAGTCCATCGCCCAGTTCTTTTAAGAACTTTAAGATCTATTTATTTGTTTAATGGGATTTATGGAATAATCGACCGTGAGCTTTTATTGCTATCAAGCCATAGATGACGATTTTAAATTACCTAATCCCACATATCGTACATATAAGATAAGAAAATCTATCTATTGTTGAAAGGATCTAAATAATATAAGATAAGAAAATATTGTTGAAAGGATCTAAATAATATTTTCTTACTCTTAGGCACTTTCTGAAGTGGCAGACGGATCTCTTTTCGTTCCATATATGGGCAATATCAGTGTATCTCCAGTGTAAATGATGTCACTGTGTTCAGTGTGTATCCATTGATTTTCACACAAACTGCAAGTCGTTTCAATATGTATTGCAACCTCTGGATTAACCGCAACAAAATAAAATTCAAAATTGAGGATGACAAGGGGAATTCATTCTCCTTTTATACGGAGTAGCTTAACTGGAAGATAGAAATCGATCTGAATCCTAGGAATGCTTTTCAGGTACAAATGAATCCTATATTGAAAATGAAACCAGATTTTTAACCCTAACATAAATGTTTTGATTATAAAAGCTAGTCATTAGCAAATTCTAACTTCTGGTTACATTTCTAACGTATTAATATAGGATTTTTTGTTGCAATATTTAACTTAAGATTCTAATCATAGTAGAAATAGGGCTAAAGCAATGGCATATCGTTATAGACATCTCATTCTGCAGTAGATTTTGTTTACATAAAACATCTGATATCTTTCTAAATAATATGGACTACATTCATATGTGTTTACAGTTCCTTAGATAGATCTTACCTAAATGCTATCCAAATGGTGTGTTGTACATGGGGTTGTGGCACTGTGTGTAAATGAAGGTTAAGTAGTGTGGACGGTGTGTTTTATAGAGTGTAGTGCCCTTCTGCGATGAATCCTTGGATTTTTTGGAAGTGTCACATAATAATATTGGCAAACGAAACAGCAAAAATTCTCTGGGACTTCAGAATACAAACTGATTGGCATTTGGAACACAATAGAACTGACATCACAATTATCGAACATCGACAGGTTTGGATTATCGATATCGCAGTACCCAGTGATAACAACAAGGAACTGGAGAAAATTACTAAATATCGAAATCTGGCAATCAAAGTTGGCAGGCCGTGGCTTAAACACTCTGAAGTTATCCCAATAGTTATCGGTGCACTTGGTGCAATTTCAAAGAAGCTGTTCAACTATTTACAGCTATTAAACATCAGCGAAGTGATTCCAATGACCCACAAAAAACAGCATTACTTGGAGCAGTCCATATTTTACGATGCTTTTACTATTTTTAGATTCTTGGGTAGAATCTGAATTGTTCTGTATCACCAGTCAAATTGTTGTTTAAATGATATAATATTTTGACTATGTATATCAATTATATGAATAAATAAATAATAATAATAATAATCAAATTGAAAGAATTCTGAGCCGAGTCGAGACATGCCTAGCCTCTTGATTTAATAATAAGAATTATATATGAACATTGACCAGAAAAATAAGGTACAACATATGGTCAAACATAATACAAGATAAGACACACATACCGGGCCACCGAATTAGAAACCTTTATGCAGAACGCATATGCAAAATACTTGGTCACATGTTTACCACGTGTTCTAGGCAACTATTTAAGAATGCTGCACAATGAGAAAAATAATTTCGGAGTTCAATAAAGGGCTTATTATGCGTGTCCATCTGGCTAGCGCCACGATTTTGAGAGCAGAAGAGCTGACTGGTGTCTTAAAATATGGGTTATCCCGAGTGATTAATCAGTGGAAAAATAACCCACTTTTTACAATCGTAACTGTGGTCCTAAGATAGTCTGTCAGGAATAAGATTACCCTCGTCTGAGAAGACATGTACAGACAAACAGAACTTCGTGTGTGCAGCAATTGACAGATGCATTTAATGAAGGCTGTTCCCGACTCATATCTCACCGAACTATGCGCAGGGAATTGAAGTGGGTTGGTACTGGCAGTCGTGTGCCTATACGGAAAGCACTGTATTAAAAACAAGCTTCTATTTCAGTGGCCAGTGTCTATGTGTGTGTGGAAAGATAGTTTTGAGGCTTTTGGACAACCATTCTTTTGGAACAGGTTCGCTTCCCCCCCTCCCCCAATTTTAAACTAATTTCGGCCTCCGTAAGGTGAATGATTAGTTTCTTAAGCAATGTCAGTCTAGATTTCTTTACAACTCTACCAATTATTAATAAACGGCTTAGCTTTAAGAAAGACCTTTACGGATTTTAGGTCTCTACGGGAACAGTTAAAATTTATAAGAAATTTGTTATACTCACTGTTCATTTCCGTATATGAACTCTGTGAGCAGCTCATTCCATCACGAGGTAGTTACGAAATTTTGCATTTGACAAATTAGATCTGATCCCAAAGAATGTTAAACCTCGATATTTTTATTTATCTTTTCTGGCTCCAAATTTGTTCTTCCCATTTTGTTACATTAATGGGCTTTTCTTTCATTTTTATTTTATTTTATTTTATTATTTTTAGGTGGGGGTAGCAATATGCTACTATACTAGAGAATAATGATTATGGAATGAGGTGGGTTCCTGTTGCCTTCTTTGCCCTACAGTAAGTATTTAATATCTGTAGATATGTGTGTGTGTGTGTGTGTTCATGAGATCAGTTTGTCTGTTTTGAGGGATGAAACCCCTCCATCTCCGTATGAAACAGGAGGTTTCATAATTGAAATATCGGGAATCGAACCCAGGTCTTTCCGACCAAAAGGTTTCGTCTATATCGACTGAGCTACGGAGGCTCCATTCACCAATTGGAATACCAATAACACATTAGAAGCAATCTCTCTTCTGAGTAATTCAGATTATAACCTTGTGCAAATTTCGCTTTCTACAAAATATCCTTTCCTCAGCTTTCGTAACCGTTCATTCTTTGGTAATACAATAATGCAAAGTGGGATGACCACTAAGACCAGTACTGCCCATGAAATGTTCAAAGGCAGTCTAAGCCAAAACTTCAGCCTATGATATTTTGACAAAAACTCCAACTTCTCACTGCTTGCAAGGGCTGTAAAATCATTAATAAATCTAAATCATATTTGTAAACGACTAAATGCAGAAATTTCTCCCCCATTCCCTGCTCAGCAGGAAGTCATCCTTGCTGGTCTATACATCATTCTCCTTTTTTATAAAGATAATCGAAGAAATTCACATTCCACCCTATGTAATTTATATCGCACAACGAATTCTGTTTTGAAGCAAGCCAGAATAATCTTGGAATCATGTGGAGACTCACAGTTCTGATGTTGATGACATCCTCAGATGTGCTGTGGAACAAACAGACAGACAAAATATATTAGCATTATATATAGCCTTCTAGAATATTTCATAGCTGTCTGCCATCTGCCCTGGAAGTAGGCCTATATTCAACCGGTAGCAAAAAATGGAAGATGAAATTTAACCATCACAAATCTTCCCGTGATCTTTACCTCAGTTATCTCAAAAATAATGGAAAAAGATTATCACCAGCTAACTTCTTTCCAATTTGGATATCTGCCACTTAACAAGTGACCACTGAATTACATCACTCTCGAGCCACATTGGATATGTCGTTTCTAATCTTACATTTCCTGGACACTAAATGGATCTGGCCTAAAGTTTTGCTTATCAAATTGCCAACTTAAATTTATCTTTCGCTGTTTGTAATTCGATATGGTTAGTTGGTTTTTCTCTCTAAGCGTTCAGTACTTCTCGTGATGGCCAATTTCCATCTTTGAGTTTCACCATTGTTAGAATACTCCAGGGCTTGGTACTTTTGTCCATCTTTTCCCTCCTAAATAAACACGACTTTCTTTTGATGACTTAAAACCATCTACACTTTTGCTATTGCTCGTCTATTCATTTGACAAACTATGTAGCTTTCAAACATGCCAGGCTTAAAAATCTCCCACTCATGCGATTACTTTTTTTTTTTTTGTCAATCTTCAGTAGGATCATAAGCTTGAATCCCACCGTACCAGAACCCAATAGCGCACTCAGGATTTAATCTTGGGGGGGGGGGGGAGGGAGAGTTGAGTACACGATTTGAGAATACACACCACGCATCGAATACGACCTATGACTGAGAATCTGCAATGATCGCTTCATAAGTAGTATAGAAATAGAAGACACAACACGACATAAATAAAAAAATGAATTTTAATTAGGAAAAGATTTTTGGAAAATTTTCTAGTGTTTTTTCCTTTTTCTTTGGGGGAGCCACTGTCAGAACCCACCTACTATCTTCTTTCTCGCTTCATCATTCCTTTTCTTTCACTTAGATCTTAACTGACTCTACCTCTCCATTTTTCGAAGAGGTAGAGTCAATCTAAATATCTCATAGAGATATTTAGACAGTATCATTTTTTTTTTCTCGGGTTGCCCATCCCGTTTAGTTTTGCCTAACAAGAAAATATCGAATCCCCAGCTTTCGGAAAACTTCAACTCACACACTGCTTCTGACCATCATAACTGAAGTATAAGCTTCAAATCCATTCAATCCAATATTATTTTTACATTTCAGGAAGTGCAACAAATACCTCCAAAAAGGGAGTCCAATTAAAAATAATCTCAATCACTGTGTGTGTGTGTGTGTGTGTGTGTGTGTGTGTGTGTGTGTGTGTGTGTGTGTGTGTGTGTGTGTGTGTGTCTTAAGAGAGATGACAGATGGAGAAAAATATTAGACCATAAAGAATGGATTACAGGAATTAGAAAACGATCTTGCTAAATAGAAGACAGATCTGAGATAAAAGGAATGGTTTTATAGACAATAGTCAAATGAATGATTTTAACTGTGACAAAGTGGCATCGACCCTATCCAAGTTCTCTCACGAAGTGTTGTATTCAATTAATTTCTATATTTACCTTTCTTTGCACGAAAGGAGTTTGCTCGAAGCCGGTGTAATGAGCTGAGACGTCATCGAACCTTTAAGAATAGTCGCTTTAATAATTATCGCCTTGTGTATGTGTGTGTGTGTGTGTGCCTTCGTTTAAGGCAGCTTAAAAACAGTTTGCAAGTGTTATTCTGTTGAGTGAACGCACACAATGGCACCCATCTGTTGGAAGGTTATCTCAACATGACGTCACCCCCCATAGCACCTAACAGATGACGCAGTCAATGGTGTGGAAGCGCCAACAATACGGTAAGTTTGTGTGGTCCAATGAGCACGCATAAAACTCTATCTGTCATGCGCACAAGCACATCGGGGAGTTCGAATTCCAATATGTAATTAATTTTCAGTAATTAAGAGTGTGTGTGCGTCGCGACGTTCTTGCCTCTTCAGACGACGAAGTAATTAATGCAAATGAGTGCCATTAGTCCACCGAATAGTTTGCAACGAGTCGAAAATCTTCCTGTGCCTGGTAGCGAAAAGTCCATGAGAAAACCATCTCCATATGCCATTAGTTTATATTAGCCCTAATCTTGATGCAATCTTAACGACAGTCCACAAAGAACCTACGCCACGATAAACAGGACATAAACGCCCATTAGAAGGAAAGATTAAGGGCACTGCCGAAAAGGTATCTGGTCTGATAATGCCCAGATTAAAAATAGGCTTCGGGATAAAATGTTACGCTCCTTTCCTAATCTGTGATCTGAATTTATGGAGAGTACCTTATCGTGTGTTCGCTGTGAGACCGCACAAACATCACTTTTTATCTGTTTCATTACAGGAACTTTAATGCGCCACTAGAGGGCGCGTCTACATCAAGGTAAACGAGTCTTGTTGAGATGGGGGGAAAATGAAATTTTACATCTACTTATTGTAAAAAAAGTGATTTTGAAAGAGAATATACATTCAGATGTATAGTGGAGCTAAGAAATAGCTGCTTTATGCCATTCTGAGAACTAAATTTTAAGATTTTTTTATACATTTCCTGCTCTCAACAGCACAAACGGCCATCGATGTTTATTATGATCTTTTCATGCATCTCTACAAAGTCCTTTACCGCACTATGATGACGTCACCTGTTGCTCAGCCAACGTTTCCTTGTAAGGCACTTATATTTGGTGCATATGACGGATGTTCTATGACCATTTTCTTAAGGTGACTTGTTTCTAGTTAGTATTGATTCCATATAGGCGCAAGGAAACTACTAGCGACCTCTGGTAGCAATGTTACCTTCCTCATTGAATTTTGTATAAACCGTCCATTTTTATATACACAATTTTCAAATTACGTTTTAACTCCCCAAGTCTTTATAACCATTTTAGACAGGAGGATAGATAATATGGAAAATTTGTAAGTAATGATTCGGCTGTCGTTATCATGTATTATTGAAGCTAAAGATTTGGTCCAAATTCAGATATTCACTATCGATTTCTTCTCATTCGCTTTATTGTCGAAGTTCTCCTTTCATACTAGAGTTTTTCTTTCGTTGAACAGACTGCTTTATTCTTCGCCTACATCGATTCTAATAATAAATAAAAATAAAATTCAATTTCTTACATTTTATTCTTTTTAAACAAGTAGGCTATTTATTGCAACTTATAGTCCTTATAAGGACTGACTTAATGGGGCGAAGCAAGAATGTTTTTTATATTCCCCGTTATCTGTAGAGGACAGTGTAGGGATAAGGTGTTATTGAGCAATTAAAGCAGCTCTGATCATGGCAGTAGGGTAACAGCAATAGCCGAGCCTCAGTTAGACTTCATTGGCTACAATCACTGCATCTCACGGTCGATTGATTCCAACCTCTCAACCTCCTTCAAACCCTTTTGGCTAAGACCAAAGCGAGAGTGTAGTATCTGTTATTATCCGCAAAGTTGTTTTAGTTCTAGAGCTTGGATATCTATATATATGGTTCCCTTGTGGGAACCTGGATATTATAAGCTGTTAGACTAAACGTGAGTGTAGTACCTGTTCTTATAACAGTGGTGCTAAGGTCTATTACATTACAGACCAAAACCCCAGACTGGGGCAAGAACAAACTCTTTTTTATTTACAGTGGTGAGTGAGGATTTTCTATTGCAACTTTTTTCTCTTCAATCTTAATAGAAGGTAGATTAAGTAAAAAAATAAAAGGTGTATTAGTTAATTTACAAAATAAAACAAAATATACTAAAAAAATTCATTCTTTTAAAATATTTTTCTTAGATTTATATTTTTTTCATATTTTTATTAGCTTATATTGGTATTCTACTAATTGTGCTTGGCTGTATAATCAAGTGATGTTACCGGAGAACATAGTATTTACTTGCATACATGCGTGCTATGTACGGACTCGTAGAAGTTTGAGAGAGAGAGAGAGAGATAGGCGTGTCGAAACATGATCTATCACGGAGGTTAGCAAGAAATGTTGGGATTTTAATATCAAATTTGTCTTCTGTTTTGTTTATTTTCACTCTCTTTTTTTTATCTCCTCTTCGTTCTAGTCAAGAATCCACATAGACAGTGACATATAGGTAACTGTACTGTTTTTCTTTGGAAGAAAGAAAAAGGGTGGGGGGGGGGTACATATAGGGGGCGCTATTTGTAATCGGGGTTACAATGTGGCTAACGTTGGCAAATTGAGGAGATACAAAGAACGGAGATGTACCAAACACTGTCACCGGTAACCATGACAACGCCCGTAGCAAATAATAGAAAGCCTGCTTCAGAAAATGTGTTCGCATCTTTCGCTATCACGTGCGTGCCCGTATTTTTTTATTCCGCAGCGACCTTCGACTCAAGACATTGACTACTTTCATCCGCATCTTTCCGCATGTTTAATTTCTAAAGCGGGTTTGTGCGGCGAAGCATTTTCTCGTCCCTTTAAATAACCAATCCTGTTACAGAAATGGGATGCTGTCGCCGCTTAGGATTCCCTATTACGGGACGCATGTAAATCTACCGAGATCAGTGAGCCTTGACGGACCCTAGCGTAGTCCGTATGTTCGCTATTGTTTTCTAATGGCGTGCCTCTGTTCGTTGTTTAGTACGAGGCCTATTTTATCAGCACAAAAGGAAGGATGCGCTGGAACAAGAGGGAAAAAAAGAGAGAGCAACCCCACTAAAGCATATGATGAGGCACATTTTTAAGCCCCTCCTCGGCAATTTCTCATTCTTGTTGTACCGCTTAATGGCCTCTGAAAAAGACCGCGAGTTCTTCACTGTTTCAGAAGCTTATAGGCGCCTCGGAGATCGGTAACCTAGTCGTTGATGACGCACAGTCAATGCACATCCAACGTGGTTAAGTGGTTGCTAAGAAAACGATGGTTGCTCGAAATACAGCACTAGTCGGTGGCTGATGGTCAATAATTTAGTGATGAGTTGAAAGCTGGAGAGAGAGAGAGAGAGAGAGAGAGAGAGAGAGAGAGAGAGAGAAAGGGAGAAATAAGCATAGAATGTATAAAGAAGAGAGCGAGAGAGAGAGAGAGAAATTAAAAGAAAGAGAGAAAAACAAAATAACAAAACGGAAAGGAAGAGAACGATGAAGAAAAACAG
Source organism: Typopeltis vanoorti (assembly GCF_054136105.1). Lineage (NCBI taxonomy): Eukaryota > Metazoa > Arthropoda > Arachnida > Uropygi > Thelyphonidae > Typopeltis > Typopeltis vanoorti. The sequence continues at coordinate 121,606,953 of NC_143557.1, read as the reverse complement.
AAAATGGGAGAGAGAGATAGAGAGAATGAAAGAGAGATGAAAAAAAATAGGTGATATATAGCGAAAGATGCGAACATCCAGAACAATGTTCTAGATTACTGATTATGTTTATGAAAATCTACAGACACGAAACTGCTCATTTATAGCACCAAATCTGTTCTTCTAGTACTTTTACTGTTCTCTAAAAACGGACTCATCTCATTTTAATTATTATTATTATTTTTTTTTAATTTTAGGATCAATACTTAAGATGTCTGAGCCTCCGTAGCTCAGTCGGTATAGACGAAGCCGGGAAGGCCTGGGTTCGATTCCCCGTCCATGACGTGAGGAATTATCTGATCTCTTTCGACGAAAGGTGAGTTAACCGGTCTCATATGGAGATGGAGGGTTTTGTCTCCTGTTAACTTGGGTTTTTTTTCATCCCTCAAAACATGCAAACTGATCCCGTGAACACATACGGCTACAGTCATAAATATTTACGCCAAGGAAGGCAACGGGAAACCACCTTGCTTGGTAATCATCTCCCTAGTATGGTGGCGTATCTCTACCCCCCCTCCCCCACCCCACCAGCCACAAGGCTGAAATACGGGGACTTAAGATGTCTCCCATTTTTGTATTTGAATGGTAGACGATTTTATCGCTAAAGGATACAGTTCGGTCGCGATTACTGTATTTAATCATTTATTTATCATCTTTCTCTCTTAATTCATGTCTATCTTCACTATCATTCTTTTACAGAATTGAATTTGCATTTAGTACTGCAAACCAAGTAATTCATTACGCTGATCTCATTGACCAAGTGGATCAAGTCGCCATTCTCCAATCTACAAGTTGTAGGTTCGAATTTCATTTCACTGTAGACATGGATGTTTGTAAATTTCTTTAGGTGCTAGATGAATGTCATTGCCTTTGTGAGCTCACTCCCCCTCCTGTGTTTCAAGTGGCTTGAAACGCCCATGTTTAATCACTACAACAAGGTTCTCGAATTAACTAACCTTTGGCTTACTCATAGTGTTAATGATACTGTACTACAGATTTATACCCATTTGTGAGTAGATCCACATAAAAAAAAGTATGTCGTCGTGTTTGACACTTCGTCTCAACGGCGATGTCAATCAAACAGTATAAAGTGTCAAACAATGATTGGACGAAGTGAAGTAATCATTATAATCATCAAAATGATGGTAAAAATTAAAAAAATTTTTTTTTTAAATATTTGGACATTACAATTAAAGGATTTAATTGTAATGTCTAAATTTGACATTACAATTAAAGGATTTAATTGTAATGTCCAAATATTTAAAGAGATGGAGTAAACACGATAAGCACTACGAACACTGCTACTGGCGCAAACTGCATATAAACAACAGCGGAACTGCGCGACGGACAGTGCCACATTACGCTAATAGCTCGCATCTCACTATGACGTGCATATGCTTGCGCGTAGCAATATGCCACTGTGGTAAACACAGCGCTGCTAGTGTCCTTCGCCCTTCTAAGTGCTACAAGATGGATTTGTGTTATTTTTTATACAAAATAAGAGAACTGTATAGGATTGTTGATGATAAAATTAAATATTACAAGCAAATATAAATAAATTAATAAATATATTTGTATAGAGAGAAAAATTGGGGGGGGGGGGCTGCAGTGCACACGAGCCGCCCCTGATTATAAGTGTTTTGAACACTTTATAATGACTGTGTGACATTGTAATTCAAAGACGTTTATCACGAACACTGAAATAATCAAATTTATAATCATTATTGAAAAAGTTAATTTCGTGTTGGACATTTCTTTAGCTGATAACAATTAATGGGATACTGATTTGTAAGTGATACATCTCTCTCTCGCTCTCTCTCTCTCCCCCCTCTCTCTTAGCTAAATAACTATTTTCTTATCATAGAAGGAGGTCAAAAACAGATTGGTTATTTTTGCCTTGACTCATGCGTACATAAACTTCAGGTAAGGCAAAAACAAATCAATGGCAGTTCATTTCATTTAATTTTTTTTTTCTTTCTGTGTAGTTCTGTTTTCTTTTATTTTTCTTTTCATTTTGCAGAGTCCAAAGTTTACTGTCGTATCACGCTTAATCAGTTTCTCGTTTAGTTTGGTCAACCATCCGTGTCTTTCCTGTAGATGCCATCACTTTCAGGACAAAGCTTTTTGAAAACAACTCCGACATGTAGAAAACAGCATCTCTCGCTTCTGTTTTCTTTGTTTTTTTTCTCTTTTTACAGATACAAAAATTCCATATAAATAGAGAGAGAGAGAGAGAGAGAAACATTTAATACAACTGATTTATACATAATACAAGGATGATATATCAATACCATACTTAGGGAAAGGAGATCTTGACATCCTCTTCACACACCATTTCATCGTTGACGCCACTAGTTACTATTCTAAGTCATTCGAAAGGACAAACCGGTTTCAAGTGTCACGGTTTTCATTCACATTTTATTTACACAAAACAGGCAAAGCGCGGAGAATTCGCAGACAGCAGACTTAGTATAGCGACTTCATAGACTTGGCTGAAGTTGAGAGTAGCGTCTATCGGCCAATGACTTATTAAAGGATTACTTTTTTTTTTTTTTTTTTTATCTTAACATCCCAACTTCAAGACACGAATCCGTGAGAAGTTATTTTGTTTTCGAGGATTTCAGTTAACTCGATCAATTTAACAATTATTAAATCGATGGATGTTAAATCGATTTACAAATGCTAAATCCATCGAAGACTTGTAACTGATAATGAAAATAACAATAGATCAAATATATCACCGTTTGATATTAAAATAGCATTTGATTTTATTAAAACGAAATGAAAAAACAAATCCTCTATATGAGAGAGAGAGAGAGATCTTAGAACTGATTTTATTTTATTTATTTTTTTTTTAAATTTTTGGAAATCGGTAGCCAACCAGTTTCCACGAGTGATGGAGAAAGGGAAAGTTTTCTTCATAAAAAAGAGTTAGCATTTTCTTATTCAATTTTAAAATAAATATATGTATATCTTAAAGGAGAACTTCTTTCATGTGAGTGCCATTCTCTTGTGAAGTCTCCGTAGCTCGGTGGTATAGACGAAACCCTTTGGTCGGGAAGACCTGGGTTCGGTCCCATCAGTGACACGAGGAACCTTTATATGATCTCTTTCGACTAAATGAGTTAACCGATCTCATATGGAGGTGGAGGGTTTTTCTCCCGTTAACTCGGGTTTTTCATCCCTCAAAACAGGCAAACCGGTCCCGTGAATGCACATGGTAACACTCATAAAATATACTACGATAACAGGAAACTACCTTGCTCATAATCATCTTCCTAGTATTGACCTGAGTGCGATAAGGAATTCAGCTAATACAGAGGAAAGATAACACGCTTTCAAGCCATTTCAGGCCTTGTGAAGGGTGATACTCATGCTTAATTGCACCAGGTAATGAAAATCATCTACGATATAAAGACATTTACAAACACCCATGCCGATACAGCCTGTAGGTTGCCAAGCGGAGGCGCTATACCTTCCGCTAAACCAGGCTGGATTCAGGAATTAAAAAAAAAAATCCCTTCCAGCTCTAATGGCAGGTGAGTTAGTCGGTGAGTTAGAAGGTGAGTTAGCTCACCTTCAATTGAAACGTCGTTATAAATGCTCCTCACATTCCATACGAGATTCGAACTCGGTTTTTTTTTTTATAGCCAAAGTGTGTTGTTCGTATCGACTACGCCACAGAAGAACGAAAAGAGAAAGCTATATAAGGAAAACAGAAAAGGTGAGTGAGAATTTACAGAAATAGGGAAAAGTGAACAAAAGAGAAAGGGATGTGATTAAAGATGGATATATATGTATATACACACAAACACATTTACAGAAAGGAAAAGAAGAAAAACAGAAAAATTGAGAAAAAGATAGAGAAAGTAGAGAGAAGAAAATAAAAACATAAAATAAAAAGAAAGATAAAAAAAAAGATAAAGATAGAATGAAAGAAAAACAGATTTGGATGGTGCATTAGAGGGAGAGATAAAGAAGGGAAAAAAATCACAACTTGTGGAGTGTTTTTGCTGACGCAAAGTCCAGTGAAGATGCTTCGCATCCTGTTGAAGTGTGCTTTCCATGAGAGGATAGCCATCAATGGTAATCCCCCCTCCTCTGATGGGTGTGATAATAGGATAACGTAATAAGCCGTCGAAAATAATCCGATGGAAATTAAAAATAGCATCACCGCCGGAGCCTTAAGGATGTGTAATTCGAACGAACATTCATGAAGCAGCACAGCCCCAGAAGTGATTTAGAGTTTTTTTTTCCTTTTTTCACACTCTTAGTTAGACAGCTACAAAGTTTTCCGATTTGAATATTAATGTGGTTATAGCGGAATTTACTTTATGCAAAGTCAGCCACTTGATTTCTTTTAAGAGGGAAAAGTTCCAATGTATACCGCCGCTTAAAAAAAAAGTCCTTGGATTCTTTAAAGAGAAAACGTAATACAGGACATAAGTGGATCTAGGAATTGTAGAGGGAGTTGGTAACAGTAATTTAAGGAATATTTTATAACCAGAAGGATATATGGATTCATTAGAATTCATCCTGAAAAAGTAATATAATTGGTTAGGAAAAACATAGCAAGGAACACATCGTAATGAAATAGGTCCGAGCACTGTAGTTGCCACGTCAATATTCTGCCGTCAGTGGAGGCGCGTCTGTGACAACAGGTTGGGGGGATGAGGGGGGGGATGGAGAAATGTAGCAACGACATCAAAAAGACGAGCTTTCTTGTTGTGCAAAATGAAGCGAGCCTGTTGCGTGGTCATTTGGAGCCTAATGGGCCAAAAAAACTAAACATACATCTCCAAGAGCCATCAACACACTCTCGCTAGAGCGGCAGGAAGCTACCGTTTCTCGTACGTCGATATCTGCATCGGATGATAATCTTCAGACTTTCTCTCTCCTTTCTTTATCGCGAAAGCAGCTTAAAGAGCGGACGTGCGGTTAAAGGCATATTTGCTGACATCGCTTGTATGGTGCAACTAAAAACTCCTTAATTGAAATGAAATTAAAAAAAAAAAAAACTTGAAGAGAGGTAAGAAGTGGTTTTGAAGCATCTTTTTTTTTTATTGCAATACAGAATACTGCAAACAAACATCAACAAGTCTCATTAACGTGCGAAAGGTTTATTAAGTGGTTTTTGGGCAGCGACTTTAGCGCCCTCTTTTTTTATTTGTAAGATGATAGCTGACCAAATTCAAATGATTGTGTTTTAGCTATATAACTAAAATCGGAATGAGATTAGGTTATTCATTACAAGTGAAATAAATAAATGTGGGATGAAAAAAGATAAGAAAGAAGAGGAAAGAAAGATAATAGAGTGGATTACAGAAGTCTCGTTTTTTTTTTCTTACCTCCTTTTTCCAGAGGAGATGCAGACAGAGAGAGATAATGAAAGGGAATATTGAGAAGTATGATAAGAGGAGATAGATAAGAAATAAAAATTAAAGAAAAAAAAGAAAGTGAGATAATAGGGAAATGTGATAGCAGTTGAACAGATATGTTAAAGATAAAAGAGTAGTCAAAAGAGCGATATGAAAGTAATAATGAGAGAAAATGTGACAGAAAATATTTTCGAACTAGGTCACGTCGATGACGTCTCTCCGCTGAAATCCTCAGAATGTAGGTTTTAATTCCACGCTTTCATATCACCATCTGCTTATTGAAAACATGAAGATGGGTTCTGTTTTGAGGATGAGGAGACCTTTCTATTGCGATCTCAGACTAATTAAATCAACTTGGTTTTTCAACAACATGAAAGCCTGCTTTTAGCTGTTTTCAGCTAAAAGCGGGCTTAAAAGATATGAACAAGGAGAAAAGAGATATGTACGAGCTGATTGGGAAGAGAATACAGTGATAGATAGATAGATAGAGAGAGAAATGAAGAGAAAGATGAAAGAAACAAAGATGAGGAAGATAGATGGGGAAAGAGATAAAGTGCAATGGAGATTAGAGGCGATGAGAAAGAGTAATATTGGGGAGTAATGTTTTTTTTTTTTTTTTTTGCTTTAAGTTGAATATGATGCTGACTAGTTTGTCTATTTGGAGAGAGAGACAGATGAGTAAAATAAGCGAGGGTTTAGATATTTATAAGCATCTTACATACGAAATGTGGATATTATTGGAATGTTTATGAGAACGTATTGGTTATGTCTAACTCTTTTGAATCTGTTTGTGCATATTCACAAAAGTGAATTTTTGAACGTGATGGAATGTATACGCCAAGTTAATGATATACGATGGAGTGTATATCATTAACTTGGCACAAAAGAATCGGAAAACCACTGGGTAATTAACAACAATTCCTCAGTTGGAAAAAGATAAATAAATCACTAGAGAGCTGGAAGAAACAAGGGATCCCTAACATGTAGATAAATCAGTGAGAAAATTCAAGGCACTGTAGAACGAACTGGGAAGGGGGGGGGAATTAGGCCTCATAAATGGTATATTTCTTCTCCTTTGATTGGTCGATGTATGCCGGTATCAATTTATCATTCTCTCGGTTGTTTTTATTTGTAATTTTTTACGGTAATTAGAACTGTTCTTCAATTTGAAACTAAATTTCATTTATTGTGTCCTTTCATCTAATTTTAATTCATCTCCTAGCAACAAGACGCATTATTTAGTTTTCGTTTGCTATCTGTGACTGTTAATTAATGTTTCATGGTTCTGATGCCACCGCTTTCAAACAGTTGAGCCGTAAAAATGCGATTTTTTTCTCCTCTGTTTACATTCCACCATTTTATTCCTTGGCAATTACTAAGGCTTTATCATACTCATACCTATACAGTCGGTTTCTAAATGATCGTGAACTATACCTCCCGTTTTGAAAAAATATATAATTATCCTTTACTTTATTTACAGATGTTGTCATCGAAGATGCGGAAGATATTTCCAATTCTGCTAATAGTGAAAAATAATCTTAATCTGGCTCTTAAGTAGAACCACTATAGAACTATATGGAATAAAAATATCGTCTATCTTTGAAAATATCTGCCTTTTTGATTTAATGTTTTACAACTGTATCTCATCCATTAGCAACAAGTAGACTAAAAGAATAACAGTTAGTGGAACCTCGAATTTTGACCTCGAACCCCAGACCTATATTTGCATTCATAACGGGACTTCCCCACCAATCTCCTAGAGTTAATAACCGGCAATCCACAGAACAATGAGTATAGTTCGGTAGGAAGAGTCTAGAATTCATAATTCCTATTTTATTGTATGGTAAAGCTCTCCTAGATACATAAATAGATAGACAAATATTGCTATTAATTAACACTATTTATTGAAGTTTAACTTATTTTCACATTCATTTTATATTTGTATTTATTTTTATAATTATAAATATCGAAACATGTTCTAAACATATTTTAAATATATTAAAAAGATACAAAATATTATATTGTTGTATATTCTCCTTTATATACTTATAATTATTCTATTCCTTAAGATCTATCTATTCCCGAATAGTTATTCTGTGCATCTGCATGATTTTAGACACGTTTATTCTTTCATAAAGTTTTATTTTTTCTTCCTGATCTTCTACACGAGGTATCAGATGATAAAGAGGAGGAGTCTGTGTTGACATCTGTTTAGTTTGCCTGAGACTGAGGTAAATTACCTCTTCTTCAAAGGTGATGACAAGTGAAAAATTCCTGCCACGTGGTTCCAGATAGCTTTGACACGAGGACAAAAAATGAATACGTGCCTGATAGTTTCCTAACATAGACGTTTGACTTGTTTCTTCGTTTTTCTACGCTCTAACCCTCAAGTTTACATATTCATCTAAACTTAAGCCATTTTATTTCTAGACTGATATGTATGCTCAGAATTCGAAGTCAACTTCTAATTATAAAATAAATAATTCGAATCGAACTTCTACATAAAAACATAAATAAAAATTATAATGCAACTCGAAACGAACCAGGAATCAATACAATTTACGTGAAACATAACTGAAATAGTTTACATTTACAATATTCTGACAATTATGTCTTTAGGGGTAAAGCAAGATGCTTTTCATATTCTCCGCTATCTGTTGCGGTTACAGTGAGGGTAAATTTTATGAGCAGTTTGCTCGCCCTGAATGGGCATGGAGATTATGCATCGCTACAGGAGGTTAATATAGCTTTTGTTCTGTCTATGTTTGAATATGTCTGCCTCGTATGCTGAACCAAATCGTTGGGGTGTATGGACGTCTTTAGGAAGTACTTAGATGCTAAGGACTGTAGGAAAGAGAAAATATAGGGAATATTTGTATCTCTATGAAGTTGATTGTTTCTAACATACCACGGGGCGTTCAGAATCATTCTCAAGCACTTGTTCTGTACTCGTTGTATTTTGATGATGTTAGTATTAGAGGTGTGGCTCCAGGCTGGAGAGGCATAGGTGATTATAGGACGAATCGTCATCTGGTATAGTTGCATGATTCTGTTGCTGAGCTTGCTATTTCTATTAATTAGCGGATAGATCTGAGCTATGGCTTTAGATGTCTTTGCGCACGCAGACTTGATGTGTTGGTTGAAAGATAGCTTTTTTTGTCGAGAATTACACCCAGGTATTTTGTTTCTGTCTGCAAGGAAATTTTAGTATTGAATAGTAACACATCTCCTGCAGGAGATATTGGTCTTTTCGAGAAAAGAATGGCTGAGCTTTTTTGGGGGTTGACTTCCCATCTCCATTTGGAGAACCAACCCTCCACAAAATATTCTTATCCTTATAAGGACTGGCTTAAAGGGGCGAAGCAAGAAAGAATGCTTTTCATCTTCCCCGTTATCTGCAGAGGACAGTGTAGGGGGATGGGATAAGGTGTTATTGAGCTATTAAAGCTCTGATCATGGTAGGAGGGTAACAGCAATAGCCGAGCCTCAGTTAGAACTTCATTGACTACACCATTGCCATCCATTACCCTCCAAGGTAGTAATCACCACATCTCACCATACAATATTTCTCTCCTTAAAATCTTTTATTATAATATTTCTACTTCAATAAATAAAATGGTGTATTTGATTTTATAATTTTATATATTAATACTTTTATTTTATTCGATAAAATTATTATAAATTTTAACCATAATTATTTACATATTTTCATATAAAATATGAAATATTTCTGAATTGCAAATTAAATTAATAATGAAATTGTTGTTTCTCAGTATTTATAATAATACACCCGATTATTTTACTGGAACAAAAACTGATTGTTTTTTTTTTAATTAATCAGAATTTCCTTTGACATTCTGATTATTTTAGTTAACATCACTGAGATTAATTTAGTTGACATTGCTCTCATATGACCAATTTTTTTTTCTTTTCCTTCAAATAGCGTAATTAGCTACAGGATACATTTTAATGCCACCAGAATTTGAAATCTTCCTGGCAGCTGAGCCTTGCTACAGCCACATCAAGGCCAAACATTATAACTATACAAAGTAGGCCTTGTCTCTAGGGTAAACGATTACATCGCCATCTACTATCCTCTAGATCCCTTAGCCTCGAAGGTGTAATCACAATCCAGTTGGGATGCAAATAAATCCAAACCTATTTTTATGTCCCCTAAAGTTACATTTTACTTCCAAAACAATTTTTTTCACCCCCCCTCCCTTTTTTTTTTAAAGCTTAGTCGCAGTGCGAATTTGACGTAGCTAGGCAGGTGTATATAACTTGCACGTAATGTTAAGCAAGATGACTGACGCAGTTGGCTACGCCCTAGTGAACTACTCAGACATTACGGCACTCTTCTAGGATCTTAATTAGCTTCTGGGCTGAGAGACAATTTAACACTCTGTAGGACTCACCACCTTGGGTACAGGTCGTGTAAATCTATGGAATGTCAACATTTGTCACGTGATGTAAATTAGATCACATGACACCTGTTGAGAAATGTGTTTCCTTGACCTGAATTATAACAAGCGACATCTATTCTAACGAGAATCCCTAATTAATAGATTTCAATAGAGAAAGTTAAGTTTTACACACAGCATTTAGATGTACAGTATCGAATATTACCGATTTTGTTCGGTAGAAATCGTATTGACATCATTTCGGGCTTACTAATAAAACAACAAGCTTAGAACTAAGAAGAATCTTATTTGATTTCGTCAACGCTGACATAAGTTATTGCAGCCTCCGGAGCATCTTTTCCGCATCTGACTTAATTTAATTAGTCAGCTTTTCCATTTCATGTGAGTGTATGTGTTGAAAATCCCTGAAGGAAAATGTTGTCATGCGAATAATTAACTTGCACCCTCCAAAGCAAAGAAACTTTAATATTGTAACCTGGGAGTGGGAGAGATAAAAGACTGAGTCAGTACTTGAAAAGAGTCGCTAGAAATTCTGCTGATGGGAAACAGTGCATTTCTTGAAGGAGTAGCACAGTGAAAAATTATTTATATCGTATTTAATATAAAAAAATTACTAGTATTTGATTTTAATTTCATTTGTGCACCCACTGTCTCTATTTATTCATATTTGATATGAATAATATATTTATTTAAAATACATGTTAAATATATTTAATATAATACAGCTACACAATAGGAGTTTTATTGACGGAGTATAATACGATCCCTGGTTTCAGCATTCCTATCTTAATTTCAAATACATCACTGATCTCTTTTCTTAGTTAGTTGGCCTGAGCAGTTCAGGTTTACGTCACACTTCCTCTTTAAAAACTGTAACATTGCTGATATTTTAAATAAACAGAAGAATAAGTTGAATACTGATTTGCATAGGATGGGCCGATCGCACCACTGATTTCTCCAGTAAGAGGAAAGTGATCAGAGGATGCATGGAGACTCCGGCGATGTTATTGTGCCTTGTGGTTGAAGTATTCTGCCAATGTTTTTCTCTTGTTTTTCAAATGTGGTATTTTAACTCTGGAATTACGAACATGTATAATTTAGTTTTATTATTAACTGGGGTGGGAAGGATAGAATATTACCTCCTGGACTGTAAATATTGGAATCTGTAATGCTGTGGTCACGCTTCTCCAAATCTATTGTGCTGTCGCACAGTAGTCGAAGATATGGTTTACTGGACATACATTTATACTATATCCGCATGTTCTGCAAACTGCCGTGTTTGTTTTCTATTCTTGAATAGATTCCATTTTGTTGGACGTTCACTATGTCCGATTCTCCACAGCAGGTCTTGCCTGGATGGATATGTCAGGATCTTGTTTAAATACGTGAAGAGGAAACTTGCATCGGCTCCTAAGTCTGGTGGTTGATAGTCTTGATTTCGAGCATCAGCCAGTATCTCCCTTTTTCCTTGGCGTTGATAATGTTAGTACCGTTATTTAAAATTTCTTTTACTACTGTGCAGATTTCATGGTAATAATGTGGTATTGTTTCAGCTTTTGGCCCTTTGTACCCCAAAAATCGGCAGCAAAAACCCAATTGGTATCGTAGGGTGCTTTTACTTAAATGATCGGAAGCTAAGATTTTTTTTTATTACTCTGATGCTTTTGGCTATGTATCGATGTTGAATTGTCGGCAATTCTGCGCCTCCTTTGCTTGCAGGAAGATGAAGATGGCAGCGTTCTACCTCTTGGGCTCTATGGCTCCAAAAGAAGGAGAGAACGGTTTGTAAAGATCTTCGATTGCTTCCGTAGTACCGATCGTCGGTAATGCTGCTACTTTGATGACAATTGTTTTTGTCCGGAAGGAAAGATGACCTACGTCCCACTCGTGGGTACCGCTTTGGTTTCTTGCACCAGTTTGTCTGTTGGTATGCAAGGCATTTCTTGAAAGGACATCCCTAAGATGTCAGTAGAATTTTCGCTGGATATTAATCCCTTAGGAAGGCCACTGTTATCCCAGTTTCCGATTGTTTTTAAACTGGTCTTGTCCTCGTTAGCGTCGAGCCCGCTGACCTCTCCGACCTGGTGCAGCATTCGGAACAATGCAGCGATGGAG